>NW_024039426.1:0-600000 GCF_016077235.1 Cyprinodon tularosa | reverse complement strand
CTTTAGACAAAAAAAAAAAGTTTTTTTAGATATCAGGAATACATATTCAGTTAAACTACTATATATCAATATGGCATGCTTATTTTTGAAGGCTAGTAGATAAATGTATCTGTTTAGGTGAAATCTTCTTGCAGCAGGAGAAAATGAAGTCAAAAAAACGTTCTAATAGATATGAGCTGTTCATCATCTCATTGGTCCCTCTTCATGTTGATTCAGTCTTCTTTTATACAGTAAAGTGGCTGTTTGCAGTCGCCCTTCGGATGTTATCATCCCAATAAATGGTAGTTATTAGCCACTATCAGTCCCTTAAAATGGCTTCAGATTGTGCCAGTAGGCTCATTAGGTTATAATCGAGTGAATCTTAATCTTACCCCTTAAATAATTCATTTTCAACCATTAAATTAATTAATCTATTTATGTGTAATCTAAAAATACTTTCCGTTGTTTTTCATGTACTGTAATTATGACAGAAATATATATAAAATGATCCAAATCTCATTCATAATGGACCAACCAAAAAAAAGTATTCTCATGCCATGTCAACTGAGTTGTAGAATCGCTTTCCCTATAAATCAAATTTTCTGTGAAAAGTGCAGATCATTCTTTAACCCTGTAATGCCAAATGTATCATATTTGATACATACGGTTTCTGAAATGTTTTGCATCTGACACCTTTTGCATAATTTAATGGTAAAAACTTTGTTATCGGGTATATCTGATTGTGTACAATAGGATTTTGAGCAGAGGGCAGAAGACTACACATAAAATAATCTTGACTTATCACACAGTAATAAATTATTAATATCAAAAATGTATTTCTGTTTTTTCTTTTTACATATTTTGTTAAAAGGCCAAATAAGGACTTCAAACCAAAAAAAAGTAATTTTCTGTTTTGTTTTATTCTTGGATCGGGCTTTAAAGGGTTAATAAGATCCTCATCAAACAGACATGCAATGTTTGTTTTTAAAACCTAATGTGTGTAGCAGACCTAGTGAATGTTTTGGGGGTTTTTTTATGCACAGAATTATGACAAAAATCTGACTAAATCAGGAAATAAAACAGCGTGATTGGCTGTAAGGAGAGCATAAACAGAGGAAACTCAGAGTTTACTGAAGAGAACCTGCTACTGACCAGGTTAGCTCTGAGGAGAATGTTACTACTGTATGGTGACTGAAACAGAGGTTGAGGAAACTCTCTTTCTGAACCAGAGTTTCCATGTTTCAGGTTTAGAAAAAATCAGGTCTAGAAAAAATTAGATTTTCTGGTAAACCTGCTTCGTGAAATGGACCCCAGTTTAATATCTTAACCTCAGACACCATTAGGTTATACTGCACAAGGTTCACCTGTACTCTTCTACCTTTGGACCAGCTTAAAAAAAAAGATCTAACTTAAGGTGTTGGAGTGGACAGGGCAGACTTTTGACCATGTTTAAACCCGCCAGTGTAGTTGTAGATATACACAGCGTACAAACTGTACAGGCAAAGTCTATAGACTTGGCTTAAAGTCTTAAGTTAAATCTCCTCCCTTTAAAAGGAATAAGAACAGGCTGCAGAAAACCACTAGGAACCCTTATCACAGGAACTCAGGCAGCGGAAGAAAACAAAAGGATCACTTCCTGTTTTTGAAACAGGGCGAGGAGTAGGAGTTCAGCTTTATAAGGCGTGGCAAATCAAAACGCAGGATGTCAGTATAGGTTTTATATGTAGCTTTATGTTTGTTTTAAAGTATTCACAGGTTTTTTTGCCGTCAACAAGCAGAGCAGCAGTAGACGCCATTCTGGACACGTGTTTTTCACCAGCTGCAGATCATATGGTGTCTTATTAAAGGAAATTGAGTCTTTTTTTATTGGTTCTGGTCTTCTGTGTGCCGTCGTCTATCAGCATGGCACACAGGAGGAAAACAACCTCATACAAACTGTGAAGCATGGAGGAGGGAGTGTCATGGTGTGGGCATGCCCTCACCCCCATAGGACCCATCATAATAGCCAAATAGAATCCATCATGAATTGTAGCCTGTATCAGAGGGAACTTGAGGGAATCATAACATCATCTGCAAAAAAATAAAAATAAAAACAACTTATGGATAACAGGACCATTGAAAATGGTGGTGGTTGATTCAGCTGACGTTATTTCAACCGAGAAGGGTAAGGCTAGCCATCAGGAGGTTTACATAACATTTTTTTTATATGCTTTGTTTGATGAATAAAACTTTTTTTTTTTAGATAATAAAAGATTTTTAACATCAATATGGAAATATTCTTTCAAAAGACCAGAATATTTTATGGCTGTCCTAAATAATCAACATAAAGGTATGTTTGTAATTTGAAAAGGTTAGCCAAGCAGCACACTTCTATGGAAAAAAAATGTCCAAGTCAAAATAACTTAAGATAAAAGAAAAGTATTAAATAATCTTTCTGAACAAGATTTACATGATAGAGGGCTAAAACTATCAGTGACACAATTTCATAATAAAGCATAACATTCACTAACTGTTTTCCACTTATGTTAAATGTTATATGATAGAGTTGGCTCCTCTTTTGCAGTGTTTAGTCCTGTTTCTCTCCTAGAGATAGCTATTGTTTTAATTTATCTGAAGCTAACTTTCTCTTTCATCCTCTGACCTGAAAGCTGCTCAGACCTTATCTTCTCTCCAGGTCAAAGACGCCTACGTGTGGAGCTGGTCTAATTTTACCTTCTTTAACATAGAAGGTATTCCTTAAACAGTGCCAATCAGATGGCCGTTCAAATTTACCTTAGTTTTTGTATGAAGAATCGCTACAAAGCCATTATCAAGCTGTCAGTACATGCTCATCCTGCTAAGTTAATGACTACAATCTGCTCAGTTTTCTTAGATAGAAAACTTTTAACCAATCTGTCTGTATGATTTGATTGAACTGTTACATGCAATTCAATCCAATTATGCTTTATTAATCCCCAAAGGGAAATTCAGTTTCATGTTTTGTGAATTGGTGCTAAACAACTAACCTGAATTAAAGCGAATATATCAAGAAAATTATTTTCTTTTTGGTTTTGTTGTCAGATGGTCTAAACCATTTTTTTCTTTCTTCCAAAAGATAAAGAAAACTAAGAAAAAAACTCAATCAAGGTACAATATGTTTTTTAAAGTATAGATTTGTTAGTTTGCTGACACCTTGGTTCAGTTAATCCGACAGATTTTCTTCAAACAGCTGTTTCACTGAGCTCCAATCCCAGAGCAGGAGTCAAACTGAGAACTACCAGGACTGTTTGATTCTTTGTTAATTCAGGCGATTAAAGCTGTCAGACTACAGGAGGAGCTCATTATTTCTAAGCTTATCATCATTTTTATTCATCGATTTGCTTAATTCACTTTTTTTTTTTTTATTCTGGCTTTAACCCCAACTGTGTACCGCAACTAGAACACATGTGGAAGGTCTATCTGCAGAGTCAGGCTCAAATATCTGACATTTCAGATAGATCTGCCACTGGGTGTGTTCACATGTGCGTTTGTGCAACAAGAAATACATCAATAAAGAAAAGAAAGGTAGAGGAAGTCTAATTTAAAACAGACAGCTTTAAGCCTAAGTTCTCTCTGTAAATGGATGTTTACGTTAAAAGGGAGGCTACGGTCCCTGCTGATCAAAGCAGGACTTTTATTTCCCCATCTGTGTGGTAATGATTTCAGCAGATTTTGACCTTTTCCTACATTCACTGCGAATCTTCTTCCTTCTGACAGTGACGGTAACATAACCTGGCGAGGCGGCGGTAGCGTCCGTCAGATTGCAGGAAGTTTCATAGATGGTCAGGATTCATATTTTTGCAGTATGACCTGCCTCATTCTGCCTCCATTAACTCACAATCTCTTATCAGCCAAGAACATATTCTCTTTGAGTAGCAAAAAATTTAAACCATATAATCTTCTGTAATTTCCTTTAAACAGATATTAAGTTATTTTCCTTTCAGTTGCCCAGGCAGCAGTTCTCAAAACTAATATTAACAATAAATTAGATTACTGACAATTACTATTTCAAATATAAAAATAATCTTTGATTTCATTGGAAATGTTCTCCTTCTTCATTTCACCCTTTCATTAAAAAAATATGGATTTATTCTGAGTAGGAAATAGAACAGGACATGCAGTAACTAATATAATCTACTTTGGTCAGAGTTTCGGCTAGTTGATTCATTTTAACTCTGGCCAAAAGGCCATTTAGAAGATGTGGTTTGGATTCTTATGCAGATGTTGGATGAAACCGACTCCAATCAAAAGCTATCTACAGGGAATAGCGGAGCAAAATTTCATTACCCTTTATTTCTCAATGTTCCAGAAAAAGCTCCTATTTCACGACAATGAAAACCTTCCTGTACCATCAGGCTCACACCACTTTTACTCATCTCTGTCTTTTTATTATTTTCACCAGTTTGAGATGGGGCTCTTTCTTTGCAATTCTTTGAATAAATCCAGTTGCTGTTGATGCTGATGCTTGTGTTTGGTGGGATTTCTTTGAGGCAACCTTTAGGTATTTTCTTGTAGTTTCTCATCTTCCTTTCTAAACATGTCAGTAGACTGATGGGTCTTTAGAGAAAGTGTGTTGTTTCTGGCCCCTTTGAGCCTGTAAAAAAAACACTAGCTGTTGTTTCATAGACTAAAAAGCTTTAAGTACAATTAAAAAGAACAAAATCAAGCAGCTTTAGAAAATCCAAGTTAATGATTGGCAGTAATGCCATCAGTTTGATCCTCAGTAAGAGTTACTGAGAAGGCCTTAAAAGAATAAATAGAGAATTTCAAAACTAAAACACTTAATTTGTTTATCATTGTTTAAGAGATTGAAAATGAAAAACCTTACAAGCTTTCCTTTTAAAGAGTAGAATGATGTCCAAACCCATAACTACAATAGAGGAAGGTTTGTAACTCTCAAGCGCACATTCATTTTATGTTAATTGTCTTCATCCCAATAAACACATTGATGTGCTTTAGTTTGTGATTTAAAAGATGTATTCAGTGAATCAAATCAAAGTCCTCTACAGGCAGTTAAATATATTAAAAAGAAAAGAAAAACTGTTTAACTACCTTTATGAAAAACAAAGGAAAAGAAGTAGGCCTTTAGCTTTGATTTAAAAACATTTCCAAGTGGCTCACATGAAATGTTATTCCTTTATTTCCCCATGTGAAGACAAAAAAAAAAATTAAACAAACCTGAAAGTAAAAATGTGCACTTATTAAAGTGATAAAGAACACCAGCATGTAAATTATTGCTGCAGAGTTAATGACTCAATTCATTTATTTCTCCACTGTCCCGTCATAATCGTTAAGAAGGGATTGCTGCAAATTAGTTGAATGAATGCAATCAGCTTGTTTTCCTACAATATAAACATTTTTCACTGAAAAGCTCATCACTATCTGTTTCAACATCTCCTTTTAATGAGTCTGAGTTGAGCTGGAAGATCAGAGGCTTTTCAATTGTTTAAATGGCAAAACATATATATATATATATATATATATATATATATATATATATATATATATATATATATATATATATATATATATATATATATATACAGTGGGGAGAACAAGTATTTGATAAACTGTTGATTTTTCAGTTTTCCCACTTGCAAAGCTTGTAGAAGACTGTTTTTATCATAGGTACTCTTCAACTGTGAGTGATGGAATCTAAAACAAAAATCCAGAAAAATACAATGTATGATTATTAAATAATTAATTTCCATTTTATTACGTGAAATAAGTATTTGATCATCTATCAACCAGTAAGAATTTTGGCTCTAACAGACATGTTAGTTCTTCTTTAAGAAGCCCTCCTGTTCTCCACTCATTACCTGTATTAATTGCACCTGTTTGAACTCGTTACCTGTATAAAAGACACCTGTCCACACACTCAATCAATCACACTCCAGCACCTCCACAATGCCCAAGACCAGAGAGCTGTGTAAGGACTTCAGGGATAAAACTGTAGACCTGCACAAGGCTGGGATGGGCTACAGGACAAAAGGCAAGCAGCTTGGTGAGAAGGCAACAACAGTTGGGGCAATTATTAGAAAATGTAAGAAATACAAAATAACGGAAAATCTCCCTCGGTCTGGGGTGCCATGCAAGATCTCACCTTGTGGAGCATCATTGATCTTGAGGAAGATGAGCCCAGAACTACACGGCAGGACCTGGTCAATGACCTGAATACAGCTGGGACCACAGTCTCAAAGAAAACAAGTAACACTCTATGCCGTCAAGGATTAAAATCCTGCAGTGCATGCAAGGTGCCCTTCCTCAAGCCAACGCATGTCAAAGCCCGTCTGATGTTTGCAAATGACCATCTGAATGATCCAGAGGAGGAATGGGAGAAGGTCATGTGGTCTGATGAGACAAAAATAGAACTTTTTGGTTTAAACTCCACTCGTCATGTTTGGAGAAAGAAGAATGATGAGTATAACCCCAAGAACACCCTCCCAACCGTGAAGCATGGCGGTGGAAACATCCTTCTTTGGGGATGCTTTTCTGCAAAGGGGACAGGACGACTGCACCATATTGTGGGAAGGATGGATGGGGCATTGTATCGTGATATATATATATATATATATATATATATATATATATATATACGTGTCAACTCACAACACACTTTTAAATGTCAGCCAAGCAATGTGGCAGAGGTCAAACCTCCACAAAGGGGAAGGGAGGGACTTCCCTTTCAGGAAAACCTTAACTGAACAATTAGCTTTAATAAAAACACAAACACTATCTGTGAACATCAACGGCTTTTTTTTTAGCAATAATGATGTGAAAGTCTTTCCAAACATGTGGCAAGAGTAAAACCTTTCCACCCATCTGACATTTTCTCCTCAACATTCATTTCTTTAGAGAGGTCAGAGAGAACAAGTAGGCCAAAGAAAAATGAGTGACAGAAAAACAGCAACACCCTAAGATTAGAGTTAGAAAGCTAGACATGAAATAGCATTTTAATTCTAATCTTTAGGTGCAACTAGGTCATCTTGATACAGCAGGGTAAGGTTAGTGTTAACCTCTGTTGTGGAGATGTTTGAAGAAAACAGGAACAGAACAATCAATTAGACCAAATTACAGTTTTGAAGCAGAGGCCGTTGGGTTTTTATGTTACATTTCCTGGTGTTTCAAAGAGAATGCTTACAATACAAACAGAAACTTCCCAATACTACAGACAACATAGTTTGGAATAAGATCTTCATCGTCTCATCTGACAAAGGTGTACAGTTCCTAAAACCCAGTAGTTCCCAAACAAACAATCATTCTTATTACTGGAAGGTAAAGTCTTAAAAAACCACATTTACTTTTGTGATGAAAGAAAAGACCTATTGTATCCAGGTTTGAATCCCAAAGATTTTCATTATTTTCCTGCATTGGAAAGATAAACTAATCTATGACAGTCGATAATTGAAGAATTCTGAACTCTGTGTAGTCCTTAAAAAGGTATTTTTAAATTTATTTAACCTTTATTTAACCAGGAAAAAAATCCCATTAAAAAAACTCTTTTTCAAGGGAGTCCTGGTCAAGAGGCAGCAAAGTTACATTATAAAAAAAGAGATACATTAAATTAAATGACAGGTACATAAAAAAAACAACAAAGATCTTTGAGGCTGTTTCAAATTATTTCAGTACAAGTACAATTACTTATTCTTATTGCGGGAAATTAACATAACAAATACCTCATGTTTATAGATGTGATGGTGGGACAAAAAGGTAGGTTTGTCTCTGTGGAACTGGACGGTAATTTGTTATGAAGATTAGGGAATTTCTAAATGTCAGTCTCTGCTGCAGTGCGGTGAGATTTGTGTAGTATCAGGAATTGCTTATCCCATTTTGAGTTCTTTTTGAAGCTCTTGCCTGTGGCTTTAGCTTCAGGAATGGGCTTCCTTTTAAGAACTGACCTTTCATTGAGCCATAGCACAAATATCTGTATTTTCTATTTTGATTTTTGACTCACTACAAGAGATGTGTCTTTGAGTCAGGAAGTGATGGGCCACAAATGACTATTCCTGAACATTTGTTTCAATTCGAAAATAAAAATTAGATTAAACAACAAGAAATTAGCTGTATGAGTAAATAAATATAAAGCTAACAGTTTGCATTAATGAAAAACTGTTCAGGGTGAATATTTTTACTAATCTGAGTTCTGATGAAACTTAAAAAGAGAGATCATATCCCTCCTATTCTGGCTTATCTTCATTGGCTTCCTGTTAAATCCAGAATAGAATTTAAAATCCTCCTTCTCACATATAAAGCCTTAAATGGCCAAGCTCCATCTTATATCAGAGATATGATTGTTACTTATGTTCCTAACAGAGCACTTCGCTCTCAATCTGCAGGTTTACTAGTGGTTCCTAGAATTTCTAAAAGTAGAATGGGAGGCAGATCTTTTAGTTATCAGGCTCCTCTCCTGTGGAACCAACTACCAGTTTTAGTCCGTGAGGCAGACACCCTGTCTACTTTAAGGGTAGACTTAAAACTTTCCTTTTTTTAAAAGCTTATAGTTAGACTGGCTCAGGTTATCCTGAGCTATTTCTATAGTTATGCTATTCTGATAACCTGAACAATGTTTTTTTTTTTTATGTAAGCAGAAAAATAAATTGTTGAGAATATTAAATGCTTTGAATGATTTCTTTTCTTTTTCAGTTTGATTCATTGTCAACATCAACATATTTAAAAAGATAGTACATCTATGTATTTTAGTCTATACTGCCATCTGCTGGCTGAAATAATGAGAGTTTCCATCTTTGGGATATTTTGTATGTGAAAATACAGAAACCCAGGGTGAGTTTTCTTGACATGCTTCAAAATCACATGAACTTTACTCACTTTTTTAATGCCTCATTTTAGAAGGAAATGACCTGTTTCTTACTGGTTCTTATCCCATTGATTTTCTTTAATTTTCTACAATTAATGCATTACCTTATTCATTTCTGACCTCTCTGTGGTCCTTAAAATTTTAAAACTACTTATGCTTATTACAGGAAATTAAAATCAATTTGAGAGATTGTCAAATCGTATTTCTAGGGTATAACGTCAACATAACAGGATTTAAACTACAAGATTAAAAAATAAAAGCCAAGGCGATAACACCCCAAAACATGGAGGACTTTAATGGTAAAACAAAAGCCAATGTAAAAGCAGATGCTTGGCCAATTGTGTCCAACAATATTCTAAAACAGTCAAATTCATTAGTGCATTGGTTTATGTTATAATAAACCTTTGGTTTAAGTTGTTGCAAGTGGGTTTTTCTTGTGTTTCTTGTGAATTTGGTCTTAAATTTTTTATTTCAAGTGGCATTAAAAAGTCTTAAAAAGTCTTGAATTTAACTTGCCTTATGCTGTAGGAACCCTGTTATCCTTAACAGTGGTGAGGATAACATTCATATTCTTATCTATACTTAGCCCAAAATGAATACATTAACATGGAACCTGAAAACATTTATTTATGGACATTGTTTGTACTGGGATAATCAAATGTGTGTGTATGTTTTTATAATGCTGTTATTACCAGATGACCTAAAAGACTTCTATGCCACTTCTATGGAGAGATGGAAGTGATACGGACATGAACTGGGTAAGAACTTTTTTAGAATTTTTCAAAGATTTAGTGTAAGTTTAATGAAGAGGACCAGTTTTATCAAATTGTATCTTGCATAATCAAGCTTTGATAGGATACTCCAGGAATTGGAATATAAGGGAATCTGAAATTATTGATTGCGTAGTGTAATTTAAAAGACATATTTTTCCAATAAAATCTTACATTTTTGGTTTCTTTCCTAGATCCAGTGTGACATGTGCCTGAGGTGGTTCAATCAGGTCTGTGTGGGAAGCCCACCAACTGAAAAAAACTCTTACTGCTTTGCATGTTTACCTTAGGTTCCTGAGTTTGCTGTGGTGTGCTGGTTTATGTATGTTGTTTAATGCTTCATAAATGAGTTTTTAAGAACTGTGTTTGATATTTATTCTTCCAAAACCTTAATTTAACATAGTTATTGAAAGATTTAAATTCCAAGGCCCCTTGCCTTTGTGAAATTAAGAGCAAATGTTTTCGAATCAAAGGTAAAGACTTGCTGGTAATTTTTTCCCCATGTTTTTGGGAGAATGGATTATATCAGGCAGCTAAAACAGCTGAAATATATGAACACATGGAAAAAAAATTATTATCCGGCAATTTATTTTAATACAAAATTAAAAACTTTGCTGAATAAAATAAGTATCTTTAACATAAGCCTGTCCTGCTGAACTTCAAACTGTAGAAATTAATGTAAAACAATAAATGATTTGTGCACATTTTTGGTGCAACAAGAAACTTATATATATATATATATATATATATATATATATATATATATATATATATATATATATATATATATATATATATATATATATATATATTGATGAATGTCAAGTACGAGCAGCAGCCACATACGCGGTCTATTCTCGAAGGAAATTCAACGAAATTCTTAGGCCTTATATGCACAACCTTTGTCTGTAGTGATATGACAGTCAAGTGGAATGTGTATAAATGTATGGCAAGCCTATTTAACATAAATTCGGTTTCGTCTGACTATCCATAATTGCATTCCAGATATCTTAAAATACTTTTTTACTAGACAAAACCACATTTTGACTATCCGGAATGGAAATTTAAGATATCTCTATTTACAATCTGATTAGGAAGAATAATAATTCAAGATATCTTAAATTACATTTTGACGAGTCAAAATTCCTTTCAAGAATCTCAAATTACGTCACAGGATTCGTCATTTAAAGCGTCACACATCGGTAATTATAATTTAAGATATCTCGAACGTAATTATGCCTAGGCAGTATTACAATTTTAGACAAAGTCTAAAAGTAAGAGATTGTGTGTAAGCCTCTTATTGGCTGTACTAAGTTGTTCAAACAATTGCCTGAAGATTCAATGGCGCTGGCAGTTTATTTTGAGAAAATGCCACAATATCGGTAGAGCTTTTCGTTATGCGGGGAGCGAGAAAAACGCGTTCTTGAAGAATGCTTGAGAAATTTGCAAAGAATTTATGATCAACTTTCTGCCGACGCACACAACGCCCTTTAAAACGGCTTAGAGGAGCTGAAAGTGTTAATATCGACCCATGTCCGTTTTGGAAACAATGAATATTCCGCAGCCCGGGCCGGTTCAGGTAATAACCAAATGCAGTTTTTAATACTGTGGTAAAGCTATCTGCCTCTTCGGAAATTATAGTAAAGCTAGCTAGCTTTTGATTTTGACTTGCTAGATGGCACTAGGCATTACAGCACCCTCCTTGAGCTCCTCTGAAAATAAAAGCTCACCTCCGCTTCATGTCTGATTCACACTTACACTTTCTTTTTTTACTTTTATTTAAACAAATTCAAAATACTATTTCAAACAGCAGAAAAGTACAATTGAACAGATGCAATCCATAACAGTTTTTATTAGATAAAAAACTATAAACTTAAACAGACAAAAATTAAAAAGAATCAAAAGGAAAAAATAGAAAAAAGTAGAAAAACAAAATAAAACAAGTAACACAGGAGTTTAGCTTAAGTCTACTGCTATAAAATTTGAAAACCTGAAGGATTTCTTATTTTCCAGTAACTTAATTGAGTCATGAAAACGTTTTGCTTGGAAATTGTGAGACATTTTAAAGAATCTTCACTTGTGAATAAATCATTTTCCGATAATGAATATAATATTACATTAAAAACTTTGAGTAAGTTTGAAAAAAGTCCTCTCCAGGTTATCATTCCAAAGTCGTCTCTTTTTCTGTAGAATTTCATCAATCCATCCAGTTCATGAAACACTCCTTTTTTCTAGCCTTAAAGAAACACTACAGAAAATTACATCTGTTGACACAAATTGTTTTCCTCTACTTTAGGAATGCAAAGATCCAGGGACAGGGCAGGGGGTCAGTGGGAAGCCTACTGCTGCCATCTGCCCTGGTTTGTCCTCATGGATGAGGTATTAGGACAGATATATGGGGCCAAAATGGTAGCTTTAATATTTGCAAATGTGTGTGGAGAGTTGTGTGTCTGTATCTCGATTTGTGTGTGTGCAGTGGGATTTGAACATGTGTGAGGAGATTTGTGTGTCTGTGCAACAATCTGCAAATGTGTAAAACTACTTGTGTGTAATCCGTTTTGCAAATGTGTAAAAAATCCACAAATCTGTATTCAGATCTGCAAATGTGTACTGAGATTTGCAAATGTGTAAAAAATCCACAAATCTGTATTCAGATCTGCAAATGTGTACTGAGATTTGCAAATGTGTAAAAAATCCACAAATCTGTATTCAGATCTGCAAATGTGTACTGAGATTTGCAAATGTGTAAAAAATCCACAAATCTGTATTCAGATCTGCAAATGTGTACTGAGATTTGCAAATGTGTAAAAAATCCACAAATCTGTACTCAGATCTGCAAATGTGTACTGAGACTTGCAAATGTGTAGATCAATCTGTAAGCACACACAGAGACACTTGTGTCTGAAGTATTTTCGCTTCAAGACCCAGAAATACAGACAAATCATTTCGGTTGGCTCTCTTTACACACGTGATTTTTGCTACTCTTCTGCCGTGTGAGATGCACAAATGCGTAGAAGGATTTGTATGTGTATTTTCGCGATTTGTAACCCCTTGCGCAGGTTCGCAGGCTCACATGCTGCCCTGACCGCAGGCTCGCAGGCTCACAGACAGCCTCTCTCTGATGCGACAGTTCAGCACAACTTGCTTCACATACAGCAACATACCACCAGTTGGCGGTATTGTACAGTACGTGACGTTACTGGGGTCCTAGGGGTTGTACCTGCTAAGTTGAGAGCAATGGAATCCCGTCAGCTTTCTGTAAGTATATTTCTTAAATTTTTTCTATAGTTTGCATTAGTAAAACTGTTTCTTCTTCTTCTGCTTCTGTTTTATGGCGGTTGGCAAGCAACTCTATGATGTGCATTACCGCCATCTACTTCAGTGGAGTGTGGATCGGGATGCTATGTATTTTCCCACTGAAAAATAAAAATAAATATTAACAATATTTACATAAATAAACGTATATCCTTTCTATCAATTTCGTTTTTTCAAGATTGTTTATCAAATTACAAAAATAATCATTAGTAGATTTCCCCCCCCCCCCCCAAAATATCTTGTATATTTAACTGTAATTTATTTTCTTGTAACCAACTTAATAATTCCCTTCTCTCCATAGAATATTTATAACAAAACAACAAAACATGCTCCACCGTCTCCCCTTGATAACAAAAACCACAACCTCCTGTTCCCATTCTAAATAAGTTTCCATTTAACCCCGTGTTTCCGAAACTTAATCTAGATATAACCTCTTTTTTATTCCTTTCCGTTCTCCTCATTTCACCAATTTTCCTTTGAATACTATAAAGCCACCTTCCAGTTCTATGCTCTTTCCACAGCTTCTGCCATCTTTCCGTAACCTTTTGTTTAATAATAGATTCAATTTTTTCCTCACTGAATGGTATCCGCAGCGGAGGAAAAAAAAGGTAGAGGCTGTCTGTGAGCCTGTGAGCCTGCGGTCAGGGCAGCATGTGAGCCTGCGAGCCTGCGCAAGGGGTTACAAATCGCGAAAATACACATACAAATCCTTCTACGCATTTGTGCATCTCACGCGGCAGAAGAGTAGCAAAAATCACGTGTGTAAAGAGAGCCAACCGAAAAACCGCTTGACTTGTAACCAATGATTTGTCTGTATTTCTGGGTCTTGAAGCGAAAATACTTCAGACACAAGTGTCTCTGTGTGTGCTTACAGATTGATCTACACATTTGCAAATCTCAGTACACATTTGCAGATCTGAGTACAGATTTGTGGATTTTTTACACATTTGCAAATCTCAGTACACATTTGCAGATCTGAATACAGATTTGTGGATTTTTTACACATTTGCAAAACGGATTACACACAAGTAGTTTTACACATTTGCAGATTGTTGTACAGACACACAAATCTCCTCACACATGTTCAAATCCCACTGCACACACACAAATCGAGATACAGACACACAACTCTCCACACACATTTGCAAATATTAAAGCTACCATTTTGGCCCCATACAGAGACCCTCTGTTGCCCCACCTGTCCTAATTGCCTCCATCCCTGAGGACACACCAGGGCCAGGTGCTGCAGAAGCTGAGCAGCATCAGGGTGAAGATGAGGAAGAGAATGAGGATGAGAGGCCAGGAGAGAGGAGGGAAAGGAGGAAGAGAAGAAGAAGAGACGAGTTGGTTGATTCAATGAGGGAGGATATCAGATGGCAGAGGGAGGCGGGAAAGGATGGACAGATTATTTAATTTATTGGAGAGGATGGTGGACAGAGGTTAATTATTTTTTTTTTTTACAAATTGAGGTTCTGTGTTGCTGTTATTGTTATGTTATTAAAAGTTATTGTTGTCGGTGTGTTCTTAAAGTCTTTTAACATTATTACATTATCTGTTTCATCACTTCTTTACAATTTAAGTAAACTTAGAACAATTTCTCAGTGACAACATCAGTTTATTTTTTAGAGAAGCAAGTATTTACAATAAACTATTAAAAACATTTTTAACTACATTAGATTTTAAAATTAACTACTACAACTATTTACAGAAGGTATACAATAAATATTACTTGAGAACATATATATATATATATATATATATATATATATACAATTTTAAGTGAGCAGGAGTCCCTGGTGGTGCTGCTGGACTGGATGCGTTGCCACACAGACGACCTTGGAGTCTTCTGACTGCGAGTAGGACATCATCTGGGGGGTGGGGGGTGCCTCTCTCCACTGTTCACCACATCGTCCATAAGGGTTTGCAGGGCTGACCCAATCGACAGCTGCCATGTTACTAAAAATCTTTCAGAAGACGCAGAAAATAATGACTTTACTACAACTATTTTCATAACCCTGAAATGAGAACAGCTTAAATGTGATTCTACTTGCCATCTAAATGTAACGGTGGTCGGGTAGACCCTCCTCCAGGGCAGACACCTTAGCAGACAGCTGGTCCCTCCATGGAGCACCACTGACTGCCTCCAACACGTTCCCCCACTCCTCATCCTCTGGCATGTCATCCTGCTCTTCATCCTCTGGGGCCGTGATGTCACCGGCTCCCAGGCAGATGTTGTGCAGGACACCACATGCCATTATGACCTGTAGATTATTATTTAATTTTATTCAGTCATCTTTTCTTTCATTATCTTTAATACATGATTTATTAGAAATTAAATTTTACTTCATCTAGATCCACAATTTAACTTTTTTTCGTTTTTATATTTAGAGTTTTTTTCCTGTATTATGTTTTTTTTATATATATATAATTGCAAATAAAATCAGGCAGTAAGGGGATAAGAATTTAGACAAAAAATGATTTATTTCTCAATATTACAGTTTGGCTTCTTAACACAACATTAGTTTTAGTGAAAGTAGTTATTTAAGTCAGTTATTTACAGGGTTTGTACACATTTAACTATTCAATTCAAATCACTGAAGTTACAAACATGAGCTTATATCAAGTCTTACAAATAAATATTAAATTTGACATTTAAACATATTCTTGTATCTGCTGACAAGCGTTTATTTAATAACTGGTATATTCTGATCATTAGCAGGGCCCTGGGGGGGGGAGATAATAGCAGGTAAATGATGTTCCACTGCGTTCTGCCAGCCTGAGAAAAATCAGTCGCCGGTTTTGCTGCTGCCGAAGCCGTCAAAGCCGACTCTCCTCCTCCAATAACAAGTAAATAAAAAAGATAAAATAAAAATTTCCATATCCGTTTTTTTGTTTTAGTTGTTTCTTTCCGTATTTCTCGAGCTGTCGGATTTTGTTTGGCGCTATTTTTGGGGTAGACGTGATGACGTCGTGTCGCAACCAGGAAGTGCTCCAAAGGCTAGACCGTCCCATTTACCAACGGCGGTGGATCACCTGAGTGAAGTTGGCCCCCCCACCTTCTTCAAATTAGACAAATTAGTGTCAAACGTTTGTGCTGGTTTGTGCAGCAAAAATTTTCGTTTATGCCGCTATCGTTTTAAAGATATAAAGAAATATTTCTAGAGGTCATCAGATTTCAATCAGCCCCCCACCTTCTTAAAATCAGACTAAATGGGTGTCAATTAACTCAGCTCCGTTTGTGCTGGTTTGTGCAGCAAAAATTGTCGTTTGTGTTGCTTTGGCTTTGAAGATATTGATGAAAATGTAAAGGTCAAAAGGTTAACCACAATGGCGAGAAATTTGTGCTATCGGTTTGAGCGCGCAGGAACCAATCCGAGCGTGCAGTGAGACCACGCGCGTGCGCAAAACCGATCTGGCACGCGCTCAACTCTGAAAAATACGGTGGTCCTGAAGTGCAAACTGCAATTACAAACATGAGACATCGCTGATTGGACGGCGGCGCCGTTTGACCCTTGAACCAGAAGTTGCGTTGTCTGAACAGTCCAGCTTCTTTTAAGTGTGTCTTAAGTGTACGCAAACTAACTGAAATTTCGTGATTAGTCTTGAATGTATGAAAGTATGAACGTATGTCGTGATTCAAAATATTCCTGGATAACGGCAGCTATGTTTGGGGCGCCGACAATATCCATGTTTTCAAAAGCCCCAGCAGGCAGAAAGACTTCTGGTTCAAGGGTCAAACGGCCCCGTCGTCCAATCAGCGATGTCTCATGTTTCCCACTGGTACCTACCTTTATCCGGTAGGTTAATGTAACTGTGTTTTCCTTAATGTAGTTGCGTTTTGCTTTATGTAGTTTTGTTTTTCTTAAGTGCAAAGATGTCTGCCTCCATGGCTGCGAGACCCGCTCCTATGTAATTATAAATAACGAATTCTAAGGCAACGCAAATATTAAGGTTAAGAGGCTGAGCTTGTAGATGATGATAAATAACATAGTTATGTATAATATATTACATTTCTGACTGTATATCCCTGTAATTATTACACTGTAGCTTTAAAGTAGTTGCGCTTTGCTTTATGTAGTTTTGTTTTTCTTAATGTAGTTGCGCTTTGCTTTATGTAGTTTTGTTTTTCTTAAAGTAGTTGCGCTTTGCTTTATGTAGTTTTGTTTTTCTTAAAGTAGTTGCGCTTTGCTTTATGTAGTTTTGTTTTTCTTAATGTAGTTGCGCTTTGCTTTATTTTTTTTTTAGAACTTTTTATTTAACTATTTTATAAATCTTACAAAACATAACATTTCCTGACAGAAACTCAAATAGTACACATCACAACAAACACAAAATACCAAAAGTCTTTACAATTATGACAGCAGGCAGAGCAGACAACATCCACAATCTATAATCTGTGGCCAAGCAGTACCCTTTCCCAATGAGGAATTCCATCAGATCCCTCCTTTTAGTAATATCTCGTCCTCTCCATCAGAACCCCAGGTATTCTGAAATACAAGTCCACCTTCGTATAAAAATGTCCATAGTTAGCTGTAGGCTTGCAGTCATTTGCTCCATTATGTAAACGTGTTTCAATCTCTGGGCCCATTGAGTTATAGTTGGTGGTTTTACATCTCTCCAGTGCACAGTAATCATTTTCTTTGCTATCAATAAAAGAACCCTCAGTATATATCTCTGATCTGTGTTATATTTACTTTTAGGTATGGCTCCCAACAAAAACATCACAGGTTCAGGCATCACCTTTACTTTCAATATTCCCTCTATTTCCTTTCTAATATTGTCCCAAAATCCCTGTATTACAGGACAATCCCAAAAAATGTGTGTGGTATCTCCAATTTTTCCACAATTTCGCCAACATAGTGCTACACTAGGTTTTTTTCACAAATGAGGAGATGATAAAGGGAGTATTAAAGTATCTGATCTTCACTTTCCAGTCAAATTCTTTCCATAGTTGGCTGTTAATTCCCCTATGACAGTCGGTACATATATCCACCCATGTAGAGTCTTCAATTATAACATTTAATTCTAATTCCCATTTTTCCTTGATATTGTTTGTGTTTTGTAATGTGTCAGTTCCTAACCTTTTGTATATATTAGATATGTGTTTTTTTGTTGGGAAATGCTTCTCTATAACACTGATAAAGTACTCTTCTATTTCATTTGGTTTTTTTCTGACCAAATGCCTTTCTTTATGACTTGTGATATAATGTCTTATCTGAAGGTATCTATAAAAATCATTTGATGGGAGGTCAAATTGTTCTTGAAGTTGAGAGAATGATTTGAATTCTGTTTCTATAAAGAGTTGATTGATTGTACAGAGACCTTTATCAGCCCATCTTTTAAACCCTCTATCCCACACCGAAGGGGGAAATTCTATGTTTCCTACTATTAACATGGCCCTTGAGATGGACTTCGGTCCCCTGAGCAATTTTTTAACTGTTGTCCATACTTTTAACGTGTGTTTTATCCATTCGTTCTTTATTCTAATTTTTTGAATTGACTTTGTATCAATAAATGGCAGTGTAGATAGAGGAACAGTTTTAATTGAATCTTGCTCTATTTGAGTCCATATTGTTTCCTGGTCATTTTCAAGCCACGCCACAATTGCATTTATTTGGGCAGCCCGGTAATAATTTTTAAGGTTCGGGAGACTCAGTCCTCCCCTCTCCCTAGGCAATTGAAGGCATTTGAATCTAACCCTTGGTCTCTTCCCTTGCCAGATAAATGTTGAAATTAGTTTATCTAACGTGTTCAGAGTTGAGGCAGGTACTTTTACAGGAAGGGACTGAAACAAGAACAAAAGTCTAGGCAGCAGGTTCATTTTTACAGTCTCAACTCTACCTATTAAAGAAAGGGGAAGGACCTCCCAGTGCGTCACATCGTTTTTTATTTGTCTAATTAGTTTGCTATAGTTGGCCTCGAACAGCTGAGTGGGGTTAGGTGTAATAATAATTCCCAGATATCTAAATCCTTGTTTGGACCAGCGAAAGGAGACACTGTTATTTAGCTGTTCAGGCCAGGTGCCTAAAATCATCATGGCTTCTGACTTAGTCTCGTTAATTTTGTAACCAGACACTGACCCGTATTCACACAGGCACTTCATAAGTGCAGGGATGGAAAGAAGTGGATTTTTTACAAATAGTAAAATATCGTCTGCGAATAGAGCTATTTTATGAACTGACCCCCCTTCATCTGTTATCCCTTGGATATGTACGCTTTGGCGTATTGCCTCTGCCAGAGGTTCAATACTTAGGGCAAATAAGATAGGAGACAACGAATCCCCCTGTCTAACACCTCGCTCAATCCTGAAGAAGCTGGAGCAGTGACCATTAACTCTAACTTTGGAGCTGGGCTCTTTATACAATAGATTGATCCAGGCCACAAATTCTTTCCCAAAGCCCATTTCTATTAGTGTCTGCCTCAGAAACACCCAGTCGACTCGGTCGAATGCTTTCTCAGCGTCCAAGCTGAGAAACATTGACGATTGTGTTTCTTCTCGTGCTGTTGTCTGCAGGTTCAGGGCTCTCCTTATGTTATTTGTTCCTTGACGTCCTTGTATGAATCCTGTTTGATCTGGTTGTATTAATTTCTTAATATTTTTTTGAATCCTGGTAGCTATTATGGAAGTCAAGATTTTATAATCCACACAGAGTAAACTTATAGGGCAATAGCTGGTACACTGATGAGGGTCCTTCCCCTCCTTATGTATTACAGTCAATATGGCTTCCGACCATGAATTTGGGGGGTCTCCTGATTTAAGTACGTAATTATATAATTTACATAGTATGGGAGTGAGTTCATGCACAAATATTTTGTAATATTCTCCAGAAAAGCCGTCTGTTCCTGGTGACTTATTGTTTTTTAATTTGGTGATGGTTTCCCTAATTTCACTTTCTGTAATAGGTTTTGTTAACAGTTCTGCATCCTCACTTGATAGTTTTTTCAGATTAAGAGGGCTTAAAAATTTTGTAACTTTCTCTTCTTTAAATTCTAGTTCTTCAGCCGTATATAACTGTTTGTAATAGGTTGCAAACGAGTCTGAGATTTTAGTTGGGTCAGTCTCAATCTGATGGGTTTCTGGGTTCCTGATCTTGGGAACTGCACGACTAGATTGGGCCTTTCTTAGTTGAAAAGCCAGTAATCTGCTTGCTTTATTACCCATTTCGTAATATTTTCTATTGGTATATCTGAGCGCTCCCTCTGCCTTATATGTCAGAGCTTCATCCAGTTGTTTTCTAACCTCCATTAATTTTTTTAAAGTATCGTTCTTTCCCATTTGTTTATGTTCTCTTGTTAACTTTTTTATTTCAGCTTCCAATCCTTGTTGTTTAGCCAGCCTTTGTTTCTTTATCCTGGATCCTATAGAAATAATCTGCCCTCTTATTGTGGCCTTACTGGCATCCCATACAATTGAGGGGGAGACACTACCATCATCATTTATGGTGAAGTATTCAACCAGGGCTCTATGTATTTCTTGCCTAATGTTTGTGTCTGCTAATAATGAGACAATGAGCCTCCAATGTCTGAAATGATTATCTATTCCTAAATTAATTTTCATGGTCACCGGGCCGTGGTCTGAAATAGTGATTGGCTCAATTGTGCTCTCTTTTATCCTATGTAATTCGGTTTTGGTTAAGCAGAAAAGATCTATCCTCGAATAGCTCCCATGAGCCTGGGACATAAACGTGAAATCTCTCTCATTGGGGTGGAGTTGACGCCAAATATCTACTAGTCCCAGTTCCTTCATCATAGTTGATAATGCCTTAGACATTCTAGATTGAGATTTTATTATTGTGGGTAACCTGTCCAACTTTGAATCCAGGGTGCAGTTGAAGTCACCCCCCACCAGTATAATCCCTTCGCTTTTATCTGCAAGTAGAGCTGTGACCCTTTTGATAAAATGTGGGCAGTCTTCATTTGGGGCATAAACATTAAGTATGGTTATCTTTACTCCTCCAATTGTGCCTATTACCATAACATATCTGCCTTCATCATCATGAAAGGTTTTCTCATTATTGTAATACACAGATTTATTAAACAATATAGCTACCCCTCGTTTCTTTTTTCTCCCATATGAAGAACTATAAACCTGGTCTACCCACTCTCTTTTCAGTTTTAGATGTTCAGTCTCTGATAGGTGTGTTTCCTGAATCAAAGCTACAGAGCAATGCAGCTTCTTTAGTTGATCCAGAATTTTTTTCCTTTTAATTGGATTATTAATTCCTCTTATATTATAACTTATAAAATTCAGCTCAGCCATGGTCCATATAGAGTCTTTTGATATAACTCCCTGCCTGTTTACATTTGGATGTCAAAGGGTATCTACTGATTAACAAAGTGACTTTAATTATAACTGTCAGGAAAAACAAAACACAAAGAACAGTGTAATTAACACAAAACTGAGCTTCCACTTCATCAATCTGACACAGCATCTTAACTCTGGCTGTGTCAGATCCCCGATGGTATTGGGGCAGAGAGGCGTGACCTACCCTTTCTGTGGAAAAAAGCACACACAGTGCAAATATGACCAATATTAAAAAAGGTCTCAGAGAGTGTATTCCACTCATCAACTCAAACAAAGCCTCCTTTGGACTGTCTAACACATTAACTTATTTTGTGACAACAATGTATATTAGGATCATAATAATTTGACGCTTTACTGTATTCTTATGAGTCCGTTAGTTATAATCAGTGTGGAGTTACCGACCTTATCCCTGCTTTAGTTGAAACAACCTTTTTATCTGTCTCAATGGTAACATCCCTTTAGTCCTCTTGCAAAAGGGTCTTGTACGACGGAGTATTAGGGCCCCACATGAAGAGAAAAAATATTTTTGCCATGACGAGAATAAACTCGACATGTCGACTTTAAAGTCGACATTTCGAGAATAAAGTTGAAATGTCATGTTGAGTTTAATCTCGACGTGTCGACAATAAAGTTGAAATTAGTTCAAGAGAGCCAACCGCTGCACAGGTTACATGCACAGAATCCAGAATCAGACATGCCTTGTGTAGATGATTTGGTCAAATTGTACTTCCTGTGATGATTATACAGTTGCAGCACGTCAAAGACTACCTTCACTCTTAAAACGCAGACTGCAGCTGTGGAGCGCGGTTGCTCTTTTCTCCAAACTTTGGAATTTCGAGATTAAAGTCGCCACGATATATCAACTTTATTCTCGAAATGGCGAGTTTAAAGTCGACAGGGCGAGTTTAAAGTCGACACGTCGAGATTAAACTCAACAAGACATTTCAACTTTATTCTCGAAATGGCGAGTTTAAACTCGACATGTCGACTTTAAAGTCGACATGTCGAGTTTAATCTCGTCATGGCAAAAATATTTTTTCTCTTCATGTGTGGCCCTAATACTCCGTCGTAGTCTTGAGATCAGCTGGAGACAGAAGCGCTCCTTTTTTTCTCCTCCCTTGGCTCCTCCATCCATCCTTCAGCTCCTCCTCGATGCGCTCCCTCTCCCCGCATCCCGCGTCAATCCCCAGCTCCTTCAGCAGCGCTGCGGCACTCGTTAACGACGCAAAAGTCTTCTCCCCGGTGTTCAGCTTAATTTTTATTTGCGCTGGATACAGGCACCTTGCCTGTATTTTCTTCTTTTTAAGCTGTTTAATAATTTCGAGGACTTTCATCCGTTTCTGCTGTAGCTCAGGAGAGTAGTCCTGATCAAAATAGATCCGCTTGCCTTGAAAGAGAACTGGCCCCTGGCTCCATGCCTGCTTTATGATTGTGTCTTTTACCGCCGCGTCCAGAAATCTTACTATTATTGATCTTGGAGGCGCCGTTGAATCTTTCGGCTTAGCCGCCAGTGAGCGATGTGCCCTCTCAATCTTAATATCCAGGTCCGGTGGGAGTTTAAGTTCCTTCTGGAGTAGAGCCTTTACGAAACCAGCCATATCTCTTCCCTCACTGTCCTCCGGGATTTGAAAAATTCTGATATTGTTCCTTCTCAGCCTGTTTTGAAGATCTTCACACTTTGCCGAAAGTTCAATATCGCGGTGCAGCAGGTATCTTAGCGCCCGCTGGTGGCGCAGCTCCGTGTCTTCCGCTGTGCTGAGTCTCTCCTCAAATCTCCCCATTCTTTCTTCGTGCTTCACTAGTTGGTCTTTTATGTCCGAAACAGATTGTTCAACGCGGCTAAGAGCCAGCTTAGTGTGGTTATGTCCCTCTTGATTTTCTTTTCGGAGTTTTCTCAGTTCTTCCAACACCGTTGAGTCTGATTGAATTGTGTTGCTACTAGCCGTGTGTTTGCTAGTCGGGCTCGGTGGATTTCGTCTTTTCGTCTTTTCCTTTCGAGGGATCCAGTTTATCTTGTCTTCTTTGTCCAGCGGAGGGACTCATGTTTCGTTCATATATATTTTTTTTATATTTCAGCGTCGAGTTATTTTAGTTGTCACTCTTACTTTAAATGACATCCATCGGAGCTCAATTAACACGCTGCAAGAGCATCCATGACGTCACCGGAAGCGCGCTTTGCTTTATGTAGTTTTGTTTTTCTTAAAGTAGTTGCGCTTTGCTTTATGTAGTTTTGTTTTTTTTTAAAGTATTTGCGCTTTGCTTTATGTAGTTTTGTTTTTCTTAATGTAGTTGCGCTTTGCTTTATGTAGTTTTGTTTTTCTTAATGTAGTTGCGCTTTGCTTTATGTAGTTGCGATTTCCTTAATGTAGTTGCGCTTTTAGATTTGTAGTTGCAGTTTGCACTTCAGGGCCAACGTAGAAAAACCCTCTCAACACACTGTTCTCGCGCTCAGTTTCATCTCTGCGCGTACTTTGATCCGTGTCTGCTCGCGCTCTACCTGCTCTCTCCGCGCTCAATACCAGCTTCGTCCAATGAAAGCATTCATTCAAAATACTACATCCGGTTACTGATCACTGATTCTTTTACCCGATTTAAAAATAAATTCTGGAACTAAACAAAACACTATTCCTAATATTGAAATATTTTGAAGCATCCATAAAAAAAATTTACATATCCACAATATTTTTTAATCTATATATTGTTGAACCATACTTGAATCTGAAATATCATCCTTATTTTTCTTTTAAAACAGCACATTTAAATCCATGTCAATAGCAGGCAAAAGAGATGGATGGGGCAATGATCTAATAACTGTTTTACTGAAGTTTATTTGAGATAATTCAAGATATTTTATAGTACTATCTTCTGTCCATCAAATGGTTAGGATTGTTGACCAAATAACTGCAAGAGTTGTTTGATTTTCCTGATTGTATTTTTTTTTTCTTTTCATTTAACCGGAAGAATGAATGCTTTCATTGGAACGAATGCTTTCATTGGATGAAAAGAAGCTGAGCGTGATTGGCTGATGGTATGGTTCATTTACATATATTGTTGAAGTCGCGAGCGCAGAGAGTCGAGCTGTTTGTGCTGGTTTGTGCAGCAAAAATTTTCGTTTGTGCCGATTTCATTTTAAAGATATAAAGAGATGTTTCTAGAGGTCATCAAAGGTCAACCAGCCCCCCCTCTTTCTTCAAATCTTCAAATCCATCCAGCACAAACGGAGCTGAGTTAATTGACACCTATTTTGTCTGATTTGAATAAGGTGGGGGGGCTGGTTGACCTTTGATGACCTCTAGATAAATTTCTTTATATCTTTAAAACGATAGCGGCACATATGAAAAAAAAAAAAAGTACGAGCTGTGTAGGCACTGGTGCGGCTCTGAATCATCCTCAGAGGAATCTTCGGGAATTTCTGCCAAAACAAAGCAGGCGACCAAGCTAAATTAGGCTTCCTGGTTTGTGATAAATACGACAAAGCGTCCAAGCGGTACAAGGACATTACTCATCATGTAACATGCTTCATAACAAATGATATGCTGCCGTTGTCTACTGTTGAAAAACCTGGGTTCAAACAGCGGCTCGCCACTCTGGATCCACGATACGAAATTCCGGACCAAAAGTTTTTCTCAAAACACTGTCAGTATTTAATAAGATAACTTAGGTCTCTTAAGTTATTTTTCTTTAAAACAATTCTGGTTAGATTTAATTGGAAGTCTGTGTTTGTGTTCTTTATTAAAATTAAATCATTTAGCAATATCATAAAATGTCCAGGTAGAGCTGCACATAAAATATGGTTTCAAATCTTTTCAATAATTATCGATATCGATCAATATGCATTTTTTTTTTCTATTGATAAGCTTTTTTCTATATCGTCCAGCCCTAATCTATATATATATCTACATATAGATTTATCTAGATATACTTTCATGCCTTTTTCGATAATCCTGAGATATATCTTTATATATATGTCTTTTGGGCTTTCTTAGGCTGCCAATTACTTTCTTGATGAAGTTGATGAAATGTGAAGTACGAGCAGCAGTCACATACGCGGTCCATTCTCGATCGAAATTCAACGAAATTCTTAGGCAAAGAAAGGCAAGGAAACATTTACAAAACACTACTACATAAATGGAAGAGGGATTGTTCTATATAGCAGGCATCCCCAAACTCGGTCCTAAAGGCCCCCTGTCCTGCAGGTTTTAGAGGTTTTCTTGCTCCAGCACAGCTGATTTTAATTGAAAGCTGATTAAGAGGCTTTTGGTCTACTGCAATCATTATAACCAGCTGTGCTGAAGCAGACAAAACTCTAAAACCTGCAGGACAGGGGGCCTTGAGGACCGAGTTTGGGGATGCCTACAGTATGTTGACATAAGTTATAAATCAGGCAAAGAGCCATGATACAGTAGCCTGACGTAGTCCTACTCAATTCTAGTCAGAATATGAGTCTGATACTGCTCCATAGAGCTGTGATTATGGGGCGTGTTTCGAACGAACCAGGGAAAAAAAAGCCTCTGCACTCAATTGGATAGACCTACAACCAATAAGAGCAACGGAGTGTGTGACGTATAGTTGTTGTCAACAAAAATCAAAGCGTGCAGTTGCACGCCTAGAATAAGAAGATGAGCCTTGATCGCGTTTCTCTGTTCTTTTAAAATTAATTTGCTGTCGATATCTTCTAGAACAGACATAATAGCAGAATCTACACACCTCAACTCTCCGGCGGCAGCCATTGTTGTTGTCACCTAAGCGCGCTTTGGTCACGTGGTTGATGACGTTACTGTTGATTATCTGTCCATCATCGTATAAAGCCCGCCCTGACAATTTGATTGGCCCGCCAGCTATTGTGCGAGCATACTCGCGCTACTGTTTAGCAATGCCAGACCGGACTTCCCGACCTCAAACGTTCAATCCCTGAAGTGTATCTATATACACTTCAGGGATTGTATTACATAGGAATTACTGTACCTTGACATAAGTAATCAATCAGGCAAAGAGCCCCTGTTATGGCTATTCCTTGCAAGCCATGGATGAGGACACGTTTACCAGCATATTGCAGATATTTTTTAGCAGTCTGTCCCCAACTTGTAGGCTCAACTTGCTTTACAGTTTGAGAATGTTTTTCAGCTGAAGATTTAGGCTGCTCAGATTCCCCAGGTAAAGTTTCTGTTTGAGTCGATTGGTATGCTTTATGAGCCAAGTCTTGTGTTACGCTCAGATACATATTTACAGCAGAATCTTCCCTTTCACATTCTATATCCTCTTGTTCTTTCTTCAGGTATTTATTCGTATCTGTAAGACCCTCCATTTTCCTGTAAAGCTCCTCAATCGTATTTTGGTATTCTTCTATCTGGGAATTTTGCCTTACATTATTTTCAGAAAGCTCTAGATTCTCAAATCGAAGGTATTCATTTTCCTGCTCATATCCTTTATATTTTTCTATCAGAGCTTTTTGTGTTTCTATTAACTTGTCCTTGACCAAAGATTCTTGATGAAGCTGCTGCATTCTATTTTGAAGATTTGTATATTCTTGGTCCTGATCTCTTATCTTGGATTTCAGTGAAATTATAACATCCTTTTTTTCATCAGTCTTTTCAGTTAAATAAGAGTTGCGTTCCAATAATGCTTCATTATCTTTCAACGTCTCTGTCTGTTGTTGTATCTTACGTCTCAAGTCAACGTTTTCTTGCTGGAGTTGTTCGGTTTCCTGATGATATGTTTCTTCCAAATCTACCAACTCATCCTCAAGAAAGTAATATCTTTCTTTCAGCTTTTTAATCTGATTTAGAAAACTTTCATGCCCTTTTCGAAAATCCATCTTTTTGGCTTTCTTAGGCTGCTGTTTACTCTCTTGATGAAGAAGCAGGAATGTGGCCTGCTCAAATGTCTAGAGCCGTATATTCACAACCTATGCCCGAGACAGGCAAGTGGAATGTGACGTCATAGTGACGTGTAAAAGGCTTCGTGGGAAAACACCTATGGGCGTTTCTAAATGCGTCCTCGCCCCGCCCTCTTGAGTCAGACTCCCTTCTTGAGATTGACAGCTGTCCCAGCATGCACTGCGGCTGCAGCAGCTTTCAATGGCGCGCTCCATTGAAAGTTAAAAGTTCTCGTTTCTTTTGCTGTTGTTCAATAAAAGTACGTTTTAAGATAATTTGAGGCGAGAATATTATAGTTTAAAACGTCACTATATGGTCCATTTACCGATTTAATCCGTAATAATAAAAAAAAAAAAAAGATTTCCGAAGTTGAGAGGACCTCCGAGGGTAGCGGCAGGCAGGGCTATCACCGCAGCTCGTCTGCAGCAGCCCTCTCTAGGCGTAGCCGTGTGTGAAGGACCACTGGCTCTGATGGCGATATTTTTTGTTTTATTTGGCAAAATGTTTGATGAATGCTAATTTCAGATCTCCATAACAGAGTTACTGCTGGTCAAAATGATTATTTCATATATCAAAAATGAATATAACATTACAGATATCTAGAAATACAATTCATGACAACTAAAATATATTTCTGCTAGTGCAAATATAATTACAGATATCAACTACTTATTTTATGACTAGTTAAGTTAGAATTCCAGATATGGAATATATATATTCAGTCAAGCTAATAAATGTCAAAAGGGCCACTTAAAATTTGTGAAGATTTCTAGGTATCTAAAAGTTTATTCATACTATTACAAATATATTTTTGGCAGCCTGAAATGTAATTTTTGCCAACAAAAATGTATTTTAGTATATCTATATGTACATTTCTGACTAGTAGGAATGGATATTTGACTAGCAAGAATGTTATTTTAGTTTAGTTATTTTAGTTATTTTAATTTATTTTAGTTATTTAATATTTATGCTGCGTGCTCCAGTTCTCCTTCTCAAGAACCCACTAGGACCATAGACATTACGGACAGCTACGTCTCTTTTCATTTGCTATGACAAGAGACGGCTTCATCCCTCTGTTGTTATGGGAACACGGTGACGCCATATGAGTATGGCTGTAGCTCTGTGGTGCAGGTTGACATAACATTTATCCCTTTCTCAAAAATAAATACATGCAGTCAAATAAAACTCTTCCAAATAGGACTTTCCCTTTAGGGGTTAATATTTTAATTTTCCTAACTTGTGATTTTCTGTCAGCGTGACAAACAGCGGAACTCGAATTTGAAAGCAGTTGTTTCCTCCGCATTTAGTTCACGGTTACACCACACCGCGAGCCTGCGCTAAAGCAGACTTGCAACTCAAGGGCTCAAGTGTCCACTCGCCTTAAGAATCTATTTTATTTTTTTGACCGGTTTATTTTCTATCTGTCAGCATGAGTGAGGAGGAGAAATGGCCCGAAATAGAGAAAGCAGCGGCAGAGAAGAGACGTGAGCTGGTTTTACAGGGCAGAGCTATAAATGAGAGGATTTCCTCCAGCGGGGGGCTTCCCTCCTCTCTTTATTCCCTCCGTCTACTTAATTATCTGGAAGTTAGCCAATGTCCGAGTTTGGCAGAGATCCAAGAGGGAATCCAACACCTGACCAACCTCCAGAGCCTCATCCTATGCAGGAACAAGCTGACGTCCGTCCCAGATGTGATCGGCATCCTGACGTCCCTGAAGGTCCTGGATCTGTCGGCCAACGGCCTGAAAGGTTTGCCGGAGGGGATCACCCAGTTAAAGGAACTGAATACTCTAAATGTAAGCTGCAACTGCTTGGAGGCTCTTCCTGATGGGCTGAGTCAGTGCACCAAGCTGGCGACCATCAATGTCTCAAAGAACCAGCTCACTGCTTTGCCCCCTGACCTCTTCTCTGAGCGGCTGGATCTGCTCAGCACCCTGGTGGCTTCTGATAACTCAATCCACCAGCTGAGTGGGGAGATTTACAAGCTATCAGCTCTGAAGGTAGATTTTTTTTAAACTCTGTTTTTTTTTTTTTTTTGGGACGCTGCAAAAATAATTTAAAATTGATCAAAAGTTTCTTAAAATAAGTTTACTTGACTTTAGAATAGAATAAATCCCTTTATTGTCCCACAATGGGGAAAAAACTGGAGTTCAAGGAGACAGAAGCAGAGATACAAAAAGGATAACCTGAGCCACTCTAACTATAAGCTTTATCAAAAAGGAAAGTTTTAAGCCTAGCCTTAAAAGTCTGCCTCATGGACTAAAACTGGTAGTTGGTTCCACAGGAGAGGAGCCTGATAACTAAAAGATCTGCCTCCCATTCTATTTTTAGAAATTCTAGGAACCACTAGTAAACCTGCAGATTGAGAGCGAAGTGCTCTGTTAGGAACATAAGTAACAATCAGATCTCTGATATAAGATGGAGCTTGGCCATTTAAGGCTTTATATGTGAGAAGGAAGATTTTAAATTCTATTCTGGATTTAACAGGAAGCCAATGAAGAGAAGCCAGGATAGGAGAGATATGATCTCTCTTTTTAAGTTTCATCAGAACTCTGGCTGCAGCATTTTGGATCAGCTGAAGGCTTTTAACTACAGTTTGTGGACTTCCTGATAGTAGAGAATTACAATAGTCCAGCCTTGAAGTAACAAATGCATGGACTAGTTTCTCAGCATCACCCCTGGACAGGATATTTCTAATTTCTACAATATTCCGCAGATGAAAGGATATTCTAGAAACCTCTTTGATATGGGATTCAAATGACAGGTCCTGATAAAAAATAACACCAAGATTTTTTACTTTATTACAAAGATAACAAGTTTTTTATGTAAACACGTGGTAATGGCAGCATCATGCTGTGGAGAGATGATCAGAGTTCTTTAATCCCATACTGTAGGTTTTATTTTATTATTGTTTATTTACTGTGTGAAGCTCAGTTCATGCTAGTAGTTTTGTCGTCTCTATAGGTGCTGGATGTTTCAAACAACAAGCTTAGTGAGATCCCTACAGATCTGAGCGACTGCCCCAAGTTAAAGGAGGTCAACTTTAAGGGCAACAAGCTAAGCGATAAACGCCTGGAGAAGATGGTCAACGGCTGTCAGACCAAGTCAATCCTGGAGTATCTGAGAGGGAAAGGAAGACAGGGGGAAGAGGGAGGCGACGCTGACAAGAAAAAGAAGCAGCAGCAGAGGAAGAAGAAGGGGAAGAAGGCAGAGGAGCAAGACGAGGTGGAGGAGCTGAACAAGATGGTGGTGAGGGTGCTTCACGCCTCCGAGGCATCAACAGCACTCACAGTTAAGGTCAGCGCTGAGGTCAAAGATGTCCGACCGTACCTGGTGTGCTGCCTGGTCAGCGGGTTGAACCTGAAACCAGGGAATGCTCTGAAACGCTTCTTGATGGCTCAGGTAACTAAACATAAGAAAATAAAAACCATATAAAGGAGTGAATGTGTAGCTGCTACTAAAAGCAACGGCATTTGATTTACAGACAAAGCTCCATGATGATTTGTGCGGTAGAAGAACGACTGCAACTATAGCGACCCACAATGCGCAGCTTGTGAAACACCCGCTGGTCTATGATGTAAAACCACCCACCCAACTGAAGGTATTCACTTTGATTTTAAGGCTGCCCTGTTTCCTAGAATGCACTTTTAGGTTTTTGCGCAAAAAGTCTCTATCAGTACTTTAACTCATCAAAGCAGACAAAATTCAAACATAAAAAGCCTTCAGAGACCCAGAAAGCACAAAAATATTAAGGGATCCTCTGGATCTCTGGCTGAACATAAAAAATTTGAAAAAAAAGATGTACAATTTGTAAAGTGAACCAAATGTTTCTCAGATCGTGGCCCTGGGTCGGAGGGAGATGACAGCTGTGGAGCTGATAAGGCAGCTTCATTTAGAGGCTGACGAGCTCAGGAAGCAGAAGAAGAGGCAGAATGTGACTGGCCTCCACAAGTCAGTACCGCAAGTTCAAATATTTTTAAAAATTAATGGTATAAATATGAATGTAAACGCTAGACATGAATCAGTTTGTTTAATTAATGAAGAACTTTGAGGTTTCAAATCTATTGAAGAGCGCTATTCTTTTAAAAACTATTTTAGTCTCTGACAGCCAGTTGATCCGTTTCTTTTGCAACAGATATCTGCAGCTTTTGGAAGGAAAGTCTTTCTATCCCTGTTTAGTGGATGCAGAGGGAGACGTGATCTCCTTCCCACCGATCACTAACAGTGAAAAAACCAAGGTCTGTGCATCTGTTTCATGCCCATTTATCGTCAAACATGACAACTCTGATACCTAAAGGAAACCTGTATTATTATTAACAAGCAGGTTAATCTGTTTTTTTTTTTTAAATGATTCTATTCTTATCATGATAGAATATATGAAAACACGTTTCCTGTGCAGATAAAGAAGACAACCAAAGAGTTGCTGGTAGAGGTGACGAGCTCGACCAGCTTGCAGACCTGCAAAGATGTCATGGATGCTTTGATCGTAGTAAGATTTCTTGTTTTTCCTCTCACTATTTTCTGTTTTAGAAACTTTCACATCTTACAGTTTGAAATTTTACCTCCAAGTTTGTCCTCAAGGTGGCAGGAGAGGGTCTTTTTTATTTTTTTTTACTGGCCTCTGCTTGTATGGAGCTTTCTCAAATCCCATTACTGCAAAGTGCTCCACACCAGTGGCGGCTGGTGAAAAATATTTTTGGTGGGGCTGATATAGCCTAGTGTATGTCTCCAACTAACCCGGAATAAGAATTCAATAAACAATTGGACAATACATACAATTTAACAGTAATGATTTAATTTACTATATAATAACAGTAACAGTGATGATTTGGGTCACTGTGACGGGGTTCTTTGGCCTCCAAGAATCCAGTCTCAGTCGGGTTACCGGTGTTGGTGATTTATTGAGCTCAAAAACTCAAAACAGGGTGCAAAAGAAACTAAACATATACAAGATACTCTGGGCCTCAGCCTCCCTCCAGTTACCAGCAATGTAACAAAGAAACAGAAAACAAAAATTGCCGCTTTTCTTCCCACAGCCCTCATTAAATAGTTTAAGCCCCTCACCTCAGGCTCTCTTATTTCTGATTTCTTCTCATTAATCAGTTTTGTCCATATATTACCTCCACAAACAATTGATGTACAAAAACAAATAATGTTTACAACTTAATTCTTTTACACAGATTCATTGACTTATTCAATTACACCAAACTGGGTTTGAACCCAGCAAAGACGCAGCCAGACTGAAGATGACAAGTCCCCGCATAAACACGTACACACCCACACCCCCCACATACCCACACACACACACACACACACACACACACACACACACACACACACACACACACACACAAACACCCACACGGCTAACCCCACTGAAATATTAAGTGTGCACCCTCAATACGCCAGCAGGTAACCAGGACAGCTTGTGTGTTTTAAGTTAATAGAGCTACTGATCTCAGCGCGAGTGTATTGGTCCTCACAAACACAGTATAACAGGAATGTGTGTGTGGCGCGCAAAGTTAGAGAGGTTGTTTTAAGCGACGAGGTGGATTCGTCACAGTCACAATAACCATGAAATGAAATGTTCATATCATACAACAGGGATGTTCTTCTGGCAAACGGGTAGATAAATAAGGATCTCACCGAATTTGGTGGAAGCTGCATCTCGCTCGTTACATTCGCCATCTTCCCTCTAATTGTCTGCACCTGCGCTTGGGTTCAGAAGAGAAGCCTGTAAAAGCGCAGTATTTTCAGCGCCCCAATACCATAAAGTTCCGAGACGCTGATTGGCCATTAAATTCACCTAGCAATAGTACATGATTGACAGATTCTCTGCAAATGTGGGTCAGTCTGATCACAGCCCCCAGAACAGAGATGGTAGGAGTCTGTCTGTGGAAATCCACAAATTAATGACAGTAGATAGGGAAATGTAGTTTATATAATTTGTTTTGCTTATAGTTACACAGTCTAGAGAGTAAAACAGACATTTATGAGTTAATTTCTAAAAATATATTTTACGTTTCTCTCTTCTTATCAGGGAGGGCGGTGCCCCAGCGCCCCCTATGGGCCGGCCGCCACTGCTCCACACCACTGTCAGGTCTTAGTTTTTAAGAGATGTCTCAAATTTTAAGACCTTAATTTTTAAGACTTTTCACATATTGGTCAGTTAGAAGCAGCCCTAATCTAATGAAGCTCCTTGCACCATCTCACCATCAGGAACACCAACAGACAGCTTAAGTATCAGTTTATCGCTCTTTATTTTCTGAATTCAGTTGCATGTTATATTCTTACTGGGAGTACGGTCTTGCTGGCTTATTCTGTCTTTCCTGAAATAGGCTCCTGTTTTATATAATAGCAAATTATATTTTATTTTTGTTAAATTGCTTGAAAATAATGATTTTTGTCAGTTTTATATCTGTGTCATAACCAGTGGAAGCCTTGGAACAGGCCAAAAATACAAATTTCTTAAACATCTCTTCATATTTTAACTCTCTGCTGTATTTACTGGTCCTAAAACAGGAACAACAAATATTTATTACCATTTTATATCATTAAAAGTACCCACATAGCTACTTTGCCTAGTAACAAGTGACTTCAACTGTGCAGTAACTAAGCTACTAACATACTTATTTAGTTACCGTATTTTCACGACTATAAGGCGGATATAGACGTCTTTTTTTTCCCTCAAATTGTGCGGTGCGCCCTATGGTGCGGCGCGCCCTATCTGCGGACGTTGTTGAGACCACCATGAGTATATGAGAACGTTAAAGGGGAAGTGTGGGCGTGGCTTGTGTATAACAACATGAGAACGTTAAAGGGAGAAGTGTGGGTGTGGCTTGTGTATAACAACATGAGAACGTTAAAGGGGGAAGTGTGGGTGTGGCTTGTGTATAACAGAACATGAGAACGTTAAAGGGGGAAGTGTGGGCGTGGCTTGTGTATAACAGAACATGAGAACGTTAAAGGGGGAAGTGTGGGCGTGGCTTGTGTATAACAGAACATGAGAACGTTAAAGGGGGAAGTGTGGGTGTGGCTTGTGTATAACAACATGAGAACGTTAAAGGGAGAAGTGTGGGTGTGGCTTGTGTATAACAACATGAGAACGTTAAAGGGGGAAGTGTGGGTGTGGCTTGTGTATAACAGAACATGAGAACGTTAAAGGGGGAAGTGTGGGTGTGGCTTGTGTATAACAACATGAGAACGTTAAAGGGGGAAGTGTGGGCGTGGCTTGTGTATAACAGAACATGTGAACGTTAAAGGGGAAGTGTGGGCGTGGCTTGTGCATAAAAGAACAGGTATGTGCTTTATGCAGAGCATTGTTGTCTTAACAGCCCTAAAAATGGCAAAGAGACACGCCTATGTTTAACACAGTTTAAACTGAAGGCTATCAGCTATGCAGAGGAACATGGAAATTGAGCAGCCGCGAGAGAATTCAAGATAAATGAATCGATGGTTCGCAAGTGGAGGAAGATGGAAAACGAAATCTGACAGGTGAAGAAGACGCAGCTGAGTTTCCGCGGACATAAGGCGAGGTGGCCCGAGTTGGAGGAAAGACTCGAGCGTAGGATTATTGAGCAAAGAACGAGTGGGGCCAGCGTTTCGACGGTCACTGTTCAACTAAAATCAGTAACGCTAGCGGAAGAAATGAAAATTGAACATTTTCAAGGAGGTCCATTGTGGTGCTTTCGTTTTATGAAACGGTGCAATTTTTCCATCCGGACCAGGACTACAGTTGCTCAGCGACGTCCGGCGGATTATAATGAAAAGCTGGCGAGCTTCCACTCCTACTGCAGCAAACACATCGCCGACAAACGCATCCAGCCAAGCCACATCACCAACATGGACGAGGTGCCGCTCACTTTCGACATCCCGGTGAATCACACGGTGTATGAAAAGGCGTCGTTTACTGCCACGCAAATGGACAGAAACTGCCGCCTATGGTGATTTTTTAAAAGAAACACTTTGCCTAAAGAGACTTTTCCAGCTGGAGTTGTTATTAAGGCAAATGAAAAGGGCTGGATGGATGAGGAGATGATGAAAGCGTGGCTGAGGGAGGTGTATGTAAGGAGACCAGGTTTTTTTTTCCACGCATCACCATCGCTGTTAATCTGTGACTCCATGCGTGCCCATCTCACAGCCGATGTGAAAAACATGGTGAAACAAATGAACGCTGTGCTTGCTGTTATTGTGGGAGGGCTGCCAAAGGAACTTCAACCACTCGACATCGGTGTGAACCGGCCGTTCAAAGTAAGGCTGCGAGCGGCGTGGGAGCGATGGATGACAGACGGAGACCACAGGTTCACAAAAAGTGGAAGGCAGCGCCGGGCAAGTTACGCCACCGTTTGCGGATGGATTGTAGATGCTTGGACTAACGTGTCTGCTGGCTCTGTTGTTCAAGCTTTCGCAAAAGCCGGCATCATTTCCGAGGAGCCGCGCGGCACGGAAAGTGACTCTGACAGCGAAGAAGGGGAAATTGGCATGTCTGATTTAGCGCAGCTGTTTAATTCAGAAACAGAGGATGATGACTTTGATGGGTTCGATTAATACTTTGTAATAAATAGATGAATAAAGCACAATCATACTCAGTTTTGCTTCCGCTCTATTTTTCTACCTGAAAACTTAATTCAACAGCAGCCTCTGGGCCGGGTCGCCTCTGGGTTCACCGCGGCGGCTGGTAGGTGTTTTTTTTATCTAAATAATCCAAACTGCAGGCACCAGGAGGATAAAAGCGAACATATTCTGCCGGCAGATTTCTGCATTTTAAGTTAATTTAGGCGTTGATAAACTGTTTCAGAGGAGTAATCACAGCGCTCTGTGTCATCAGCGATGTGTCTGTCTCACGGCCAGCTCCCAGGTTTGATTAATACTTTGTAATAAATACACCTTGCAGCTATGTTTGCTGTAATCAGTGGGAATAAAGTAATTTTAATATGTTTTTTAGTGAGAAAATCCACCTGAAAACGTAATCATTGCAGTCAGTTCATCCAGATTATCATCATGCCTTATAGAAACGAGAGGTTACAAAGAAGGAAGGATTGGAAATGAGTGGTTAGATGCAACAGGAGCAGGTCTGATTCAGGGCTAGAAATGTGCATCAGACTCCTGCCCTGCCTCTATAGAGGCCAGATGATTGCTAACAAACTCCAGCTAAGTCTATCTTCCTTCGTGTAAGCAAACATAACTCATCACCAGGATGTGATCAATAGACAGCTCAGCCCCTCTTTTCATCTGAGCCTCCAAAACATGGAACCAAAAAAGGTCAGAAGACAGAAAGTCAAAGCCCAAACATTAAAAAAAATTATAATTAAAACACACAAGTATTTTCCTTTTTTTTTTTTTTTTACCCAAACCAGAAATCTGATAGAAAATCATTGTCTGATTTCAGAATTTTTTTCACTAAACTAAAATAAAAATAAAAAATAGTATTAATAAAGAGTGAGTGATAGAAGACTCACCTTCAATTATATTTTTGACAAGTATAAAATTCTAAGAAATGTGGGTCTAATCAGGCTGATGGTCAGTTTGCCAAAACAGAAAGCAAGCCAGTTTAACATGATCTCCATGGCAACTGTTGTCATTGGATATAAAGTTTAAGCTATTCATATTCATCCAGCTTGCAAAACATTTCTGTAAGGTTACTGAACTTGAAAATGAAGCTGAGGCTCCCTCTGTCCGGCATTGAGCGCACTCTCAATCTTTTTACATCTCCTGCTCTCAATGTTTACTGATTATCTCCACAGAATAGATGGAAGCTCTTCTGTAGAATATTTTTTTCTCTCCTTCAGTTTTCACAAGTTTCATGGGTCAGGGCAACTTGTCTCTTGGAAAAAACAAAAAAAGAAGAAAACTAAGTGTTTTTCCATTTTTGTTAAGTGTGAAACAATCAGATAATGGTTTGTTATCTGATTATAAACTAAAATACTATTCATTTTTTCCCTGTCTGGTTTGAACCTATGGCATCGCAATGCCAAGGCCAATGATTATCACTGTTGGGAACAGTACTTAGAGGGAACTAGTTCCCAACAAAAGTACCGTATTTTCACGACCATAAGGCACCGGACTATAGGGCGCGTTTTTTATGTACAGGTACATGTCCTCTACCACGTTTAAATACCTCTACTGCATATTTAAAAATAGAGCGGGAGCAAAACTAAGTATGATTGTGCTTTATTCATGTATTTATTACAAAGTATTAATCAAACCTGGGAGCTGGCCGTGAGACAGACACATCGCTGATGACACAGAGCGCTGTGATCACTCCTCTGAAACAGTTTATTGACACATAAATTAATTTAATATGCAGAAATCTGCCGGCAGAATATGTTCGCTTTTATTATTCTGGTGCCTGCAGTTTAGATTATTTAGATAAAAAACACCTACCAGCTGCCGCGGTGAACCCGGAGGCGACCCGGCCAGAGGCTGCTATTGAAGGGATTCCTACTGTCGGCGCACCGCTGGTATGTGGGGCTCTGAGCGCCTCCGACAGAAATAGTATAAATAGTATTAATCAAACCCATCAGAGTCATCATCCTCTGTTTCTGAATTAAAGAAACAGAGTTAAAGAAAGAAAATACTATTTCTGTCTGATGCACATTTCTAGCCCTGAATAAGACCTGCTCCTGATGCATCTAACCACTCATTTCCTATCCTTCCTTCTTTGTAACCTCTCGTTTCTTTCAGTCCTTCTTGGCAGGGTAAGAAAGTGTGTCATCACTAAAACGTTGATTTTTTTATTAAAAAATGTTCTTTGCTGTCGTTGGCTTAATTGTGCTGTAGGAGTTTAACTGTATTGAATCTTCCTTCTTTTTATTGTCATCAGAAAATGGCAGAATTAAACAAGTTCACAGCTGAGCATAAGGAGCTAGCAGGGTCAGACGGAGAGGCTGATGAAGCCCCAGAGCCAGCCACCGTCACTGAGACCTCCAGCCAACTCATCGTCCAGCAGGTCCGAACCGTCGACCAGGACGGAAACCTGAAGGTCGTCTACCCGTCAAAAACGGACCTCTCCAAAGAAATCAGTAACATAACAGTGATTTGGTGAAAAGGCTTTTTGTGTGAATGCCCTTTAACATCTGATGGATTATTTTTAATCTTTTGGATCCTAAGCTAACATCAATTTTGATTTCAAGCATCAGATCGGTATTACACATGTACAAATAATCACATTTGTATGAAAAACTTCCTGAGTAAAACTGTACTCTTTTTAATTGTATTTAATTAAAAGAAATTGGCAGAAAAAAATCTTTACTTTCTAATACAAGCATCCCGACAGTAGTGTCTGTGTTCCTGTCTTTGCCACTTCCTTTAACTTGCTAGCTTTTACAGATTTATTTAAAGTAATTAACTCTCAAACTGCTGGTATTTATCTCCCAGTTGTCTTTTATTTCTCATAACCCTTTGCCTCATGAAGCACACTAAAACATAACTGGACCAGAATGTTTAAAAAAATAATAAAAATCCAACACACAATACGGATAATGTTTGGTTTATTGTACATTAAAGCACAACTAATATATGACCTAATAGGAAACCAATATCTGCTTAAAAATCTTCATTCCATCAATTGGGGAAAAAGAAAAACAAATGAGCTGTAATCTTAGTATAATTGTTAAACTCTTCTCCTTCAGTAATTTATTTTCCAGTTCTTTTGAAGCATCTCAACATCTGCAACAAAGAAAACAGAATTTTTAGATCAGAAAAGTAGTTTCTTGGTACATAGGTGCACCTAAAGCATTACATCAGCATCTTTTTGGTATAAAGACACCAATCACAGCTGTACTTACAGTCACATCTGTAAGCCACCTCCAGGTACTTGAACGTGCCGACACAGGGGTCTCCAAAATCGGAGTTGCTTGCGGTGATTGCACAGCTGTTTCTCCCATTACAGCTGTGGATGGAGGTAGACGTGCCATTAGTGCTATTTATTCCCTCAATAATACACAAAGAGTCTTTCATTTGAAACTTTTTTTTGTTTTGTTTTCTATTTGTCTCTTAATCCACGGCAGGAGTTTAATCCTCTTCTCGGCTGTGATTGGTTTATTTATTTGTCTCTGGGGAAAAAAAACCTTATAGAATATTTTATTTACAACTAATGCAGATTTTTCAACTAATACAATAAACGTCATTTTATAATTTCGCGCACAATTGTGAATTAGAAAATTACTTGCCATTTTTAAGAATACATTTTAAATGGTGAGCAAGGTGAGTCAGTCTTTTCTAGTATGCTCTACTCAACGTTCTCATATGAACTGAAACTCTTACTTTGACTAGACCACTTTAAGTAATATAAGTATTAATTAAAGTCACTAACTGATGGTCTTTTCTATGAATCAGTCAAAACTCACATTTCAGCTACTTTTCTTGTGGGGTTATAGCAGTAAACATTTTCCGTTTGAGAGGCAGGTCGTCTGTAAGAGCAGGTGGTCTGGTCCCGCCGTCCATAGTCGGCCCCGTAGACAGATATGACCTGTCCAACATCTGGATGAAAAGAAGAAAATCATTTCAAGAGGTGACAGTAATAATGTTTTAATCCTCGTGTTTGTTAAATTCATTTATGTGTAAATGTATTAAGTGAATGAACATAATACTTACCGCAGTGCAAATGTGCATAGGAGTGTTCACATGTAACAACTTGAACTGTAAAAATGGACAAAATGAATCACGTCAATTTATAATAATGTTCAGCTTTGCAGTTATTAGTCCCACTGAGAGGTGACCTACTTGCTGGCAGGCAGGTGTAATTAGTCTCCACATACTTGGCGATGCCCTCGCATGGATCGGAGCTGCTAACATCGTGTGGGTTAAACTCGCATACAGTCTTTCCATCACACCTGTTGACAGTTGAAGTATTTTAGTCTATTCATCAAAAGTGCAGTATAATAAATAAGTAAATACAAAAGTATAAGTAAGTACAAACACTAAATGTTTGACTCTGCAGCAGTTTGTCTATACTTAGCAATTTTTTTTGCACCTTTTTTAAAAGCAATTCCCTACTAATTAACCTATTCAACATATATTTTATGTTACATTGCTAGTAAATTTATTTAGGATTTTTGAGATAGGTTAGGCTATATATATATAGCATATGGAATGTATATCTATATATATATATCTATATATAGATATATATATATTTATATTCCATTCCATTTTTTTCTTTAATGTTTTATTACTGTTGTCAATTTCAATGTATTTTTCTAACTGATTTTATATTTAGCCTATCTATATATATATATATATATATATATATATATATATATATATATAAGAAAACTAAAAACTCATCCTTTTACTTCTGTTAAAGTTAAACTGTTAACTGAGGTGTTATTAGTTTTACAAATTGCTTTACAAAATACATTCTTAAAGCACTTCAAATAGACTGTGTACTGAATTGTGCCATACAAATAAACGTGCCATGCATTTAAATTTGCTTTTGCTAAAATTGTTTCATTGTATTTATTTGATTTGTTGAAGCTCACTGTAAGGCCTCTCTTGCAGAAATGGGAAGTAACGAAGTACAAATACTTCGTTACTGTACTCAAGTAGATTTTCTGATATTTTTACTTTACTTTACTACTTATTTTTATGGCGACTTTTTACTTCTACTCCTTAAATTTTTACACAAATATCTGTACTTTCTACTCCTTACATTTTAAAAAATTGGCTCGTTACTTTAGTTTTGAATCATTTCAATGGAGTTACCGTTATTATTTTTCACGTCATCAATACCAAATTCAATCTAATTGGATGGGAATCTACGTTGCATTTTACGCACTACTACAAGATGAATCGACAGATTTGGCGGTATTCATTCCCGGCAAATCATTGCAGCTTGGTGGCGGTGGCGTTAGCATAGTAGTATGGACGACGAGATGATTGAAAATGAACACAACGGAGATCTAGTCCTATTGGCAGACATCCATTTAAAATGTAGGCAACGAATGAAAAAAGTGGTTTCTACTTTTACTCTTATACTTTAAGTAAATTTACAAGCCTGTACTTTGTTACTTTTACTTGAGTAAAGAAGTTTAATCAGTACTTCCACTTTTACCAGAGTATTTTTTAACACAAGTATCTGTACTTTTACTCAAGTACGGAAAGTGAGTACTTTTGCCATCTCTGCTCTCTTGTAATGTGTTATGCACGTTACATTTTCCCTACAATCACTTTTTCCACCTACTTTATTTTAGAGTTTAATTGGTACAACTCAAATTTTTCATTGGGTAAGATCTACTTTACCTCTGCTTGATTATATCCTCAGTGCCTTCTTGGGAGCACCCAGTATTGGCAAGCTGCTGAGGAGGCCTGCCCTCACTGCAGAGCTGAGTGTCTGCACGTCCATAGAGTGCTGACTGCACGCTGATCACACCATCATCTGTTAAAGACAACAGGACAAAAAGAAAGGTTTTGGACATAATAGAAATGATGTCTTTGCATCTAAAAAGGAGGAAGAGCAGCAGACTAAATGAGCTTTGAGAAAAATATTGCTGACAACAAACAGATGGAGATAAATTTGTTATTTTAGGGATTGTGGTTGAAAATTGTTTGTTTGTAGATGTAAAGGTTTTAGTCTTACCGCAGCTCAAACGCTGGATATTACCATGGCCATCACAGGTTACAGCCCTTTCAGTGAGAGCAACTGTAAAAACAGAAAATCTTATAAAATATTATTTACAAAAGTAATTTGACCTTTTTGTTAAAGCAATCCTTACCTGATGCCATGAGTAAGCATGCTGTTGCAAGCACTAGACAGAGAAAAAGGTGTCAGATTGTTCTGAAAATTAGGCTAATTTTACATCTACAGCAAGCCTATTATTAGTGAATACACATACTGTAAATACCTGCCCTTTGAAACTAACAGATAGCTCTCATTTATCACAGAAAGTTAATGCAATCAGGTACTTTTTGCACACCTGTTAATATAAATGTACTCACCCAGCGCAGAGCTCAGTCTAAAGTGCAGCATGGTTCAGAAGTTACAGTTTCAAGTGAGCAGTGTGAGCAAAACTGACACAAGACTCCTATTTATGTTGCTGGATGAGGAGCGGAACATAGGCTTGACCTTACGCAATTGGATTATATCCATCAGATAAAAATCTTTTAAAGTGTAATAGGACAAAGGTAGAAAAAAAAAGATCACAATGACTTGATTGTAATACCTGTTGACAGTGAATGAGGTCATGGGTTTTAGGTTTTTTTTTGAAGGGTCACTCCCATTAAGGACACCAGGAAGAATGAACATTTCCTGTCTGGTAAGTGAAAAAAAGACAGTAAAGATAAAGTTATCAAATACTACCATTACTGTTGGGGTTTTCCCTCTAAAACAAGCTCTTTGTGTAAGTCAACAATTTCCCATAATTGTCATTAGTTTGTTGTGTGGCATTTCCTACATTTACTTCCTTGAGGGAGTGCTCTTCATTGTATTGAATTATTACAGACACTCCTAAATATATTGTAATTATTTACTTAGATATACCTGTTTTTTCTAATTGAGAATAAATGAAATGGAATAAATGAAGAAAACGTGTAACTAAGACAAATATATTGTAAAGTAAATTAATAGCTATGATTAAAAAAAAAGTCTCTCCTGAAGTGACTATATTAAGGGATCCTCTGGATCTCTGGCTGAACATAAAAAATTTGAAAAAAAAAGATGTACAATTTGTAAAGTGAACCGAATGTTTCTCAGATCGTGGCCCTGAGTCGGAGGGAGATGACGACTGTGGTGTTATGTTTCTGGCCTGTCAACTAGTATTTGTTTTCATTCCCCTCCCTCTTCTGCTCTGTGCTGCCACTGCTCAGCCTAATTGCCACTGATTCCTCTCACCTGTTTGCCAGCCTTCTTAAGCAGGCCAGATTGCCTGAAAGCCTTGGCTAGTAAGCATCCAGCATTTTTCTGTTTGTCCACCTAATCCTGACCAGTTTCTGCCTCCTGATTTTTTGAGCCTGCCTAGCCCTTGTTGGATCTGTTTTTTGTGCCGCCTGGATCCCTGACCTGTTTCTGTGCCCTGACCTTGTCCCTGGATTCTGTTTTGGATTCTCTGAAAATCTGATCACCTGGCTCTGACCCTGGACCTCCTTTGACCAAGATTATCTGCCAAGCCTCAGTGAGAATTCTGTGTCAAACAACCAAAGTTTTCTGGAACCAAAACACCCCGCCTGGATATTAAGAAAGGTTAGTGACTTAGCAGTCTGAATCTTAAATCATCTATCTCAGCCACTAACCTGTTCTCTCCCCTCCAGAGGCTCTGGCTCCCCTGATCCTGAAAAACCTGCATTATTCCCTCAATAAATCTTTTAAAGTTATTTCCTGTTGTGTTCTGGTAGTTTCTGGGTCCTTAGTTTGAATCTTAACAGTGCAATCTGGCCAACAATAGACCCAACACCAGCACAACAGTGGCGAGCCGGTGTTGATAACTCTATCGCTCGGCTTGATGCAGGTATGACTGAAATCATTTCCATGTTGCGCAACTTGTCTGTTCCCAGCCATACCCAGGCTTCCCCACAGCCTGTTGGTCCTCCTGCAGTTCCAGAAGCCACCACAAGAGAGCCAAATCTGTGTCCTCCTGAGGTTTTCAAGGGTGATGCTGATCAGTGCAGAGCTTTTCTCACTCAATGTGAAATTCACTTTGAACTGCAACCCTCATCATTTCCCACAGATCGGTCTAAGGTGGCTTATGTTATTTCTCTCCTCTCAGGCAAAGCGAAGCAGTGGGGCACAGCAGAGTGGCAGAATAAATCTCCTTGCTCATTATCCTATTCTGTTTTTGCCAAGGAACTCGTCAGAGTTTTTGATCCTGTTCTCCCAGCCAGAGAAGCGGCCAGAGGGTTACTCTCACTCAAACAGGGGTCCAGGTCAGTCACGGCATACATAATAGATTTTCATCTTCTGGCAGCTGATAGTTCTTGGAACAATGAAGCACTTATGCATGTATTTTTGCAAGGTTTAAATGAGGACATTAAGGATGAGCTAGCTACTTGTGATTTCCCACGTTCTTTGAAAGAGTTGGAGGATTTGGCTGCTCGTATAGACTTGCAGCTTTCGGAAAGACGAAGAGAGAGAAGCTATAAGGGGAAGCAAGCTGTTTTTACCACACAAGCCAAAGCAGATACCCAGTTAACAGCTGTTTCATCTCCTCCTACCAGTGAACCTCAACCCATGCAGTTGGGTAGACTCAGGATATCTGCTAAAGAACGCATTCGTAGAAAGCAGCAGAATCTGTGTTTCTACTGTGGAGGAAGGGGTCACAGAGCCATTGGGTGCCCGTTAGAAGAACAAGCTCAGTAGAGGGAGAGGAGTTTCTAATGAGTCAAAGCTGGTCCTCAAGCTCCTCTAACACACTTATGTTCCCTGCTAACCTTTTGGTGTCCTCTGCCTCTCATCAGGTCTCTGTGTTCATTGACTCTGGAGCTGACACAGAGTTTATGGATGAATCTTTTGCCAAAAGACATAACATCAAACTCTTTCCTGCCCCTGCATTCCAGAACATTCTGGCCCTGGATGGGCACCACCTCAATCAGTCGTATCTGATGACGGAGAAGGTTGGCCTGGCTCTAGGAGGTAACCACAAGGAAGAGATTTCCTTCCTAGTCATCAAGTCTCCTTCCATTCCTGTCATTTTGGGAGCTTCATGGCTATGGAAGCATAACCCCCATATTGACTGGAGGGCTAAGGAAATTTTAGGCTGGTCAAGTTCTTGTTCTGCCTCATGTTTGTCTTCTGCTTGTACCCTCTCCACTCCCATTAATGAGATTGAAGAGACCCATCCTGACCTTTCCAAGGTTCCCCAAGTCTATCATAATTTAAAGGAGGTTTTCCGGATGCACTTTCCAGGATTGAGAGGTCCAAATCAGAGGTCAGTGGTCCTACAGATTTTATTCTTCCTCAGTCAGTTCAACTAGCAGCCACCAGATTGGAGTTGGAGAGAGAAGTTAGAGAAGCCAGTCTTCCTACTGCTGAGTCATGTCCCAGGGATCGACTCTTTGTTCCTGAGAACCTGGTGGACAAGGTGATCAAGTTCTGTCACAACTCCCGCCTATATTGTCATCCTGGTATCGTCAAGACTCTGAAATTGGTTCAAACGCAGTTCTGGTGGCCATCTCTAATCAAAGATGTCAAGGACTTTGTCTCATCCTGCTCTCTGTGTTGCCAGGTCAAGCCGTCTCGGCGTCCCCCTTCTGGACTGTTGCGCCCACTCCCTATCCCACCACGTCCTTGGTCCCATCTCTCAATGGACTTTGTTACTGGGTTGCCTCCCTCTAATGGGTTTACTGTCATTCTAACTGTTGTTGACAGGATTTCTAAGATGGTCCATCTCATCCCCCTGAAGAAACTCCCCTCAGCCAAGGAGATGGGAGAGATATTGGCCAGGGAGATGTTCCGCTTACATGGGCTCCCCTCCAATATTGTGTCGGATCGAGGTCCCCAATTTGTCTCTCGTTTCTGGAGAGAGTTCTGCTCTATGTTGGGCATCTCCATCAGCCTGTCCTCTGGCTTCCACCCACAAACAGATGGTCAAACTGAGAGGGCAAACCAAGAGATGGAAACCAAGCTCCGTGTCCTGTGTGGGTTGGATCCGTCCAAGTGGTCCCAGAGTCTGTCATGGGTGGAACACTCTATGAATTCTCTTCCTTCAAGTACCACTGGCCTCTCAAAATTCTATGTTGTCTATGGTTTCCAGCCACCAGTTTTCTTTATCTAGGAGAGGGAGGTGATGGTCCCTTCTGCCCACACTGCTGCCTTGAGGTGCCAACGGATCTGGAGGAGAGCTAGACGGACCTTAATCAGGATGTCAGAGATCCAGTCCAGAACAGCCAACTGTCGTCGTGTCCCAGCCCCTGTCTATCAAGTTGGTCAAAGGGTCTGGCTGTCCACCAAGGACAATCCCACTCCGAATGGAATGTCGTAAGTTGGCATCCCGCTTTGTCGGCCTCTTTCCCATTTCTAAAGTGGTGAACCCAGTGGCCCTCCGGTTACAGTTGCCTCACTCCATGAAGATCCATCCCACCTTTCATGTGTCCCGGGTCAAGCCCTATGTTGCGTCTCGTTTTGAGCCCTCCTCCAGGCCCCCTCCATCCACCCGGTTTCTTGATGGGGATCCCATCTACACCCTACGATGTATCCTCCGTTCCAGGAGGAGGGGTCGTGGGGTCCATTACCTGGTGGATTGGGAGGGATATGTACCAGAGGAACGATCATGGATTCCAGCAAGGTTCATCATTGACAAGTCCCTCATCCGGGAGTTCCATTGCCTGCACCCGGATCAACCTCGAGGTCCGTCGGGAGCCGGACCTTGAGGGAGGGGTACTGTTATGTTTTTGGCCTGTCAACTAGTATTTGTTTTCATTCCCCTTCTGCTCTGTGCTGCCACTGCTCAGCCTAATTGCCACTGATTCCCAGAGGCTCTGGCTCCCCTGATCCTGAAAAACCTGCATTATTCCCCCAAATAATCTTTTAAAGTTATTTCCTGTCGTGTTCTGGTAGTTTCTGGGTCCTTAGTCTGAATCTTAACACGTGGAGCTGATAAGGCAGCTTCATTTAGAGGTTGACGAGCTCAGGAAGCAGAAGAAGAGGCAGAATGTGACTGGCCTCCACAAGTCATTACCGCAAGTTCAAATCTATTGAAGAGCACTATTCTTTTAAAAACTATTTTAGTCTCTGACAGCTGGTGGATCCGTTTCTTTTGCAACAGATATCTGCAGCTTTTGGAAGGAAAGTCTTTCTATCCCTGTTTAGTGGATGCAGAGGGAGACGTGATCTCCTTCCCACCGATCACTAACAGTGTAAAAACCAAGGTCTGTGCATCTGTTTCATGCCCATTTATCGTCAAACATGATAGCTCTGATACCTAAAGGAAACCCGTATTATTATTAACAAGCAGGTTAATCTGTTTTTTTTTTTAAATGATTCTATTCTTATCATGATAGAATATATGAAAATATGTTTCCTGTGCAGATAAAGAAGACAACCAAAGAGTTGCTGGTAGAGGTGACGAGCTCAACCAGCTTGCAGACCTGCAAAGATGTCATGGATGCTTTGATCATAGTAAGCTTTCTTGTTTTTCCTCTTACTATTTTCTTTTTTAGAAATGTTCACATCTTGCAGTTTGAAATTTCTCGTCCCAGTTTGTCTGTAAGGTGACAGGAGAGGATTATTATTATATATTTTTTTTTTTACTGGCCTCTGCTTGTATGGAGCTTTCTCAAATCCCATTACTGCAAAGTGCTCCACACCACTGTCAGGTCTTAGTTTTTAAGAGATGTCTCAAATTTTAAGACCTTAATTTTTAAGACTCTTCACATATTGGTCAGTTAGAAGCAGCTCTAATCTAATGAAGCTCCTCGCACCATCTCACCATCAGGAACACCAACAGACAGCTTAAGTATCAGTTTATCGCTCTTTATTTTCTCAGTGTTATGCTGAATTCAGTTGCATATTATATTCTTAGTGGGAGTACGGTCTTGCTGGCTTATTCTTTCTTTCCTGAAATAGGCTCCTGTTTTATATATAGCAAAGTATATTTTATTTTAGTTAAATTGCTTGAAAAGAAGGATTTTTGTCAGTTTTATACCTATGTCATAACCAGTGGAAGCCTTGGAACAGGCCAAGAATACAAATTTCTTAAACATCTCTTCATATTTTAACTCTCTGCTGTATTTATTGGTCCTAAAACAGGAACAGCAAATATTTATTACCATTTTATATCATTAAAAGTACCCACATAGCTACTTTGCCTAGTAACAAGTGACTTCAACTGTGCAGTAACTAAGCTACTAACATACTTATTTAGTTACTTTTGTGGGGAACTAGTTCCCAATAAGTACTGTTCCCAACAGTGTAAATCAGTGGCCTTGGCATTGCGATGCAATAGGTTCAAACAGAACAGGGAAAAAACAAATAATATTTTTGTTTATTAAACCACAAGGAGAAAACGGATAACAAACCATTATCTGATTGTTTCACACTTAACAAAAATGGAAAAACACTTAGTTTTCTTCTTTTTTTGTTTTTTCCAAGAGACAAGTTGCCCTGAAATAATGAAATGATCAGTAAACATTGAGAGCAGGAGATGTAAAAACCAAAGATTGAGAGTGCGCTCAAAGCTGTACAGAGGGAGCCTCAGCTTCATTTTCACTCAATCCAGTTCAGCAAGCTGGATGAATATGAATAGCTTAGACTTTATATCCAAAGACAAAAGTTGCCATGGAGATTATGTTTAACTGGCTTTCTGTTTTGGCAAACTGGCCATCAGCCTGATTAGACCCACATTTGTTAGAGTTTTATACTTGTCAAAAATATGATTGAAGGTGAGTCTTCTATCACTCACTCTTTATTAATATAATTTTTTTTTATTATTATTTTGTTTAGTGAGAAAAATTCTGAAATCAGATAATGATTTTCTATCAGATTTATGGTTTGGGGTAAAAAAAAAAAGTGTTTTAATTATTTTATTTTTTTATGTTGGGGCTTGGACGTTGTTTCTTCTGACCTTTTTTGGTTGCATGTTTTGGAGGCTCAGATGAAAAGAGGGGCTGCGCTGTCTATTGATCACATCCTGGTGATGCGTTATGTTTGCTTGGACAGGAGGAAGATTGACTTAGCTGGAGTTTGTTAGCAATCATCTGGCCTCTATAGAGGCAGGGCAGGAGTCTGATGCACATTTGTAGCCCTGAATAAGACCTGCTCCTGATGCATCTAACCACTCATTTCCTATCCTTCTTCTTTGTAACCTCTCGTTTCTTTCCGTCCTTCTTGGCAGGGTAAGAAAGTGTGTCATCACTAAAGCGTTGATTTTTTTATTAAAAAAATGTTCTTTACTGTCGTTGGCCTAATTGTGCTGTAGGAGTTTAACTGTATTGTATCTTCTTTTTATTGTCACCAGAAAATGGCAGAATTAAACAAGTTCACAGCTGAGCATAAGGAGCTAGCAGGGTCAGACGGAGAGGCTGATGAAGCCCCAGAGCCAGCCACCGTCACTGAGACCTCCAGCCACCTCATCGTCCAGCAGGTCCGAACCGTCGACCAGGACGGAAACCTGAAGGTCGTCTACCCGTCAAAAACGGACCTCTCCAAAGAAATCAGTAACATAACAGTGATTTGGTGAAAAGGCTTTTTGTGTGAATGCCCTTTAACATCTGATGGATTATTTTTAATCTTTTGGATCCTAAGCTAACATCAATTTTGATTTCAAGCATCAGATCGGTATTACACATGTACAAATAATCACATTTGTATGAAAAACTTCCTGAGTAAAACTGTACTCTTTTTAATTGTATTTAAAGCTGCAGTCTGTAACATTGAGGAGAGAGCAGACTTCAACTGAAAATTTGAAGAAAAACAGGTTTCACGCCACTCACCCACCCTCTCTGCTTCACTCATGCCCTACCTCCAAGCTCCACCCCTCTCACAGCATCTGCGCGGCTACCGCATGCGACCAGAAGGGGGGGGGGGGGGGGTGAGCTGTGATTGACACTCCATCAGACGCTCCTCTGGCTGTGATTGGTTGTTTTGACTCGTCCCGAATTATTCTTTCCAGAGTGAAATACAGGCAGTAGGCGGTACCAATTGCAGCAGTTTTTTTCACAGGTTACATATCACATGTGCTGCTGTCTGGGCATAGGGACAGTTTTAGCCAATATGACAAAAAAGTGATTTTTTTAAAACTTACAGACTTCAGCTTTAATTAAAAGAAATTGGCAGAAAAAAAAAAATCTTCACTTTCTAATACAAGCATCCCGACAGTAGTGTCTGTGTTCCTGTCTTTGCCACTTTCTTTAACTTGCTAGCTTTTACAGATTTATTTAAAGTAATTAACTCTCAAACTGCTGGTATTTATCTCCCAGTTGTCTTTTATTTCTCTCAACCCTTTGCCTCATGAAGCACACTAAAGCATAACTGGTACAGAATGTTTAAAAAAATAATAAAAATCCAACACACAATACGGATAATGTTTGGTTTATTGTACATTAAGGCACAACTGATATATGACCTAATAGGAAACCAATACAGGTGCTGGTCATAAAATTAGAATATCATGAAAAAGTAGATTGATTTCAGTAATTCCATTTAAAAAGTGAAACTTGTATATTATATTCATACATTACATACAAACTCATATATTTCAGATGTTTATTTTGTTTAATTTTGATGATTACAAATGACAACAAATGAAAATCTCAAATTCATCATATCAGAAAATTAGAATATTGTGAAAAGGTTCAAAATTGATGGCCCCTGGTGCCACACTCTAATCAGCTAATTAACTCAAACCACCTGCAAAAGCCTTTAAATGGTCTTTCAGTCTAGTTCTATAGGCTACACAATCATGGGGAAGACTGCTGACTTGACAGTTGTCCAAAAGACGACCATCGACACCTTGCACAAGGAGGGCAAGACACAAAAGGTCATCGCTAAAGAGGCTGGCTGTTCACAGAGCTCAGTGTCCAAGCACATTAATAGAGAGGCGAAGGGAAGGAAAAGATGTGGTCGAAAAAAGTGTACAAGCAAGAGAGATAACCGCACCCTGGAGAGGATTGTGAAACAAAACCCCTTCAAAAATGTGGGGGAGATTCACAAAGAGTGGACTGCAGCTGGAGTGAGTGCTTCAAGAACCACCACACACAGACGTATGAAAGACATGGGTTTCTGCTGTCGCATTCCTTGTGTCAAGCCACTCTTGAACCACAGACAGCGTCAGAAGCGTCTTGCCTGGGCTAAAGAGAAACAGGACTGGACTGCTGGTGAGTGGTCCAAAGTCATGTTCTCTGATGAAAGTAAATTTTGCATTTCCTTTGGAAATCAAGGTCCCAGAGTCTGGAGGAAAAGAAGAGAGGCACTTCATCCACGTTGCTTGAAGTCCAGTGTAAAGTTTCCACAGTCAGTGATGGTTTGGGGTGCCATGTCATCTGCTGGTGTTGGTCCATTGTGTTTTCTGAGGTCCAGGGTCAACGCAGCCACATACCAGGAAGTTTTAGAGCACTTCATGCTTCCTGCAGCTGACCAACTTTTTGGAGATGCAGATTTCATTTTCCAACAGGACTTGGCACCTGCACACAGTGCCAAAGCTACCAGTACCTGGTTGAAGGACCATGGTATCCCTGTTCTTAATTGGCCAGCAAACTCTCCTGACCTTAACCCCATAGAAAATCTATGGGGTATTGTGAAGAAGAAGATGCAATACACCAGACCCAACAATTCAGAAGAGCTAAAAGCCACTATTAGAGCAACCTGGGCTATCATAACACCTGAGCAGTGCCACAGACTGATCGACTCCATGCCACGCCGCATTGCTGCAGTAATACAGGCCAAAGGAGGCCCAACTAAATACTGAGTGCTGTACATGCTCATACTTTTCATGTTCATACTTTTCAGTTGGCCAACATTTCTATAAATCCTTTGTTTTTATTGGTCTTCAGTAATATTCTAATTTTCTGATATGATGAATTTGAGATTTTCATTTGTTGTCATTTGTAATCATCAAAATTAAACAAAATAAACATCTGAAATATATGAGTTTGTATGTAATGTATGAATATAATATACAAGTTTCACTTTTTAAATGGAATTACTGAAATCAATCTACTTTTTCATGATATTCTAATTTTATGACCAGCACCTGTATCTGCTTAAAAATCTTCATTCCATCAATTGGGGAAAAAGAAAAACAAATGAGCTGTAATCTTAGTATAATTGTTAAACTCTTCTCCTTCAGTAATTTATTTTCCAGTTCTTTTGAAGCATCTCAAACATCTGCAACAAAGAAAACAGAATTTTTAGATCAGAAAAGTAGTTTCTTGGTACATAGGTGCACCTAAAGCATTACATCAGCATCTTTTTGGTATAAAGACACCAATCACAGCTGTACTTACAGTCACATCTGTAAGCCACCTCCAGGTACTTGAACGTGCCGACACAGGGGTCTCCAAAATCGGAGTTGCTTGCGGTGATTGCACAGCTGTTTCTCCCATTACAGCTGTGGATGGAGGTAGACGTGCCATTAGTGCTATTTATTCCCACAGTAATACAAAAAGAGTCTTTCATTTGAAACTTTTTTTTTGTTTTCTATTTGTCTCTTAATCCACAGCAGGAGTTTAATCCTCTTCTCGGCTGTGATTGATTTATTTATTTGTCTCTGGGGGAAAAAAACCTATAGAATATTTTATTTACAACTAATGCAGATTTTCAACTATTAAAATAAACGTCCTTTTATAATTTCGCGCACAATGGTGAGCAAGGTGAGTCAGTCTTTTCTGGTATGCTCTACTCAACATTCTCATATAAACTGAAACTCTTACTTTGACTAGACCACTTTAAGTAATATACATATTAATTAAAGTCACTTACTGATGGTCGGATGTTCATCGGGATATTTTTTTTATTTTAGCTACAATTCATGTTTTCATCAACGATATGTCATCCAGGATTGAAAGCAGCACATCAGCATCACATTTTTCAGGGTTAATGCGGGTCATTAAAAATCATTAAAAGTCATTAAATTATTTTTTAAATTAAGGCCTTAATTGGCATTAAAATTCATTAAATTTAATAATCGTGGCACTAAAATGCTTTGGAAAAGAAGCTTGAGGCGGAGAAAAGGATAGAGAATGGGGAAAATGCAAATTGGAACCAAAGTGGCGGGAAAACGAGGAACTTGGGACATGGCAGCAGCCTGTCCGTTGTGAAGATGATGAAGGATTTTGCCGTGTATGTATATATATATATATATATATATATATATATATATATATATACATATATACATATAAGTCATGGGTGTTTGTTGATGGCATTAAGATTTTTAGATCTTCAAAGATAAAACAATGATTTTCCTTCTATTGTAATGTGACAAAATGTAAAAACACCTTAAACGGTATGAAAGTCTTTTCTATGAATCAGTCAAAACTCACATTTCAGCTACTTTTCTTGTGGGGTTATAGCAGTAAACATTTTCAGTTTGAGAGGTAGGTCGTCTGTAGGAGCAGGTGGTCTGGTCCCGCCGTCCATAGTCGGCCCCGTAGACAGATATGACCTGTCCAACATCTGGATGAAAAGAAGAAAATCATTTCAAGAGGTGACAGTAATAATGTTTTAATCCTCATGTTTGTTAAATTCATTTATCTGTAAATGTATTAAGTGAATGAACATAATACTTACCGCAGTGCAAATGTGCATAGGAGTGTTCACATGTAACAACTTGAACTGTAAAAATGGACAAAATGAATCACGTCAATTTATAATAATGTTCAGCTTTGCAGTTATTAGTCCCACTGAGAGGTGACCTACTTGCTGGCAGGCAGGTGTAATTAGTCTCCACATACTTGGCGATGCCCTCGCATGGATCGGAGCTGCTAACATCGTCTGTGTTAAACTCACATACAGTCTTTCCATCACACCTGTTGACAGTTGAAGTATTTTAGTCTATTCATCAAAAGTGCAGTATAATAAATAAATATATACGAAAGTATTAAATATAAACACAAAATCTTTGACTCTGCAGCAGTTTGTCCATACTTAGCAATTTTTTTTGCACCTTTTATTAAAAGCAATTCCCTACTAATTAACCTATTCAACATATATTTTATGTTACATTGCTAGTAAATTTAGGATTTTTTAAATGGGTTAGGCTATATATATAGCATATAGAATATATATCTATATCTATAGACATATATATATTCCATTCCACTTTTTTCTTTAATGTTTTATTACTGTTGTCAATTTCAATGTAATTTTCTAACAACTGATTTTATTTTTTTATATATATATATATATATATATATATATATATATATATATATATATATATATATATATATATACAGTATGGCTTCTTTTAAAGGAAAACTAAACTCATTTTTTTACTTCTGTTAAAGTTAAACTGTTAACTGAGGTGTTATTAGTTTTACAAATTGCTTTACAAATTACATTCTTAAATTCACTTAAAGCACTTCGAATAGACTGTGTACTGAATTGTGCCATACAAATAAACATGCCATGCATTTAAATTTGCTTTTGCTGAAATTGTTTCATTGTATTTATTTGATTTGTTGAAGCTCACTATAAGGCCTCTCTTGTAATGTGTTATGCACGTTACATTTTCCCTACAATCACTTTTTCCACCTACTTTATTTTAGAGTTTAATTGGTACAACTCAAATTTTTCATTGGGTAAGATCTACTTTACCTCTGCTTGATTATATCCTCAGTGCCTTCTTGGGAGCACCCAGTATTGGCAAGCTGCTGAGGAGGCCTGCCCTCACTGCAGAGCTGAGTGTCTGCACGTCCATAGAGTGCTGACTGCACGCTGATCACACCATCATCTGTTAAAGACAACAGGACAAAAAGAAAGGTTTTGGACATAATAGAAATGATGTCTTTGCATCTAAAAAGGAGGAAGAGCAGCAGACTAAATGAGCTTTGAGAAAAATATTGCTGACAACAAACAGATGGAGATAAATTTGTTATTTTAGGGATTGTGGTTGAAAATTGTTTGTTTGTAGATGTAAAGGTTTTAGTCTTACCGCAGCTCAAACGCTGGATATTACCATGGCCATCACAGGTTACAGCCCTTTCAGTGAGAGCAACTGTAAAAACAGAAAATCTTATAAAATATTATTTACAAAAGTAATTTGACCTTTTTGTTAAAGCAATCCTTACCTGATGCCATGAGTAAGCATGCTGTTGCAAGCACTAGACAGAGAAAAAGGTGTCAGATTGTTCTGAAAATTAGGCTAATTTTACATCTACAGCAAGCCTATTATTAGTGAATACACATACTGTAAATACCTGCCCTTTGAAACTAACAGATAGCTCTCATTTATCACAGAAAGTTAATGCAATCAGGTACTTTTTGCACACCTGTTAATATAAATGTACTCACCCAGCGCAGAGCTCAGTCTAAAGTGCAGCATGGTTCAGAAGTTACAGTTTCAAGTGAGCAGTGTGAGCAAAACTGACACAAGACTACTATTTATGTTGCTGCATAAGGAGCAGAACAAAGGCTTGACCTTACGCAATTGGATTATATCCATCAGATTAAAAAAAATGTATAGTGTAATAGGGCCAAGGTAGTAAAAAAAAAAAAAAAAGAGGACAATGACTTGATTGTAATGTTGACAGTAAATGAGGTCATGGGTTATAGGTTTTTTTTGAAGGGTCACTCCCATTAAGGACAGCAGGAAGAATGAACGTTTCCTGTCTGGTAAGTGAAAAAAAGACAGTAAAGATAAAGTTATCATATACTACCATTACTGTTGGGGTTTTCCCTCTAAAACAAGCTCTTTGGGTTAGTCAACAATTTCCCATAATTGACATTTCCTACATTTACTTCCTTGAGGGAGTGTGTCAGGTTTATTCAGTGATGATTATAAAATTAATGTGTGCTTATGAAACATTTGAGCAAGGGGATGCTCCACTCCTGTCTCATGATCCAGTCAGGAGACCATCCTACCTTGTCATTCTGATGGTGCATTCTGTTTTCATGAACTTATCAATTGTTCTGTCAGAACAATACTCTGTTTGTAACCATGCGTCATGTTCTGTTAATAAACGCTCTGCAGAGGAGGTCCAGTGGGAGACGTATGAGTCTGGGGTTCAACTGTCTCTCCTTCCTGAAGGAATTATATCGATAAGTCTGTATTTCAGTTCTTCTTAAGAAAAAAAGGCACTCCTAAATATATTGTAATTATTTACTTAGATATACCTGTTTTTTCTAATTGAGAATAAATGAAATGGAATAAATGAAGAAAACTTGTAACTAAGACAAATATATTGTGAAGTAAATTAGTAGCTATGGTAAAAAATAGTCACTCCTGAAGTACCACTGTCCTACAGAGATGTCTCTCTGTAGCAGTGCACCTTATTTAAATAATTGCATGACCTCCTTAGCAGCTTTCAATTGCTGCACTGCCTTGTCTGTAAATCATTAATTCACATCAGTCAGGTACGTGGCAGCATGGAGAAATCTAAAACATGCAGAGCAGTGTAACTTGAGGACCAGGATTGAGAACGACTGCCCTACTCTACACTTTTTTCTACTGATTCTTGATTAGAACTGTATTTTTTAAGGATTATTGGATGTTCTTCTGCTGTAGTGGGCTTTTTAAAAATGTTTCAATCCTATCTAAATTGTAAAATAATTCAAAAAAATGACCTCCCTGAGATTGCAAACTGTAAAATTATCTTGTGCTTAAAGCCACACAAGATCATGGTTACCTTATTCATTTCATTTTAATTAAACGGATCCGTGATTAAATATTCTCAAACATTAATGCGGAAATCTAATGTCACAATTATCAAAGCTGGACAAAGGACATTCTTTTGAGGACCAGAATGTTCACATTTTGGACAAAGAAGACAGGCGGTCTGAAAGTGGTGTGAAGAAATCCATTTATGTTAAGATAGCAAAAACCTCAGGCTTCAGCTCTTAAAAACCCACAACACAGCAATAGAGTTTATTCTTTCCCTCTATCATAATTCTCATCGCCAGGCAGGGACCAAGACATCTCGCTTCCTTAGCCAGACCCCTTTCAGAGGCATATACCAGTATCAGTCTATGTCTCAACGACCCCCATTCCTAAGGTGCTGACCCTTTGTTCTGGTTTGCATGTTTTCTAAGCCAAAACAAGGCTTTGTTGGGCTACTCTATAAAAGTCTCAATGCTAATTCTGACATTTTGAACTGAAAAACCTTCCTGGATGGGAAGTGAAACGTCTTCGAAATTGGAAGGGAAAAAAAAAGTCCATCGGGTTTTTTTTTTTTTTTACTTTTTTTGGAATTATTAAAGCTACCTTTTTATCCTATAAATTAGGCTATTTGTTTATTTCTCTTCTCTCAGAGTTTAAACCTTCATACTATCTCATTTCAATATGCTCATTGATTTTTATTTTTGAAATAAGTAAACACTGATTTTTATTATATATGTTAATTCTCCATCAAATGTGTGCTAAATAATTTTTAACAATTATTCAATATGTTCCTTACATTTTAAATAAATCTTTTTCAAGTGGAAGGTTTTTGATGGAGGCTTTAGTTAAAATTATTTGTCCTGGGAAGTCATAACATTTCTCTGGCTTGGTGATATCCAGTGAGATTTGTTGAGCTTTGAAAAATTAAATCATTTAAAGAGCTTCAAAGGTGGAGTGCTGTTGTGGAGCAGTGGTTAGCACACATAACCCATGTATGTATGGAGGCCTTATTCCTCAACGCTGCTGACCCGGGTTCATATATATGTACTCGTACTCGTCATCTCCAGCTTTATCCGGAACCGGGTCGCGGGGGCAGCAGACTAAGCAGAGACTCCCAGACTTCCCTCTCCGCAGACACCTCCTCCAGCTCTGTCGTGGGAAGCCCTAGGTGCTCCCAGGCCAGCCGAGAGACTATGTCTCTCCAGCGTGTCCTGGGTCGTCCCCGGGCCTCCTCCCATTGGGACGTGCCTGGAGCACCTCCTGAGGAAGGCGTCCAGGGGGCATCCGAAGAAGATGTCCAAGCCACCTCAACTGACTCCTCTCGATGTGGAGGAGAACCGGCTCTACACTGAGCCTCTCCCGAATGACCAAGCTCCTCACCCTATCTCTAAGGGAGAGCCCAGCCACCCTGCGGAGAATGCTCATTTCAGCCGCTTGTATCCGGGATTTCGTTCTTTCGGTCATTATCCAGATTTCATGACCATAGGTGACGGTAGGAATGTAGACCGACCGGTAAATTGAGAGCTTTATATTTTCGCTCAGCTCTCTCTTTACCACGCAGACCTGTGCAGCATCCGCATTATTGCAGCAGACGCACCGATGCGTCTATTGATCTCCCGCTCCATTCTTCCCTCACTCGTGAACAGGACCCCAAGATACTTGAACTTCTCCACATGAGACAGGGACTCTCCTCCAACCTGAAGGAGACAAGCAAACCTTTTTTCGGTCGAGAACCATGGCCTCGGACTTGGAGGAGCTGATTCTCATCCCGGCAGCTTCACACTCGGCTGCGAACCGCCCCAGCGCACTTTGAAGGTCTTGGCAGGAGGGAGCAAGCAGAACTACGTCATCCGCAGAAAGCAGGGACGAGATCCACTGGTCCCCAAACCAGACCCCCTCTGGTCCTTGGCTGCGCCTAGAAATCCTGTCCATAAAAGTTATGAACAGGACCGGTGACAGAGGGCGGCCCTGTCGGAGTCCAACATGCACTGGGAACAGGTCCAACTTAATGCCGGCAATGCGAACCAGACTCCTGCTCCGCTTGTACAGAGAATGGATGGCCCCTAATAAAGGGCCCCCGACTCCATACACCTGGAGCACCCACAGGGCAGCACGAGGGACACAGTCGAATGCCTTCTCCAAGTCCACAAAACACATGTGGACTGGTTGGGCAAACTCCCATGAACCCTCAAGCACCCTGCAGAGGGTGTAGAGCTGGTCCACTGTTCCACGGCCAGGACGAAAACCACACTGCTCATCCTGTAGCCGAGGTTCGACAATCAGCCGGACTCTCCTCTCCAGCACCCTGGCATAGGCCTTTCCGGGGAGGCTGAGAAGTGTGATTCCCCGATAGTTGGAACACACCCTCCGGTCCCCCTTCTTGTGAAGGGGAACCACCACCCCAGTCTGCCAATCCAGGGGGACTGTCCCCGACCTCCACACGATATTGAAGAGACGTGTCAGCCATGACAGCCCAACAACATCCAGAGCTCTAAGATACTCAGGACGGATCTCGTCCACCCCCGAAGCCTTGCCACCGTTTTGGAGTTTTTTGACCACCTCGGTGACTTCAGCCTGGGTGATGAACGAATCCAGCCCCAAGCACCACGTCTCTTCTTCCCCCACGGAAGGCGTGTCTGTCGGGTTGTCAGCTTCACTAACACTGAAAACAGTGTTAGTGAAGCACTGCTTTTCCCCTCCGGAGGCGTCGGATGGTTTGCCAGAATCGCTTTGAGGCCAACCGATAGTCTTTTTCCATGGCCTCTCCGAACTCCTCCCAGGCCCGAGATTTTGCCTCTGCAACCGCCCGGGCCGCGACACGCTTGGCCTCACAGTACCTGCTTGCTGCTTCAGGAGTCCCACAAGCCAGCCAAGCTCGATAGGACTCCTTCTTCAGCTTGACAGCATCCCTTACTATCGGTGTCCACCATCGGGTTCGGGGATTGACACCACGACAGGCACCGCAAACCTTACGGCCACAGCTACGAGCAGCCGCATCGACAATAGAGGCAGAGAACACAGCCCATTCGGACTCCATGTCTCCAACCTCCCTCAGGACCTGAGAGAAGCTCTCCCGGAGGTGGGAGTTGAACACATCTCTGACGTGAGGGTTCCACTAGACATTCCCAGCAGACCCTCACTACTCGTTTGGGCCTGCCGAGTCTTTCAGGCTTCCTCCTCTTCCAGCGTATCCAACTCACCACCAGGTGGTGGTCGGTGGACAGCTCCGCCCCTCTCTTCACCCGAGTGTCTAAGACAGGCGGCCAAAGATCAGAAGATACGACTACAAAGTCGATCATCGACCTTCGGCCTAGAGTGTCCTGGTGCCAAGTGCACCGATGGACATCCTTATGCCTGAACATGGTGTTCATTATGGACAATCCGTGACTTGCACAGAAGTCCAATAATGAGACACCACTTCAGAGCTGGGGGCCCGTTCCTCCCGATCACGCCCCTCCAGGTGTCACTGTCATATCCCACATGGGCGTTGAAGTCTCCAAGTAGAATGATGGAATCCCCGGGAGGGGCACTTTCTAACACCATCCCCAGGGATGCTAAGGAGGCCTGGTACTCCGTACTGCCGTTCGAAACAACTGTCAGAGTCCTCCCTTCAACCCAAAGGCGAAGAGATGCGACCCTCTCGTCTACCGGGGTGAACTCCAACACGAGACTGCTGAGCTGGGGGGAAACAAGCAGCCCCACCCCCGCCCTCCACCGCTCCCCGCTGGTCACTCCAGAGTAGAAGAGAGTCCAGCCTCTCTCAAGGAGCTGGGTTCCAGAGCTCTGGCTGTGTGTAGAGGCGAGCCAAACTATTTCTAGCCGGTATCGCTCCACCTCCCACACAAGCTTGGGCTCCTTCCCTGCCAGTGAGGTGACATTCCACGTCCCCAGAGTCAGTTCATGCGCCCGCGGATCAGGTCACCGAGGTCTCCGCCTCTGGCTGCCTCCCAATCCCCTTTGCACCGGTCCCTCATGGTTCCCTCTGCAGGTGGTGTGCCCACTGGGGGATGGCCTCGCATCGCTCCTTCGGGCTGGGCCCCGCCGTGTCCCGCAAGGAGGAACCCGACCACCAGGTGCTCGCCGACATACCCCAACCCCAGGCCTGGCTCCAGGGTGGGGTCCCGGCTCCGCCGTACCTGGCAACATCACATGCCTCGCTGTTGTCCTTGTCATAAGGGTTTTTGAACCGCTCTTCGTCTGACCTGTCACCCAGAGCCTGTTTGCCTTGGGAGACCCTACCAGGGGCATTTAGCCCCCAACAACATAGCCTCTGGGATCACCCAGGCACTGAAACCCATCCCCCACGTTAAGGTGGCGGTTCAAGGAGGGGTTCATATATATGTTCTATATGAAAACAGAATGTTGTTCAGCTTCATACTAAATTCTGGAAATTACAATATTAAAAGAATTCTAAATTGAAAGATCAAAATAAAAAATTTCTTGAGATAATTTCTCTAAGTTCAATGATCATGTACTCTAATAAGCAGGACTTCATAGCAGGACACTCATAATTGCATTAAAAAAGTAGAAGTTTATTCATGTTATGAACCTCATTGTCCTTCATTCGTCAATTCAGAGTAAAAAATATAAACATTTATAAAATTCCTCTAGTGTCAATATAAAAGTGTCTATAAGATAAAGGAACCGTCTCCAAAGCTAGAATATTACCACTCTCACTTCCTGCTTTTTCATTTAACTGCAGCACCTTTATATGTTTGAAAACTATTTGGATTTCCAGAACAGTCAAAAGCACCAGATGTTATCTTTATTGCTTCTTCCTGGAACACCCAGAATTACCGTATGTCTAATGACACCATCACATTCCTGATGGGAATCTGTTTACTTAAGCATCTATATAGAGTTATAGTAGTTCTTGAGAAAGTTCTTAAGAAAGTAACCATTTGAAGCACAGATGGCACATGCTTTACTTTGTATGTTTAACGTTTTTATACCAGGTCATCTTGAGTGTCAGGATCTGGAAAATTAAAGAAATCAAATCAGATACCTACTTCTGTTTTATCGCTTTCATTGAGAAAAATGCTTGGGAAGTCGTCAAACTTCTATATTACTTTTAAATAACACATTTACTTAAAAGCTAAAACAATAAAAACTAATTTATTTACAAAAGTTGTTTAAGAACTTGGAAGCATTCTGTCATATTTCTAAATTTTTTAATACAAAGACTTAGTTTAAAGGGGCATAGGCGTGTTATATGATATTTTTTTTATTTACATGCCCATAGCTCATGTTGAGCATACCAGGTTTTTCTGAAAGATTATTTCGTTCTAGTGGCGTATTATTTGTTATACCAGCGATAGCAATGCAATTGTTAGTCTCTATGATTTAAGTACAACATTTAATACATTATTAATAGACAATTTGGTTCTTATCTTGATTTAGTGTCCCTGTTTGTTTTTTAAGGAGAACTTTTCATTATTCTTAATGTTCTGATACGAGGCTCTGGGGAGGATTCAGTAGAACTTAGAGTTGCTCAGGATCAGTTTATCTAACCTTTGCTCTTTGACCAAACCAAGCTGTTGCTTTACTGCGAGACATTGCCAGACGGTAGGGCGCTGTTATGCTGCCTCAGTCATCACCTTCTAAGCTTCTTATAGTTCCTTGGTATTTTCATAGGCTGGAATATCTATTTAAGCTCAAGAATGCCAATCTAAACCCAATCAGTAAAGACGACTGGTGTAAATAACCTTATTTTATGAGAATCAAATTGATTTTGCTGTTTTCAAAAAATGTAAACATGACTATACCCCTTTAAAATATCTCAGAACACTGTTTCAGTCTACTTACATTAGCAAATATAAGCCACCTCCAGGTACTTGTAAGTACCATAGCAAGAGTCTCCAAACACAGAGTTGCTGGCTGTCATACTGCAGCTGTTTTTCCCTCAGATTACAGATGATTTCCTAGAATTTCTTTTAAAGGTGTTACGTCCACCAAGGGCACAACATATTTGAGGACACGAGACAAAAAGATGAGGGTTCAAAAAAATATTTTATTTATAAATTCTCTCCTCTTTAATTTTCTTGGCTCGGCTTCTTCTGATTTACTGCGAAGAAAATAAAGTTAGAGGCCCTCAGATCCCGTGCCCCAAAGGAATCAAAAAATAAAACCCAAAAGTAACAACAGAAAGTTGGACCTGGCAGGCCGATCAAACAGAACAAACGGTACAGCAGGGGGCCAACCCTATACAGGGCCGTCGAAGCCCCTACTGGTACCGGACTAAAGCCCAAAAATAACCTAAGCAAAAGAAAAATCGAAAATAGGACAACCGGTCCCGCCAGGCCAAAACCACAAGAAAAAAAGTAAGCCACGGTGGAACAAGTGGAAGCAGGTGGAAAAGCGGCGTCCAGGCGAAGATGGAAAGAAACGCCCCAACATGCTGAAAGCCAGCCTATTTATAGGCGGACAACAGCACCACAAATTAACGTAATTAACTGGCCAAAAGAATTATTCAACTCCCAAAATATATTAACAAAAGATCCTTCAACTAAAGTCTGTAAGAAAACAAAGAAAAGAAATAGACAAAAATCATAATGTGCCGGAAGCACATAACAAAAGGGAACAACAGGGTTATAACAAATCTCTTCAGTGCTAGAGCAAAACCATGGACATGGATTTCCCAAGAATGCTATTACCTGAAAAAAAAAAAAAAAAAAATCTGTGGATTTTCGGTGGACTATAGAAGCATATGCACAATACAATGACTTGGTTCAAATCCATTCACTATGATCCTTAAGTAGCCTTAATCACTTATCCTTAAGTGATCAAGGCTACCCACTTACTACCTGGAATCCAACTTTACTCCTTCAGCCTCAGATAGAACAAGAGCTCTAGTATAAGAGGCTGCATCTCTGCACATGATTCGCTACTGAACTTCCACAGGACCCATTTTAACTCAACTCAAAGGCTGCCGGGTAAGGAGTGTGTATAAGAAGGTATATTGAGTTGTGTTAGCTTAGCATGAGGCAATGTAAGATTGTAAAGGCACAAGTGGCACAACATTGGTAAACAACCAGCTAGACTGCTGTCCTTCTGCAACCAAGGCTCACACGGCCTCTGGTCTGGATAGCTTTTGTTTAACACAGTCACGCAATTCCACACAGTTTATGTGGAAAGGCAGGCAGCAGAACCAGTTCCTTAGATTTCCCATCAATGGCCTTTATGGCTTAGTTTTTTACTTGAGCTATAAATAATTATTCTCTTAAAAAAAACGTGTCTGTTCTGCTTAATGTCATGTCACTATATGAAAGTGTTGAGGTATAGCATCATTATTAGGATATTCTGATTGATAAATCTACATTGCACCTTACCTGATATATATTAAGAGGAACATTTTAGTTTACTTTATTTTTCCTTTACATTTCTACCATACAGAAGTATCTCTTTTATGGGCCTGCATAGTTTTGCATTAGCGTAATTATATTCCAATTAAGTCTGACCACTGTCCATTAATTAACTAATATCAGTCAGACTGAAGTGGAGCTGATAAAGTCAGCTTTTCCATGTTTTAGATTGGAAAATAATGAGATATAATGTTATGACTTAAGCTTTTGTTTACATCTTTTTTTTTTTTTTTTGTCAGGATGAGTGGAGGTTTGGAGAGGACCCAAATGCAGAGATGGAGGCACAGATAGTTTCTTGCAGATTTAATATGATGAGAGTGGTGGCAACAGAAGCTTAAATCCAGAAATAACAAACCAGGGAAGACAGGAACCAGATCAGAGGGTAACACAGAATAACTCCGAGTGAGAATGAAGAGAATCAAGCTATGGGTAACTGCAGAGGAGGAGGATATATGCCAAACAGAAAAATGCATGGAGTAATCAACTAATTGGGCACAGGTGTGGACTGAAGTAGATAAAAGAGAGTTAAGGGGAAAGGGGAGGGGCAATAGGGGGCAACAGAGAGTAAAGCAAAAAAAGAATAAAATAGGGCTTAATTATAACTAGGAAAGAACTAAAATGAAGCTAAAAGGGAATTGATTAAAAACACTTAAGATAACTAAGATGCTATGCGAAACATAACCTAAAGATAACTGTAAACAATACTAAAGAATGCTGATAATAGAAGAAAACTGAAAAAAAAACCCCAGAAAGGAATAACTAAGAGCTGAGTAACTAAAGTGAAAACTTGATCACAACCAAAAACCAGAGAAAACCCAGAGAAGCGCACTCAAGTGCACTGTAAATGTTCATTGTAACGTTTCTTAATTATTATTATTTAAAATATATAAATCTTGCCATCTACATAATATCTATAGCTTATAACTTTCAACTTTCCTTGATGATTTCCATACTGCCATAATCACAGGCAATCTGCTCATTGAAATGGTGCACTCACACACTATACATGCATTTTAAATATTTGAAAGTCGGGCCTCGATTTCAGATTCTGTAACAATAATTTTTCTCTGCCATATTGAAGGCCTTTGCTATTGTTTTCATACAATTTATTTTACCAAGATCTCCATTGGCTGCTGTAAAACTACCTCTATTCTTACTGGAACCCAAAAGAATAATATTTACAATATTGCAAAAACACCAAAGGCAAATATATTTACATTACTCCATTACTTATTACAATTAATCAATGAATACATTTAAATTCATTAAAGTTTTTGAATTTACTAAGAGTATGGCCCCATATGAGTTGCTAATTGCCTGCATCTTGCAATTTGGAGCAGTTGCACTATGTTGCAGCTTTTTTTATATTACAGTTATTTACTTGCAACGTTTCTCCTATGAATCATTACTGTATCTGCAATAAGTTTTATGTTTGAAGCATTTCTCCATTAAAGCTTTTTTGCATGTGTTTTTGTGTTAGTCTATTTTTTTTGTTTGGTCTTTAAGAGGCATATTTCAGAATTAGTAAATGGCATGTACTTATATAGCACCTTTATTCAAGTTAGGAGACTTGACCAAAGCTCTTTACACTACATTCATTCACGCACACACTCACACACTGATGGTGGCAAGCTACATTGTAGCCACAGCTGCCCTGGGGCTCAATGACAGAAGTGGGGCTGCCGTACATTGGCGCCACCAGGCCCTCTGACCACCATCAGTAGACAATGCAGGTGAAGTGTCTTGCCCAAGGACACAACGACACTGAAAGTTAGAGTCGGGGCTTGAACCGTCAACCTTTCGATTTCAGGGCAAACTCCTACATCCAACGCCACTGTCGCCAGTGTCAAGGTGTTCTTTTTGAAAATTAATAAGGAAATAAAGGGAAGAGTGAAATATGATTTTGGAATTCTCTGGCTCTTAGTTATAATTAATTTAACCAAGATGCAAATTGTTTTCGTATTGAAATCTTGGCAAACAAACACAAAGATCATTGCTTCATTTGGGCAATGTAGTTTCCCAAAGAGAAAAAAACTCCCTCTTTGAATTGATTTGAACTGATTATGAGAAAAAATCAAATGTTGCACAAAGCAATGTGCAAAACTTACCTTTTCCAAGCTGAAGTAATGATCTAATGAGATATTAGATCCCATTCTTCCTGCAGGATGACGGCGATACTTAAAACTACAAAGACTTAGATAATTTCTAGCTTTAACAAAACTTGAAATAGTATTTACAAAATGGCCCTTTAGGTTTTAGCCCCAATTTTGATGTTTGATGACAATTTTCCTTGAAGTGCATTTTTCTTTGGTTGTGCTTGAAAATACTTCCTAAAAACAATTCTCTTTTAAGACACACTTTTTGAAACTGTTTGACCGTAACTAATAAAAATATATGTCCAAACATTGCTGCCTTTATCAGTAAATCGATTATATGAATCCTTTAAGTTATACTGTTAAAAGCTGTTCTTAGTTCAGGTTTAGATGTTTGTTTTAAAATAATTTTTTATTTTATGGCGACCTCTAGTGGCCATAATGGGAATGTATGACTTCTGAGACTGAAATTCTTATTTATGGCTGCAGATTGGATTATATTCTAAAAAAATGTCTGTAAATTTTCAACTAAATATTATTTTAATATGATTTTTGCTTTTTCCTTGGGGTGGGATGGTTTTTCTGTTTTATTCAGAAGGCTAATGTGTTATTTTGTCTATGGGTTTTGATTCAGTTTTATCCATAGATCTATCCCTCCTTTCTTGACCTTTTGGGGTTGTCTTTCCAAAGGTCTGACTCTGAAGGATTCCAGGTTCTAATGTTAAATGAGAGACCTGGTTGCAGAGCCCTGCTTTGATTCGTGGCCAGTACCCTATTCTGAATCACTAAGTTCTACCTATCGAAAAAATCAGCTGTGGTAGACACCGTTCAATCTATGGAAACACTAAGAAACTTTCATGACAAATATTGCAAAAGTAAACATACATGAAAATTTTAAAGATAAATACACATCAACATTAAAAAAGCACTACATCTGCCCAATTTATATAAGTTAACCAAAGAAGTTGGTTGAGTTTTGGGTAACTGTCTTAATTGATTTAATAAGGTTAAAGGGTATTTAACTTTTCACATGATTACTAGTGGCTTAAATCGTTATAGTTTCAAAAATTTGTTTAATATGAATACCCAGTAATTATTTTATTTTCATGTATTATTGGAGGTGGGCGTTTTTTGTTTTTTGTTTTTTTTTGGCTCAGTGATTCAACTGATGAAGAACCAATGATATTAAATCTAGAGTCTTTGAATGACTAAGCTTTCTTTACCCCTAACTTACTTAAACCACAGTGATCTATTATTTAAATTATTTAAATCTTTTTCATCTTTGTAAGCATTTTTATTGATCTAAATGTGAAATAAATTATAATAACAATAACATCACAATTTAACTTAATCAATATGCCTCTAGTTTTTCATATTTTTCTGCTGAATGTCTTGTCTTTTAATATCTTTTTCGTACCTGCTATTATTATTTTTTTCTTCTAGCAATTGCTAGTTATATATTTTTAAATGTTACTTATAACTGTTCAGTTAACGTGGTTCAAATTCTTCCAAAGCAGTTTACTTGATTTTTAAAAGGTGTAAATGATTTGGTTTACATTGAAATGCAGGATTTTTTTATTTAATTTTATTTATTTATTTTATATATCTTTAATTTTTATATATATTTTTTTATTTAGAATTTTTTAAAATTATTTTTAAATGTTAAACAAATTATAATTTCAAAATATAAAAAAATATTTGAAAATAAAATAAATACATAAATAAATCAATTAATTAAATGCAGGAAATACACTAAATGAAATTTGACTGATTGATTGATACATCAATTTTATTGAGGTAAGTTTACATCATCAGTACTTCCAAAGGATCGTGCCCTATTTCTCTTAGAGCTACTTGTTCATCATTTAATTTCTACAAATACATTTTAAGTTTTTAAAAAATTCTTAAAACTAAAATAGAAACAACAGGGGATAGAAACGTTTCGATTATAAACTTCATTGACCATAATTCCTTGCGGCTCATCTACTGCGCATGTGCGGAAAGGTTGTTGTCAGCGGTGGTTATGGAGATGAGATGGGACTGCGAGCTGTCATTAATACGGTAAGATATGATGATAATATCGAAGAGGAGGACCTGGCAGTCCCAGCTACGCGCTTACAAAGAATCTTTGACTAAAAAAACTTATGGTTTTCTGTACATTTTTACATTTTAGTCAGTTTTTTTCTGTACAATACAGGCAGTGTTAGACTGCATGACGTTTGCTATGTTGGCAGATGGATGAGTTATTAGGAGTTAGCTAAAGCTCCCCCACCCAATTTAAGACGTTTAGGTCAGCAAAACAAAAACCCAAAACGTCTTGTGTTATGAGTCTTATGAATAGCTCGTCTGTTTCACACAAAAATACACATAAACGTCATGTAAGGTGTCCATTTTTGTTAGGTGCTGCTGACATCACAATCAGCACTTAATGGAAGTTTTGAGCTCAACCCAAAAGTTGTGTTTTGTTATATATTCATTAATTTAAAGAACTGTTCCTTTAACTAGGTTGTAGATTTAAAGATATATAATTATACAAATTTATTTGAATTAAATAGAACTGTTCACCCTATCATTGTACGGTTAGTTGTCTTATATATTCCTGTTTAGTTTGTTAAAACAATCTTTCAGTGTCTGCTAGAGGAATGCCCAAGAAGACAGGATTCACTGTGGTCAGCTCTTCAAGTCATGAGGACAGCTTCAGTGCCCAGGAGCTTATGGTCCACGCCCCCGCTGTCAATGGTTGGAGATCAAGCAGGTATTATAAGCCTATAATCTGGGCTGGAAGATTTGTCAATCAAGCAGTCTATGCCTTAATCCATTAGCTTTTATGATTTTATAGTGTAGTATGTTGTCAGCAACCTTTATCATATGAACTGGCTTTTTCTTGAAGTAAACAAAATGTTTTGATGTCCAGAATCTGTATAGTGCTTTAAAAAAAAAAGCTTATTAATATTCGCTCTCCTTTAAAAAAAAAAAAAGCAATGTACTGACAGCTGTTGATTCAGCAGTCCTCCTCATGATTGGCTCACAATCTTCATACCATAACATATTATTATTTATTTATTTATTATTATTATTTAAAAAACCCAACTTATTATGTAAAATTAGAGAAATTGATAAATTACACAAAGACTGATGTTTTAATATAACGACAAAACAATATTTTTGTTTATTGTGATAACGTTCAAGTGCAAGCTATAAAAAAACATGATCTTTTGAGTTGAATATATATATATATATATATTTTTTTTATATATATATATGTTGAACGTCTTTGTTTCATGCAACTTTCTGAAAGAAATTGTCTGTTTAATCCTTAAAATAAATCCCTGTGTGTCTAATGAATTTATGTTGTACAATAGGCAGTGCTGTTTCCAAAAAGATGTCATATAAAATAGATAGAAAACTTTGTATCAATTTGACTATATGATCTGGTTGAACTGTAAATTGCCTTGAGATGACATGAGTTGTGAATTGGCGCTATAGAAATAAACTGAATTGAATATTGCAAAATTAAAATTACTAGTCAAGATCTTTTCATTTCTTATGTTTATTTAGGATTTTTGGCTGTTGTGATTTAATTATTTTGTTATTTTATTTTTTGAAACCAAGCGTAATTTCCATTTTTTTGTCTATTTTTCCAGGCTGTGTTCCTATCCTCAGCACCTCACCCTCCAGCTGGAGAAGAGAAGTAGGATACGGAAGCTGCAGTTGCTGGCTCACCAGTATATGATCCCTTCTAAGGTTGAATTCTATGTTGGTGACTGCTCTCCTGAAGCCAGCCCCCCAGTCTTTCCTGGACAGTTTCATAGACTTGGGTAATACCTCAGATTTTATTAAGTTTGGTTTAAATTAGGGATGCTGTGATCAGTATTTTTGCTGCTGATCCTGATACCGATCACCCTGAGGGCCGATCATAGCCGATACCGATTTAGGTATAAATCCCTTAATTGAGACGAGAACATACAAATAAAACTTGCAAACTGCAGCAAGTATTTAATCAAAACAACAAATAATAAAAAAATGCTAACAGGTTTTATTTAGCAGATTGAAAACAGTTATACTTATAAAATTGTATTATATAGTGACAAAATTATATAATGACAAAACTTCGATATCAAATAATGTCAAATAAAAAGAAACATTCAAAGTAAAATGAAGATGATGCAGGGGTTGATGTAAGGCCGATATTCAGAGGCTTTGCTCCTCAATGCGACCGTCACAGGGGTTCAAATCCCGGCCAATTGACCTTTGCCGCATGTTTCCCTCTTCTCTCTCATCCCATTTCCTGTCTGCCTACTTTCGAAAAAACAAAAATAAAGGCCACTAGAACCAAAAAAACAATCTAAAGATAAATAATTGTAAATTACAAAACCAAATCTGCCTTAGAGCATGGCTCTGATCTTTATTTGTAAGATGAAGAAGCAGAGGAGCTTGATTCTTTTTTTCCAAAATTTATCTGCATAATTTTAGGACACAGAAAAAATTTTAATACATATATTAAAAGTTTTTTTTTGTAAGAATCCTGCAGCTTTAAGGAGACATTGGCTTGAGCTCAAACAGTGCAACTTCTGATACAATGCTCAAAAAAATTAAAGGAATACTTTATAAACACATCAGATCTCAATGGGGATTCAAATCATACTGATATGGACTGGGTGAAGTGTTAGGAACAAAAGGATACCATATCATTTGATGGAAATGAAAATGATCAACCTGCAGAGAGCTGAATTCAAATACAGCCCAAAAAACACAGATACAAAAAATGATGCGGCAGGCTAGTCTAATTTGCTGAAATTTCATTGCAGCAACTCATAATGGTATTCAGTAATTTGTCTGGCCCCCACGTGCGTGTATACATGCCTGACAACGTCGGGACATGCGCCTAATGAGACAACGGATGGCGTCCTGGGATATCTCCTCACAGATCTGAACCAGGGCATCACTGAGCTCCTGGACAGTCTGAGGTGCAAGCTGGCATGGATGGAAACATAATGTCCCAGAGGTGTTCTATTGGATTTAGGTCAGGCGAGCGTGGGGGCCAATCAGTGGTATCAATTCCTTCATCCTCCTAGAACTGTCTGCATACTCTCACCACATGAGGCCGGGCATTGTTGCGCACCAGGAGGACCCCAAGACCCCACTGCACCAGCATAGGGTCTGACAATGGGTGCAAGGATTTCATCCCGAAACCTAATGGCAGTCAGGGTGCGGTGGTCTAGCCTGTATAGGTCTGTGTGTCCCTGGATATGCCTCCCAAGACCATCACTGACCAACCAACAAACCGGTCATGCTGAACGATGTTACAGGCAGCATAATGTTCTCCACGGCTTCTGCAGACCCTTTCACATCTGTCACATGTGCTCAGGGTGAACCCGCTCTCATCTGTGAAAAGCACAGGGCGCCAGTGGCGGACTTGCCAATTCCGGTGTTCTGTGGCAATCGAGCTCCATGGTGCCGGGCAGTGAGCACAGGGCCCACTAGAGGACGTCGGACCCTCAGGCCACCCTCGTGAAGTCTGTTTCTGATTGTTTGGTCAGAGATATTCACACCAGTGGCCTGCTGGAGGTCATTATGAAGGGCTCTGGCAGTGCTCCTCCTGCTCCTCTTTGCACAAAAGAGCAGATAGCGGTCCTGCTGATGGGTTGTAGACCTTCTACGGCCCTGTCCAGCTCTCCTGGAGTAACTGCCTGTCTCCTGGAATCTCCTCCATGCTCTTGAGATTGTGCTGGGAGACACAGCAAACCTTCTTGCAATGGCATGTATTGATGTGCCATCTTGGAGGAGTTGGATTGCCTGTGCAACCTCTGTAGGGTCCAGGTAGCGCCTCATGCTGACAGTAGAGACAGTGACCCTAGCCAAATGCAAAACTGGTAAAAATAGTCAGAAAAGATGAGGAGGGGAAAAAATATCAGTGAACCTACCACTGTAAAACCATTCCTGTTTTGATGGTTGTCTCGTTGTTGCCCCTCTAGTGCACCTGTTGTTAATTTCATCAACACCAAAGCAGCTAAAACTGATTAACAACCTCTGCTACTTACCTGACCAAATCATTATCCCTGAAGTTTAATTAACTTGATGCTATACTTTGATTACAAAGTGTTCCTTTAATTGTTTTGAGTAGTAAATTTTCATGCTGATAGAAACACCCTGCTGCTATTAAAAGTTTCCGTAACTATTGGTTCATTTTACATCGATTAGTTGTTTTCATACCTTTTTCATTCCGTTTTTTTCCCTGTTTCAGTGATAATACTTGATCAAGCCTTTTCTATAATTCTACAGTATAAAATAAGTAATTAAAATGGTCTGATTTGTGCTATATCGTATCGGTTCAATACATCAGCCAATACTCAAAGCTGCTATATCCGTATCGTATTGGAAATGAAAAGTTTTGTGTAGACACACCTAATATAAATCACACTTCTTTATGTGACTGGTGTCCCTAAATAACCTCTTTTAACTTTGCATATTTTTTCAAGAATGTTGTTTTTGATTGTGGGGCTATAATTGCTGTGGCCTGCTTTCACAGCTATACAGTTAAATAAGAAGTGTTTTAAATAATCCCTTTTATTATCACAATTATAGCATAAAATATCGTAAGGTTATAAGGCCACATCACCCAGCTTTACTTCCTAAACTATATCACTCAGGCCAAGCTTCGGTTAATAGCTTTTTAAAATTTTGGCTGATTTTTGTCGTCAGAACTGGTGTAGCTGATGCATATAATGTATTTTTGTTGGCTGTTTTTGACAACATCGCTTGTTGCAAACCGCAAATAAAACTACTACAGATTTCTTTCAACAACAGCTTTCTTTTCAACACTTTTTATGGCAGTTTTTTCAATGGCCAGATTTGTTTTTTAGTCGTAACTAGCTCTTCCACCTGAGCTGCAGATCTTTAAAGCTCCCCCAGTGTTACCACCAAGGAGCTGTAGAAACCATGTATCGAGCAGGGAGTTATTATTGTTATTAAGTCACACTCTCCCCACAGATATGTGTCTCTATCGGATAACGAGAAGACCGGTTTCAAAGCCCGGGAGCTGAAGTCGGTCCACGTTGATGCCGTTGGATTGTATCTGAGAATTACCCTCCACAGGAACCATGCCAACCGTTACAATCACTACAATCAGGTACTTTGTTAGAGCGGAGCTCACAGATCAACAGCAGGAGCAACATAGAGTGGTTGCTGTTTGGTTTTCACTGTAGACTATCTAACTGATAGACATTTGTAGTTCATTTTTAGTTTAAAATAAATATTGTTAATATCTTCTTGTCAACGACAATGATGTAACTGAGGCCTGCAGTGCTTTAGATGTCGATCTGGGAGTTGTTTAAGTGATCTTTGTCGGTGGGCCAAGGCTGCATCTAACGATTATTTTGCTAATCGATTAATCTGATGATTATTTTTTCATTTAATCGATTAAGAAATGGGACAGCCAAAGGTTCCTTTAAGAAGATTTTTTACAAAATTAAACCAGGTGGAAATAAAACCTTTTGACTTTAGGAGTTATAGATAGAGCATAGCGACAGATGAAAAAGTTTTCTTTTTCTAAAATGCAAAATGTTTCTATATTTTTTTTTTTACAATTTCTATATTATTACTGCTCTAAATGACTGCTCTGTTAGTTAAAGACATGTTTTAGAGTCTCTATACTCCGGGTAAGGAATAATCTATTACCAAATTAGTTAAAGATTCAATAATCGATTAATTACGATTAATCTGGTTAGTTGTTTCAGCCCTAGGTTGGACCAATCCTCTATTCTACTATAGTGGATATTTACTCACACTGTGGAGGTGATTTAGAAATGACCTTGTAATCCAGACTGATTTTGTTTCTCATCTCTCCTTGAATTTATTTATATTGGAGCAAAATATGGTTCTTTTGGAAATCTTTTAGCCTACCTCACATGTTATCATATTAACATGTTATCTGTAATGGATGAGAGCAGAAATCTTAAAACCTATAACAATAAAAGTAGAAGAACTCTGTTTTACTGTGATAAAAACATAATTTCCTGTCATTTTTCCAGGACTTTACAGTTGAGCCGTGTTTATTTTCTAGGTTGCCCTGGTTGCCGTTAATGTTCTGGCGGATTCTTTGGACGGTGGTACGTTTCACTCAGTGGTAAGTGAACAGTCTGCTTGCTTCTCTCTGCTGAATTTACATTTGCACAGCAGAAGGGGGAGGTATGGAACCAATATTGGACTAGCATCAGGTACTCCTCAGATGGTATTAACATTTTTTCTTTTTTTGTGTATTATTTTTACATATTGCGGCGGGTTTACTAGATAAAATGTAGGAGGTTTTGAAATGTTTCCACCATACTGTATGTATTGCATTCCACATCATTTTCGGTTATTTTGACGTTTTTACCTTTAATTTTAGGACAGTTTTTGTTCAAATTTAGAGTGATGATACAGAAAAGAGGTTTACAAAATTTAAGCTTCCACAAAATATTTCAAATTAAATTGATAATTTAAAGTTTTTGGCTCAATTTGTAATAGCTTTTTAAAATTTTGGCTGATTTCTGTCATAAGAACTGGTGTACCTGATGCATATAATGTATTTTTATTGGCTGTTTTTGACATCGCTTGTTGCAAACCACAAATAAAACTATTAAAGATTTCTTTCAACAACGGCTTTCTTTTCACCACTTTTTATGACAGTTTTTTCAATGGCCAGATTTTTTTTTTAGGACAGTTTTTGTTAAAATTAGAGTGATGATACAGAAAAGAGGTTTACAAAATTTAAGTTTCCACAAAATATTTCAAATTAAATTGATAATTTAAAGTTTTTGGCTCAATTTGTAAGTATTTAATATCTCTTACAGGTTCATCTTTAGTCAAGGCTCAGACCAAACGTCCATATTTATTTATACAGGTGTTTACCTGAATAGTGATATGTGTCGTCTGTGTCGTAATGAGAAACAAAGAGAGGGCAGCATGTAATCAAACAGGGAGCCTTCAGTTGGTGGGTGTAATCAGATAGTCCTGCAGATGGACGGCTCGTGGAGGAACGAGGCTACCTTAAAACACACACCCACATGTACGCACATCAACACACAGAATGGCATGGAAAGCATGTAGTCCCCTCGCACAGATCCCAGTGAACAAGCCATGCATTGTTGCTCCTTTAATCCCACTGAGCTCCTGCATCACAGCAATGTTCTTGCCTGGATTGCTTGCTAGAGTTTGGCCTCCTGGATCTGCTTTATGTTTATTCTGGAAATGGAAATGGTGGTGTAAATATTTCTAACAAGGTTTACTTAGTTCTCTGTTAAACCAATTCATTTAATGAGAAACATCTCATCGCCACCTTGTCTCAAAGTACAGAGAGCTTCATTTATTAGTACAGCTTAAAGTCATGCAGAATCAGCGGATGGATTTCAGCGTCATAAACTTGCTCCACTCTGTTTTTCTGTTGGCTTTTTATCACCATAAAAATCACAGGTAGTATAAAAAAACGGAATTACCTCAAGCTAAATGTGATTGAAACTTTTGTTTGCATTACAAATGAATGTTTTTTTTCCCCCGCCTGTTAATGGTGTTAAGCTCTTTCATGCAAAAAGATAAAAACCTCTTTAACGCTGGATCAAATGCAAAACAGCAACCTGTAAAAACTTGTGGGCGAGTGTCGGCTTTGACTAGCTTTGCTCAGACCTGGTATTTAATAATAAACTTGATTTTATCAAATGTGTTAACTTGAGAAATGGAAAGTTCCTGTCTCAGCCATTTCTTCTAGCCAGCAGGAAGTGCTGCTTTACAAGATTTCTGTTTCTGGAGATGCAAGCAGCTTTTGTGTCAAGGTTCCTCAAACCATTCAGCTAACACTTTCTTTTGGTTTGTGTGATAATTAGCATTCGAAGCAGCAGAAGGACTGTCAGCAGACTGGTGAAACCTTGCTGGGTTGAGCAACGGTTGACTTGGAATCTATGCGTCTATTCATGCCAATACTTCAGTACTTTGCATAAATGTTTTCACTGAAGTTGCAGGTTTAAGTCATCAGTGTGTGAATTTAATAGATTCGCACCTCTAAAGACTTAAAATTGTTCTTTCTAAGAAGAAGGAGGGTTTGTTGGTGCTGACTGACATGCCAACGCACCAAGAGAGCATCTGGGACTTATAACGTTAGCTGTTTTGGCACTGTCGGCTGGTGAGCCAGCACTAACAGATACTTGGAAATATTTTTTTAGGCCAAATATCATTACACTGCAGGGCGAATTTGGCCTAACTTAGTGTGTTTGACAAATATGACTTCAACCATCTCTGGGAGCAGCTTTTTCCACTGCTTTACTTTACTCTTCTCAATGCTATCTTCATGCCACTCTCCCAATAAAAAGTAGATTCGCTGAAAGCATTACTGTGATATATGTGGCTTCTTAATCATTAATGTTCTAAATAATCATCTCTTCACTAAGACAGTTCAGCTGTAGGTACTGTAGATGGCCGTGCCCTGTTAGATTATAGAGTTAATGTTATTGATTACTTAACATTGAATTAATCATATCCACTAATTTACACACAGATGGACTTGACCTTTAAAGCGGGGCATTCACTGTAGGATTTTTTTTGCCCTTTTTGGGCCGATTCTCCAATCGTGCGATAATCTCGATCAGCCCAACTTTCAGCCTGATCGTGTGTCATGTAGTGTGTAGGTGGTAAGGAGGCGTGATCACCCACAGTGTGAGAAGATGCATCGTGATCTGTGAACTTTTAAAACCCTGCGGTCTCATCGTACAGTTTGAGCTGTAGCTGTGTGTAACTATTGCAAAAATCGTACAGATTGCAAAAATTGTACATTGTATGCCCGACTTAAAGAAACAAAAAAGAAGAGTGCCAACTTTCATGGGAAGTTTTTTTAGTGAAGGGGCAATAAGTTGGCATGTTGCATGAAATCTAGAAAGATCGTTTGCACAACCGTTAAGATGCACAAACCAGTATGGTTCTGCTCTATTAAGATGAAGTGATTACTTGCTATACTGATGGTTTTGTGAGAAGCTGTAAAAGAAAGATAAGGTTCTAAGACATGTAGTTGGAGGTATTGATAATAATTATTTAAAAAATAATAATGACCAAACTTAACGTAATTTAGTGTAGACTTGTAGCCCATCTCAAAGTGCTAGGAACAAAATTAGCATGTAAAATAATAAAAAACATTAAAGTTAAATAGCAAAGATTATGCTATAATAAAATGTGAAAAAGTTGTCTTTGTCTGCTGAATGACTGATGGATTCTACGCAGGACTTTGCAGCTGACTTTTAAACCTGCCAAAAAAAGACCCAAAAAGTGCAGACACAGTTGAGTTCCAGGTTTAAGTAAAGAAAAATTTAAGATTTTACGTTACACTTTCATATCCTCTACCCATGAATTTGTGCAGTTAGGTCAGTAAAATACTCTCTGCTTATTGATGAGGATACAAAAACAAAAAAGTTTGTACGTGTTTTAAGCTCAAACATTCTGAAGGTCAGGCCCTATGTTTTGGTTATGTTCTGCTGGCTATTTATTGTACTGAAATTCATTTAGGGGCATCGGGCCCTTGTCGTTTAAAATCTACTAAAATATGCTTCAATTCGTGGTGGACAGAATGATTAAAAGCTGGTAGAGTAGGAGCGATGTAAGCTCTGTCTTTCTGTGCGGTGTGCATCTTTTTTAGATTTGGATTTTCTTCAGTTCGAGCCTTTGTTGGATTAAGGATGTGTATAAGCCCTCTCTTGTATTCTTTGCAGATCCGTGCAGTAAAACCATATTTTGTCCATCTGTTTACCCCCAGCCAAGCAAAGACCAGCTGATTGAACAGTACCTCAACAATACCCAGCAGGAAGCTGCCTTGGACACGACTTTCATGGGGTGAGGCCATTGAACCCTACTGTCTTTGTTTTACAATAACAGTTCAGCAAAGCCATTTGGTCTAGAAGAAAATCTCTAAGACATCCAGGGTCACATATGTTTGAGGACAATGCAGGTGGTTTCCTTTGCAAGAAAAAAAACAAAAAATGCATTGTTGTATTCTTAGATGTAAGTTACATTTTAAGGTCTTAACCCTTTCAAATGATTCAAGAGAAAAGGGTGAGGAGGGAGTCATTAGCATTTTACTTCATTCTACTACCGTACTAATCATACCGGTAATTTATTTTTTTTTTAACCAAAGAACTAGGAGGAGATTGATCAATCATAAAAACAAATGTAAACTGAAATCTGGCTTGAATTGACTGTCTTCCCTTGTTCTTTCATTCAGAAAATGTACATCTATCTCCCAATTTGATGACTTGGCCTTCGACATGTACCAGGACCCAGAGGTCGCTCACATCATTCGCCTCTTAGACCAGAAGAAGCAAGACGTTGTACGGCAGGAGAACTTTGAGGAGGCTAAGAAGTTGAAGCAAGCGATCGCAGACCTTCAGAAGGTAGATCCCAAAAGGCTAAAAAACATTTTATGTTTTCTTTCCATTGATGGAGAGGAGGATTTTTAATGCAGCATTGTAGGCAGAGGTAACTAGAAGATTATATAAAAATCTAAAGTAAAAATATCAAGGCAGTACATGTCATATTACAACTAAATTCATATCATTAATCAACAATTATTCTCACTGCTGCTAAAGTAGAATATTATAGGGATTATTGAATGGTTAATTAGGACTTTAAGCCACTGCTGTTTCGGTTCTTATAGATGCAATAAAGCAAATTAAATATCAAGTGTAGTGATAGAAATTTGTAGTAACTATTTTCAATCCAGCTGTTAGACAGTGCACAGCAACAGGATGAGGAGAAGCAGCGAAACGTTAACCTGTGCTCCTTACAGTTAGAGGACTTTTTTATATAACAAGAGAAGCACACATTTTTTGCCACTTAGGCCACATTTACACATATTGTAAATGTGTTTTCAATAATATCATGCACACAACATGGTTTTCATAAAATGTAACATTTACATCAACCCGGATAAATACGCTGTCGAGCGCCATAATAACTATGCCAGAAACTGTATATGATGTCACTGGACGTTAAAGGGAAACACCATTTTTTCTTTACGTTGGGATCTTGATTTCACGTTATTACATCATGTTCTACTCACCCATGAGTTGTGTGTCATTTGGAGCTGTTCTGAAGATATTCGGTTAGGTGATATCCAAGTAACATCTTCCTATGGGCAACGACTTGAAGGCACAAACTAAACTGTTCATAATGTATTCTTTATGGTACGCCAGCATTCATAACATGTAGGTGAATCACTGTCCCCCAGACATCTGCGGTTATATCTGCGGCGTTTGGATGACGTCATCCAAAACGGCGTTTTCCTTTAAGGATTTTCTGGCGCATAATGTGAAGTTTAAGAAGCTAAAAAGCTGTTTATCCCTATTGACACGGCAGCACGTAACCAGAACGTATCAGAAATCTCCACTTTGGCCAGTTTTTTTTTTAGAAATAATCGTTTTCTGTGATTAAAAACGGGATTTTGGTGTAAACGAGAGGCCCAACCGCAGGGAAATATCTGCGTTTTCCCTTCGTGTAATCCTTTGTGCTGCTTTATTTCCTGGATCGCTAACAGGTTTGCTGACCTTGTCCTAAATACCCACAGCACACCCCTTTATTAAGTGTGTACTCTATAAAATGTATGTACAGTACGGGTGCAGGAGTGCAGATTAAAAACATGCAAAATTATACAACTGGAACAGTGCCAGAAAAATGACAAGACCTGTCACTGTTTAAATTGTGCTTTTACAGCTGCATTAAGTAATAGTTTTGTGTTTACACATTTAAAGTATGGTAAAAGTTTAAAACACGATCCCTAAGTATTCGCTCCGATAGGCGCTCAGATAGGCGCTTAGCTGTGGTGTCAGTCAAGGCCACAAAGGTAGCGGGGCTAAAGGCAGCGCTAGAGAATTGGGACACTCTTCGCATTAATACCCATTAACGTGCAATTTGGGGACAAGACGGTGGAAGTTCGAGTATTGGAACACTAAAATTGTATCACAATAAGGAAAATGGAAAAAGATAACAACCTAGTTTGGAGTAATAAATAAATCATAAAAATCCAGATGACCTTTTAAAACTCATCATGTTTTGTCCTCTGAAAACTCATATGTTTTCTTTTTTTACACATATCCTGTGCAGTATTGTCACTGTTTGTACAAAAGCTGTTAAACATTGTTCAGATTCCTGGCACAGACCTCCGTTGTGTCTGGTGTTACCATGCAGACCATCAATTCTTAACAAGCTCAGCAGCTGCTCTCAGGGTACCTCACTGTCTTTCCTCTGCTGAAAGCCACTCTGTAACCAGATAACAAGCAGTGTCACAAATGCTTGTAGCTTGTTAGCATGGCACGTTAGCATTGTGGACACAAGTTAGTCATGCTGAAAATCCCCTTACTTCACACCCTGATGATGCTGGAGGCATCCATCAGATATGTAGTAACCAAAACACTGAAAACTGGCCCTCTCTGTCCTCTGTTATATATTTTCCTCAAAAATAATAGAACAATCAGAGTTTATAAGTGTCTTACACATGAAGACTATATTGGCTAGTACCGTTAGTAACTCTATCCATCTTAAAGGAACTTCCCTGCTCAGAAAGGTCATGTCCAACATATTGAGAGCTGCAGTAAGTTTCCAACCTGTAAGACTCAGGGTTTTTATCCGTCTCGCTCATGGTTTTTATTTTAGAACCAATTTTGCAGTGTCATCTGATCTGGTCTGAAACCGGATAAACTTAACATGAAAATCTATTATAAGTACAATACATGGTAACTGTGTTCATCACCTCAATAAATATTCATAAAGGCTCATGAATAAAATGCATGACACGCTTGCAGGAGATCAGAAAACTTAAAAATTGGGCAATTCTAATGATTTACAGCTATTTATTTAAACATTAAATACTGTAGAGAATTACTCAGTGCACAAATTTAAACTGTTCCCAAATGATTAGAGCAAAGTATACTGTATGATACATGTCATAGTGTAAGAGACGAGAGCATTGCAGGCTGCAACTTCTTGTTTCAATTTCTGAGAAGTTAAGAGTAAGCAGGAACAATAGAGAGTTACATTTTTGAAGGAAATTACTGTATAATTAATTGAAAAATGCATTGGACATCATCATTTTTATCTACCACTGAAGAGAAATGGCCGCTATTATTGCTGCTGAAAGATTTTTATGGTTTTATAAGTGGCCTTTAAAACAATTTCATAGACTTCAGCCACATCCTTAATAACTTTCATCATTAATTCAAAGCAGAGTTTATTTTAGTTGATCTACTCTTTATAGAATAACAAGAGGATGGCAAGCTGATATCAGCTGATCATTTAGTCATCTGCTAAGGTAGCCAAGCTGCAACTGGATGCTAAACGGCCAAACTGCTCTTATGAGGACTGGAGCTTCAAATCAGCATTCCCTTATAAAGAGTGATAGGTGGCGCTGTTTTAGTTTTATCACCATTATGTTAATGTTTTGTTCTAGCTGTTACTATTTCTAAACAGTCTAGTTCATGTTTCTTATAAACAAGAGAAAATGAAGGAGTTTTCCTTCTCAGAAACAGGTTGGGGAGGGCCATCAGTGCCACTTTGTGCTCCTGTCAGTCTGTTATTTTTTTTCGGTTGCCTCATTAAAGTGATTTTAAACTGTAAAAAAAAGCATGACGGATTATTATAAATGTTACATTTTTCAAAATGTTCATTGTCAGCCTTAAGTAGCTAAAAACAACGTCTCTCTTTATAGATTTTACAAAGATTCTGAAAATAGGGTCAGATCTTGCTTTTTAATTTGGTCTCTCTCAGGTTGGAGAGCGTTTGGCTCGTTATGATGTGGAGAAGAAATGCGCAATTGAAAAAGAGGATTATGACCTGGCCAAGAAGAAGAAGGAGCTGATGGATGAGTACAGGAAGAGCGTCTACCAACAGCTGGAAGTTCACAACCTGCTGGACGTGTCAATGGTCAGTGCTAAGCACTTATTCTTGTCCAATTTCCCTTTTGGGATTTATATAGTCTTTTTAAATTGAATAAAATTTTTACACCTTACCAGTAGGAACCAGTAGACTGTGATGTAAACATACAGTAGCTTTTTATTCTTTCTCTGTCGTCATTAGATCACCGGAGGAACAGATTTTTCCTCAGCGCAGGGTCCACTTCTGCCTTCTCCTACTGATGCTTCAGCCACCAAGCCCTCGTTATCCACAGATAACTTTAAGAAAGGGAAGAAGACAAGCAGTCATCACGACCAACAGTCAGCCTCACAGAATGTAGTGTCTAAATCTAGCAGCCAGCCTGACACCACTCTAACCCCTGCCACCGTACCTAACGTTAATGTAAGCCATCTTCCTCATCGAAGGCATTGATTGCCATTTTAATACCCTGCTTCTAACAAGCTTCCTCTGAAAACGCTCCCTAGAGGATCTGCATTTTCTTTAGAGTAAACCAGCAGTACTTTTTTCCTGGTTACACACATTCCTGTAAAGCTGGGAAGCACCCTTGGAACATGTCTCCCGACTAAACCCGAGCAGTGCTTGAACCCAGAGCACACAGGGAGATTATGACCATCAGGAGCCTGTGCGCTGTGCTCGCCACCTATTAAGCCCAGACCTGCTGAGGTTTGGGTTTCACTATTTAATTAAAAGTGTGCAACAGTTGGCTGACTCTGGCGGCTGCCAACCTGGCCTCAAGGCAGTGCTTTGAGGCTTGTGTTAAGCAGCGGGGTGCCAGTTGGCTCAGAGGCACAAAACGCAGAACTTTCTGGGTAGAATTGTGGTTTGTATCGAGGATGGAAAGAAGACATTGTTACAGTGATGCTGGGTGATACAGAATCTCTCTGGTGTTTAAATGCCACGTAAAGTTGGTTACATCTCATCTAACGCATCAAGAGAATATTGATGAATTAAAAGAAACCTAAAGAACTAATTAATAATAATGATGTTCTGACATTCTGCGGACAGATTACCACCGTGCCTTATGATGAGAGGCCCCTACCAGCCCTTCAGCGGAGAGATCGACCGGTGGAAACCACCCAGACCCCATCAGGGGAGAACTCTCCTAAATCTGATGTGCAAAGTTCTCCACATGGTCCCAACTTTAGTGGAGAGCCAGAACCCCTTACAGAGAAGGTCCTGAGAGAGGCTGGCCTTCCTATAGAGGCCTTCGGAGAAAGTCTGGTAAGAACAAGTCAGGTTAGCCACGGGCTGCTAAACCATCCTAATGTTATTTGAATATCAGGGACTTCTGTACTTTTCAAATATGAGAAATACTATCTATTCATTCACACATATTTACATTCCTTGTGCCTTTTTAACTTTTATCACTTTGCAACTAAAATCCTTAAAATAAAGTATTGCGTGGAGTGGTGGCCTCGTGGTTAGGGCAATGCGATTGGGTCCCTGACATTTGAGTACAAGCCCCACTCGCACAGACTGCCACTCCGGCTCCCTGAGAAGAACTCTCAGGCTGATTTATACTCAGAAACCACGTTGTCTGCGTGTGTTACGGTGAACAGAAATGTGCCCCCGCCCCTTCCACAGACACTCTGCTGCACCTCTCCAGAATTGTAGGTGACTGCAGACAGTGCCGCAGACGGGGCCCCTGATTGGTCAAATCCACATCCGCTCTACACTATGCATATTTCCTGTTTGGTTCCTCACCAGCTTGTTTTGTTTGTGTGACCGCCATTGTGGAAAACGACTCGTGAAGATGGATCAGCTAGAAGAGGTGCATTAGAACGCTGGGACCCTTTTTCCTCCTGGATCCGCGCTCTTTTTCAACCTCATGTACCTCCATTGTCACACAAACTTGTATCTAGACCCTCAGCTAGTTCGTGATTGTCCCTCTTGCGTTGTAGCGTGGAATAACAGCGCAGACCATGCGTCAATATTGGGCATAAATCAAAAACATCTGCGATAAGCTCACTGCAACACACTGCTGCTGGAGTATGATTAACCCTTAAACCCAGGCATCCCCAAACTCGGTCCTCAAGGGCCGTTGTCCTGCATGTTTTAGAGGTTTCCCTGCTTTAGCACAGCTGATTATCATGATTGCAGTAGAGCAGAAGCCAATTAATCAGCTGTCAATTAAAATCAGCTGTGCTGTAGCAAGGAAACCTCTAAAACCTTCAGGACAGCGGCCCTCGAGGACCGAGTTTAGGGATGCTTGCTCTAACCCCACACTGCTCCCCAGTCACCACACAATGGCAGCCCACTGCTCCCCAGGGGATGGATTAAATGCCGAGAGGTTATTTGGTTGCTTAGTACTTGTGACAGTGTAATAACAATAGAGTTTAATTATATTCTAGTCTTTTGTCATTTTATAAAAAATACTAACACAGAGTTTTGCCTGAGTCTGAAGTAAAAGGGAAATTAACATTGTTTACAAGAAGGTTCATACGCACGTTTTTTGTTTTTTGTTTGTTTTGTATATCTTACCTAGCGGTGCAAATCTTTAAAAAAATTTCAGTTTTAAAAATTCCTAGTTTGATATAGGTCCTTACTTTAACTGGGCTTTAATGCCAAAGCAATCTGCTTTTCATTAAACCACTCTATTGTGGTCCTAAACTTTGATTATTTAATGATCCGCCTTTGATAAATATAGAATTGAAGAAATTATATTTGAGTTGCAGTGTAAGCAGTGTTATATAACAGACATTATTAAAAGGTGAATTAATGTAAAAGTGTCACAACATTGGTGACTTTGGTCTTTTTGGGGTAAGCTCTTTACCCGTTAGCTGTAATACTTAGATCTTCTCTTCAAATAATTCAATTTGGGTTGAAATATAAGGGTACTATTTATCGCCGGTATACCAATGTATCTTTTTCTTGCTTTTTTCAGGTTGCTGGAGCATATTCTAAAAGCTGGTGCTACAGAGAAGACGCGCTGCTCGCCGTGCACAGCAAACTGTTGGAAGCAGCCTCCACAGCCCCCAAAGACGAGCTGAGAAACATGATAAGAGCGGCCGTATTTCTGGTTAAGGAGTCCCTTCTGGATAAAGTTTCATCTGTAAGTCAAAATCCTTTGGTATAAAAAGCATCTCTATGATATTTAAAGTTTGGCTATTTTTATTTCTGATACGATTATTCCTTGCTTATATTAATCTGTTGTATTTTTATTTCTAACTATGAAATGTTTATTTTAAGGAATTTTAATACAAAACATTATCTCTTAAAGAAAAGCTACAAATAAAAAATTCCACTCTACTTTGTTGTTAAACAAAAAGCCAGATTACCATTTTATATATTAAAAAGCATCAGATTAAAACATTTATCTGTATTAAAATTAGGCATGTTAGCTTATTAACTTTTCTAGTCCTAAGCAGGAGCCACAACAGGTGGCAAGGTTGCGCTGAAGCCGGTCTGAAGGTGTGTCTGTTGTGCACACTAAGTGAAAACAGGAATCCCAGGGAGACTGAGGAGGGACACCACCTCCACCGTCTGCCAGCTGTCTTCTCTCCTATCCTAACTCTCTACAGCAAAGGATGAGAGACGCTGTGTCTGCTGTGCTCGTCAACCAGCTGCTGGTTTACCTGTTGGGCAGCATCCAGTTTTCCAAACCCTCCATGTTATAGTAGAGGGGACAATATTAGACAGAATAGGATTATAATATAGTGACCATCTGCAAATGTAAAGAGATCATGAAATAACTCACAAAATGTTTTTTTCTTTTTCCGTACTACTGCAGTTTTGATTTCCCTTGTCAATTTAACATCATAATCTAGTGTCTATGTTTCAATAGTGGACAGCTGTTGTTCTTTACCTTAGAAGTTTGATGCTTGATGCTAATATGCTTAAACATAAACATATAATTTCGCCTAAATGCTCTGAGCTTTTTTACTATACATCTTTTTGCGCTGTTCTTGAAAGACTAAAACGTAAAGAATTTGGCAGATCATCATCAGGATCTAATTTGATCCAGCGTGGGAAATGTTACAGGTTTCATGCAAACTTGACAAACAGAGAGCTTGTTTTATGCTCCTCTGTCAGCATTTTTACATATTATCCAGTCAGCTTCTGCTGTTGTGAGCTGCTTTCTTCATCACATGCTTAACTGCGGATTTAATTGCTGCAGTCTCTAACTCACTCACATTTGTGTATTTGATCACTTTGAACGATGTGAATAGTTAAACTTCTGTTCATTGTGTTTATGTATGTGTTACACATGTTATTTTTCAGCCCTCTGTCAGTCTCTAAAAGCAGCTGGGAAGCTGTTTGTGAAATAGCGTTACCTTTGTGCCATAATCACTGCTGGTTTCTTTCTAACCAGATGGGGAGCTTTACTGTAAAAAAAGAGATTTTCAGTATATAGTAGAAATGATGGCAGAGGAAGAGTTTTATGGGGAGTTTCTTTTAGGTTAACATCAGAAATGCAGCATCAGTTTATCTGTGCAGAGCCCACGCTCTAAGCAGAGCTGCTTCTTTTATTTGGATACTGAATTATTCTGTCCTATTAACACAGAACCTAGGGTTAGTCACTGTCTGGATCCTTTGCATTAGATGTCATGTTCAATAATTTTCTGCGTCAAAGAGAATGTTTGTTTGAGTAGACTGTACGCAGGCTCTCACGCTCCCATTTTCTGTTTGTACTGCATGCAAAAGCTGTCACAGAGGCTGCTTTATTAATGCAACAAATTTGACCAGTACTTGGAAACTGCTTACAAACCTCAGTGGTGACGAAGAAGGCGGTGTTGTTATAATTGCACTGATTTTCCCTCTGGACATCGATCCAGCAAACGCCTTTTGGAATTGAATTGAATTTTTTCTTTATTCACATTAGTCATAAACAACTGTTCCCAACACTGTTTCGTTTAATCATTCTGTTTTGTTTGTTTTTTCTCATTTTTACTTTTCTCCTGTTTTCTCTCTTTTATACATTTAATCATTCTTCATGTTACTTCATTGTTATTAAACATAACACACAATTTTTTTAAACTTTAAGTTCTCTGGTTCCTTTCTCAGGTTTTTCATGCCTCACTAAAGCTCCTCCGCTTAATACTGAGCCAGCTGATCCCAGGTGTGGGCTTAGGGCGGGCCGAGGTGAGCCACTGCTTGGAGCAGACTTTTCCTAACCTGCTTGCGAGGACGGGAGACTCCTCTAACCGCCTACGGGCTGCTGCCATCTCCCTCATACAGGTATTCTAACACTTGAACTCATGTGTTTGTTTTGTACACTGGAAGTATTTGCATCCATCTCCCATACCTGCTAGACTTACAGGTCTGTAACTTTTAAGTTAAAGTCATCTTATAGTCATGCAGACATTCTATAGATTCAACTAAGTGAGATAACATTAGTGCATTTCTCCTCTGTGAGATTATAAAATCAATCAATCATCAATCAATCAACCAGTAGAGAAACAAAACTCCAGAATTCAGGAAAAGCAAGAGCATTACCTGTGTGATGGATTAACAGATATACTCTATTTTTGATACATCTCTGCACCTTAATAAGAGAACTGTTTGGCCTCCCTTAGTTTCCACACTGTGATTATTGGCTTAATAATGATATGGGAATATTTACAAACAGCTAAACCTTTTTTTCTTGAAAGGAAAGAAAAAAAACCCTCTGGATTTGGATAGACACTTACATGATGCATTGTTTATTCAGCTCACAGCATGAGCAAACCAAGCAACCGATCAGAAAGTGGTGCTTCTAGACCAATTTTTACCGGCGAGGCGAAATTAGGACCATTTTTTTTTTTCTTGGGGCACAGAGCAAAAGAATAAAACAAAAAGCATGATGATAATTCACTATTTAATTTATGAATATATATAAACGAGTCAAAAGGCCACTCACGGCCAAGACCCTGATCTGTCAGATAAAGATTGTGAATCTATCTTAACACATCTGAAGCTAATGGTGCAACACCTCCATGTTTAAATAATTGTTTATGTAAACCTGTAAATTAAAAGAAGTTACATCAGTCAAAGAGCAATCAGTTAAAGTTTCTCTACCAATGCAGATCTCATCATATAAAACTGATTTACTGTTATGTTTCAGTAGAGAACCTCCCATGCTCTTAGGGTCCCAGGGAAATAAAGTGTGCCCTCGAGAACAATTAGCTGTTTGTTGTTGTTTTTTTGGATAATTTCCCTATAGAAATAATAACGATGATAAATATTAAGGTTTTTTTTATATTGATATAACTTTAATTATGTAAAAATCCTTTCTTTTACCTGCAAAAAAACCCCAACTTATTTGCCTTGGGGACAAACACAAACTGTTTGGTGAACAGTCTGATAGTGATGAGAGTGCACTGGCTTCAGATATGGAAAACCTTCTAGAAATCCTAAAGCACAGCTGACCTCATTTACACTGAATGAGATATAAGTTCTACCCTAATCTTTAAGTAGCTCTGAGGAGGGTCTACACTCTTCTCTTGAGTGTTGCTTGAGCGCAGCTTTTGCAAACTGTACTTAAAAAAAAAAAAAAATATCTAAGAACAATGAAGTGGGCTGGCAGTGATTAGTGTTAAGTGCAAAGCTGTCTATCTCTTGCAGTGATGTCATCAGTGACTTGCAAACAGAAAAGTCAGGAAGCAAGTTTAATGGATTGATAGCAGTATTAAGGAACCTAAAACTGTCAAAATTGTAGTTAAACGTAGTTCATATTTTCAAATACAGATTTTGCACATACAGTTTTAATAACTTATTATTCAACCTTTATTTTTTTATTCTTTCGTTTTCTACCTGGTAGCTTTTGTATTTTTATTATTTAAGAAAATGCTTGAGATTTTATTTTTTAATTTAATTATGTAGGTTTTGTAAAGTTAAAATTATTATTTTTTTATCCATTAAAAGTATTTTAATCTTTTGTTGTTCTTCCTGAAAACATCCATGCCAGATGAGTATTTTCTTGGTGTGCTTTATGTATTATTAGCAGAGTAAGATGGCCCCAAAATCAATTTTCCCCTTAGGGCCCATGCTTGCCTATATCCATATAATCACGCTTAATGAGATAAAGTTTGAATCTCCAATAAATCAGTTCTTGCATCTCTTAGTTTAAACATCAAAGCATAGAAATAAACAATCTTTCAACTGTTTCCTCTTCAACCTGTTTTCTTTATCTGTATGTCAATAGCAAAATAATAATAAAAAAAAGAAAAAAAGTTGGAATTAGTTTGTTGGTTTTATTTAAAGGTAGAGGACGATCTTTTATTTCTGGGTGGTTCATCTATATAAGTGGTCCTTCTAATTGTCAATCTTTCTGGTGATATGTTTATGTAATGCCGTACTACATGCTCGCCCCATTAGCTATCTTTTTCTGCGCATACACTCTTTGTGCGTTTATCTGTGGTGAGCTACGGTTTCAGACATTGAAGCTCACCTTTCTCACCGTGGTTCTTGAAAAATGGCAGAGGGTCCTAAGAGGAAAAGTGTGAAGTGAAACAAAAGAAAGGCCTCAGAAGAGGCAGATATATCCCAGAATGCTTTGCACAGAGAGCTCTCCACGCAAAGCATTATGGGATTTGCTGTCACAATGGCACGCTGTCGCCATAGGCTGTTGCTACCTGACAGCGGCGACTGTTAATAAAGATGGCGCATGCACAGCGCAGTGGAGGAGTTACTTGACCTAAAGAGCAAAAAGCAGTGATCATCTATTCGAACGGATAGTTAACTGAGTTTGCTATAAAGTCCACTATATAGTCCCCACCAGGAGAAATGGGCTTGTGCACGCTCTTGCATGTGCATTTTTTTAAAGTGGAGAGGGCAGGTCTTTTAAAAAATCCTCCACAATACATTTAAAGACAATGAACAAAAGAATATTTTTTCATATTTGTTTTAATTCTGTTTTTTTTTTTTTTTTTGCAAAATCATTTCTTAGGAAGAATTTTGTCTTATTAGACAGAATTTTGAACACCCTGAGCAGAATTATCACAAGAAACACTTGGAGTAGAGGGATCTTTTTCATGTGGGGGTTCAACCACCCAACCAAAGATATTATCTCTTTTTTGAAGCAGGAGGCCTTGCAGCAGCTTTTTGTCACATGTCAGCCCAGAGAAACAATGGCAGACCTCCCTTTATCATGTGAGACCGTCGGTTTTTGAACGCATTCCTGTAGGAAATCCTCAACTAGAACTTCACCTAACATAAGGCATTTCCCTGCCAGCAAGATGAATCATGCTGTCCACACCACCCTTGTGAGCATTAAAGTACGTTATTATTTTTGGATTGTGAACATCCCCCTCAACTGCTTGGTCATGATGCAAGGAGGATGACAGGATCACAGGATTGTTTTTCTTGGGCACGTAAGAAACTTTAGTCACCAACTCTAAGATGGATGACTGCTCTGGTCCAGCAGCGTTTGGTAAATATCTGGAAGGCCATTGCCTTGTTTCTCCATATGGTGCCAACATGGGTCAGCTGGTGAGCCAGCCAAATAAACACCTACAGGAAATTTTCTACGTTAACTGACTTTCCACTTTGTGCCATACCAGGCTGAGCCATGTCTTTGACGTTTTATGCTCCTTGGTTTACTTATCTGGCTCGGTTAGGTTGCTTTCCCAAGTATTTTTTTAAAATCATCTTTTAAATTTTAGTCAACATTGGGAGAAAAAAAATTATACTTGATAAAGCAAAAAAGTTCAGTCAGTGATTTATATCTCTATTTTATTCATGTTACAGTGCTCAGTTTGGTTGGGGCCCACATTAACTCCATAAGAAACCTTATATGGCAATAATAGTTGGTATGTAGGGGAACAACTTGATTGGAAACAACTATATAAGATTGAAAGCTAATTTATTTACATGCAGAAAATATTGCAAATGTAGTTCTGGGCTCTGCTAGGACCCCTGGTGTTAATTGGTTGAGAAGCCTTAATCTGTAAATACATTTTTAAAAACTCCCAGGAAGAGATCAATTAGTAACTTAATTAATGGGGTTTTTGGGCCCAGTTTTAGGCCCCATTCTCTTTTATGTTTTTCTTCCTTTGCTTGATAGCTGGGAAAGTTACATCGCCTGTAAATTGGGAGCTACTTTATCCCCACATCTGGAAGTAACCTCTATAATTTTTAAACAGGTTTTAAAGAGTTATAGCTGTTTTTATTGCTTTGTTATATTTGCATTTTTCATTGTAAATTTCTTAACTGTTGTGTTTTTAGGTAGACAATTTTAAGATCTGTCCAGGGACAACAGATGAAAAATAGCCTTTTGGCTAATTCTGGTGCATTTGCAGTAATGCTTATTAATGTACACTGTCCCTGTCAAATAAAGAAATAAATTTAAATAACCCTAAGGGTGTTAAAATGCTGCTAAATTGGTCTGAGTCAGAGTTTCGAAAGAGTCACCATACTTCTTTGTATCACTGTTTATTTCATCAAATGTAAAACAGGTCCCAAGTTCTGTTTCTTCACAGTGCAAACTTTAAACTTAATATGATGGATATGGAGGATTAGGTTCCTTAAAATGAGGATGATAGAATGTGTTTTATGTCTCTTTCATGTTTGTTTACACAGATTCAATATACTATTTCCTCTGGTTGGAAAGTGAATAAGCTAGCGGTATGTGGGCAGACCAGTTTCCAAGTATGAAACCACAATTAAAGTGTCAGGGTAAGAGTTTGATGCTTGTTAATATTAATGAACAGTCCTACCAGCGGCCCCTGGAAGGAATGTACTCACCACCAGCTTATTTCTCCAGGGTCATGAAAGGAATGGTTTCGCAATTGTTATAGCCCTAATTAACAGTAAGCTGTAATTACAGCATTTTATGCACATAAAGGTCCACCACCTCCGCAGTTACTGGAGCTTTCCGCTCTATAGCCTAAGCCTAAAGACACTGAACCATCCAATGTAATTTACAGTCACAGATGTATTAATGGAGCCAGATTTTTGTCAAGACAAAACACCCCCCGCCTGGATTGATTTTACTGTGGAATTCCAACTTATTGTCAAGAATAGTATCAGCAATTAAAGGAGATAGTGTATCTGGTTTGGGAGGTTTAGCTTAAAGCCACACCCAGAGCCCTGCCTTGTTGGAACATTTCTTCGTCCTGCCATTGTAGTTTCTGACCTGCCTCAGTCAGCTGATCCTATCCCATGCTCTGCCTTGTGTCACATTTGTCACTGTAACAACGGGCGTATTATATTTCACAGACCATTCAGCATGTTTCCCTTTGTGGTGTCTCATACAAATACAGCAAAAAATGAAAATTGAAATACTCTTTGTTCTTAATTGGAGTTCCAAATGCTGTATTATTTAAATCCCTGACATTTATTTTTACAGCTATGATTATAAAACGGTTATTATATTTTGACAATTGCACACTAAGTTCACTTATAGTTTATGTTACCAATTGTGCATGATGTGATGTCCGTTTGTCATCTTTGACTTTAATATGTAACACAGCTATATTAAGTTAAGATGAATTAGCCTGTCTGATCAGACAGATCCAGCTTTCAGCTGTTTAAAAGACATGCGGCTCATAGTTCATCATCTGTGATTTTAAAAATGACTTAAAATAATAACAGTAGTGACTTGCCATTCTTTAGTCAAATACACGTTAGCTGTGTTTGTTTTTCTTCACTAGAAAAGACAACAAAAACCACCTAGATGGCTCTGTCTTGTAACTAACAACAAACAACTGGCCAGGGTTACCAGGATCGGATGTCGACTCCAATATTGACTAATTAGCTGTCATTTCTTTTTTTTTTTTATATATATATATCGCAGAAATACAGTTACAGTTTATAATTTATATGAAAGTATTATCTATGTCTTATTGCTGCTAATGTATACTTTATTAGTTAATACATCATATCACATACATTTATATCTGTGGGATTTTTTTCCTTCATTTTAACAATGTTTATTTCAAGCCTTATACCTTTAGTGACATACCAAGGTACACGGTGTGTTCATTAAACAGTAGCATCAGTATTGGCTGATGCGTTACGGTGGATTGATGCATCTCTGATACCAGTGCTGTGACTTTTTCTCCTCTAGTTCTACCAACGAGCTGGTCGACCAGGTAGCTTTACATCAAATTATAAGTTTATTGTTATATACGAGGAAACTCAGAGAATATGCAAAACATAGAAAAGGAAATGATAATAGCATTTAGGGTTTATGAAGCTGAAAGAAAAGATTTTCGCAAACAGTAAAAGTCATTTTCTCAGCAAAAATGTGTTAACCTTTTAAAATGTTTTATAGTCTAAAAGTTGTCTAGACGTCTAATTTTCTGTGGTCTTGCCTAATAAACGGTATGGGGCAAATAAAGACATGTTGTAATGTGTTAAACAACCTTGATGTTGTTCTCTCCCGACTACCCCATCTAACCGTAACTGGAACCACCTGGAACTCACATGTGTGAGCTCATCAGAAGAGTGGATATAGTTGTTGTTCTCCGCTGTGGTACTTTCATGTCAGGGAGAGACTTTGAAGTGTTTGCAGGTTTGTGTATAGATGGAAGGCGTGCAGGTTTGAATTATTTATTTCTTCCTTTATTTGTTATTTTTGTTTGTAAATTAGATCTTTTTCTACATCAATAAATATAATAATCAGAGAAGGAAAAAAAAAATCTAGCCTTATGCAAAACATACCCTCCCACTTGGTAAATTTTGAAGTTAATGTAATAAAGCCACTCATAACTATGTCTGAAACAGCCAGATCTGAAATGGCATAAAAGATAACCTGCCTGGCTGCATGAATTTGACTGAGACATCAAGAAAACCAACTCATTATATAACAATATATTTGAAACAAAGCCAGCAAGGTTACTGCCATTTCTAATGGTTTAAACCTCAAATGAACCACATTATGGGTCCTTTTTCCGAAAACAGAGGAAACATGGAAGTGTTGAATCTTTCCTGGAGGTCTTACATCAACTGCTTTACTTTTTTGCTACGAAAGAAAAACATCTAAAGCACTGCAGGCCTCCCTTGGCCCTGGTATAGTGTTAAGCTGTGCTAATATGAAGGACAGGAGCTTAAATGGACAAATCTATTGGTTTTTTTCTCAGAAAAATCTTTGCTGACCATAGAAAGATGGGAGTGTGGCGGGGGCGTAGGGGTTCACCACATGACTCGAAGCAGCTGTCACAGGTTCCAGTTCCTGCCTGTTGACCTTTGCCGCATCTCTTCCTCTCTTTGTCCCATCTCTTGTCTGTTCCCTTTCAAAAATAATAAAATAAAGGCCACTAGTGCTTAAAGAATTATAAAGAAAGCGACCAAGATTGTCTACATTTGGAAAAGTCCTGATGGGAGCCTGCATCTGCTGTTGTTTCCAGAAGTCTTGGCCTAGATAAAATATGGACTTAAATCCAATTAAGATGCTGTGGCCTGATCTTAAACCAGCCGTTGTTTCTGAAAGCCAATGGGTTGATTGAATTAAAGCCGTTCTGAGAAGAAGACTGAGCCAAAATTCCTCCAAAAAAAATTAAAGACTCTCGATCATGTTTCCCTTTAGATTAATAAAATAATGTTCTCAAATGTGTCTTCAGGCTGTCTTCTTCAAGTGATAAAATTTTCTTATTTAAAAATACACTATATTGCCAAAAGTATTTGCTCACCTGCCTTGACTCACATATGAGCTTAAGTGACATCCCGTTCCTAATCCATAGGGTTCAATATGACATCGGTCCACCCTTTGCAGCTAGAACAGCTTCAACTCTTCTGGGAAGGCTGTCCACAAGGTTTAGGAGTGTGTTTATGGGAATTTTTGACCATTCTTCCAGAAGCGCATTTGTGAGGTTGCACACTGATGTTGGACGAGAAGGCCTGGCTCTCAGTCTCCGCTCTAATTCATCCCAAAGGTGTTCTATCGGGTTGAGGTCAGGACTCTGTGCAGGCCAGTCAAGTTCATCCACACCAGACTCTGTCATCCATGTCTTTATGGACCTTGCTTTGTGCACTGGTGCACAGTCATGTTGGAAGAGGAAGGGGCCAGCTCCAAACTGTTCCCACAAAGTTGGGAGCATGGAATTGTCCAAAATGTCTTGGTATGCTGAAGCATTCAGAGTTCCTTTCACTGGAACTAAGGGGCCAAGCCCAGCTCCTGAAAAACAACCCCACACCATAATCCCCCCTCCACCAAACTTTACACTTGGCACAATGCAGTCAGACAAGTACCGTTCTCCTGGCAACCGCCAAACCCAGACCCGTCCATCAGATTGCCAGATGGAGAAGCGCGATTCGTCACTCCAGAGAACGCGTCTCCACTGCTCTAGAGTCCAGTGGCGGCGTGCTTTACACCACCGCATCCGACGCTTTGCATTGCACTTGGTGATGTATGGCTTGGATGCAGCTGCTCGACCATGGAAACCCATTCCATGAAGCTCTCTGCGCACTGTTCTTGAGCTAATCTGAAGGCCACATGAAGTTTGGAGGTCTGTAGTGATTGACTCTGCAGAAAGTTGGCGACCTCTTCGCACTATGCGCGTCAGCATCCGCTGACCCCGCTCCGTCAGTTTACGTGGCCTACCACTTCGTGGCTGAGTTGCTGTCGTTCCCAAACACTTCCATTTTCTTATAATACAGCTGACAGTTGACTGTGGAATATTTAGGAGCGAGGAAATTTCACGACTGGATTTGTTGCACAGGTGGCATCCTATCACAGTTCCACGCTGGAATTCACTGAGCTCCTGAGAGCGACCCATTCTTTCACAAATGTTTGTAAAAACAGTCTGCATGCCTAGGTGCTTGAATTTATACACCTGTGGCCATGGAAGTGATTGGAACACCTGATTCCAATAATTTGGATGGGTGAGCAAATACTTTTGGCAATATAGTGTATATTAGTGTTACAAAAAAACAAAATAATCATAGAGGCAAAAACGTTATAGCACTGTAACTGCACCGCAGAATCTGTGGCAGGGAAGTATTTCATGGATGTTAGTGTTAAAAGAGGAGTGTTTTCTTTTGCTCAGAGTTCACCAAGCCTCCCTGGATGCTGGAATCTTCTCCAAACTCTCATTAAACCATTGATTGATTATTTATCATGCCTGTCAAACTAAATATTAAATTTTGTTGTCTTTTATTTTATTCTGTATGGTTATTTAATGTATTTCCTTTACATTGACAGTGTATTAACAGAGCCTTCTTCTTTGCATCACACCTGGAAACATCTGTCTTGACATGTCGACTTACAGGATTCCTGTGTTGAAAGATAAATTCCTATGCTAACACACAAGTGTTTATTAGAGGCTTACAGTATACACTCTACCTAATGAAAGGCTGAAGGTCTACAAACAAATCAATAAATCCAACACTGTAAATCTAATTTTCATTCTTCCTCTTGGCTTTCGTGCAGGAAATAGCTCTTTTGAAGGATCTAAGAGCCCTGCAGATCATTCCTGGTGAATTAGTGAAGCCATTCAAATCCTCCTTTCCCTCCCGTCTGGCTCAAAGTCGGACCGAAGTCCTCCAAAAACTCCTTGAGGAGCTGGGTATAGAGAACTCCGGCTTCACCCTGGAAAATGTCATGACGGTAAAGGACCAAAAATATGATAGTAAAGGTTTTTCGCTTTTGATAAATCTGGAATTATTTCCACAAACCTTGCGTTTTTTTAATATTGAGTTTAGATGTGAGAATTAACATGTAGAATTCAGAATTTTTTTTATTAATCTGTTTTTGCTCCCTTCTTTACACCAATGAACATCAGTTACATGACTGTGATGATAGATTGACCGTGCATGAAATATAATGTTTATGGATCAATGTGTGTACGTCTTACAATTTTTCATTTATTATTTTTTTAAATGAGTTGAAATATCATCCATTAATTCTGAACAATCAGAAAAGCATTCCTCTTAAAGCCTCTTCATCCCGATGTTATTCCAGTGCTACCGCATGCTAGCGTTTGCTTCACACAAGTTCCTCATTGGCACCAATCCAGTGTTGGGCCAGATAACTAGAGACAAATCCTTGGTAATCTGCAATTATTAAAAACAATGTGGTGATTAAGTTTAAAACTTCTCCGGTATTTAAATATTTAATCCGCTTGTTAATGATTACAGGATTAACACTGGAAAACCCAAATGTCGTTTTTTCAAGCTGTGCGTATTGAAATCACTGCTTCTCATAGCACGTTAGATATTGTATAACACATCATGGGTCTAATAAGCTACACTTCTGAAATAATTAACTTCACCTGTAACTTAATTAACACTGCAAAGCCTTTTATTATCACCTGCTACAGTTTATAAACCCTCATGGAAACCAACCTCCTGTTTGGATACGTTTTATAGATATGGATCAAAGAGCAAAACTGCAGCAATTTATAAAAAACTTTATATAAAAAGTGTTTAACATAATTTTAAGGAATTCTCAAAATCTCTGCCAATATGGGGCAAGGTGGCGGCAAGGGGGAAAACTCAAGACCAAGGATGGTATCAGTCCTTCCTGCAGCCTTCCCAGGTTTAAGTCCCGACTAAGAGAGACTTTTGCTGTATATAAACGTTTGCCAATGTTTTGACCATTTAAATCTGAAAAATTGATTGCCAAAGAAAGTCTGGGGCAACTCGGTTTCCAAGTGCTGCTGGACTATTAGCAGTAGTTTATAAACTAATTCTAAAACCTGTAATTGAAAATCACAAAACAACCAACATGAATAGCTGGAAATGTCTCAGAACATAATACCTGTTGCTGGTGAAGATTCTTAGTCATCCAGGTCATAGTCATTCTGTAAAAGTTTAAAAAACAATCCCCTGGACTTTGTTTCCAAGGTTTGAAGACATTTTGCTTCCCGTCCAGGAAGCTTTCTCAATTCAAAACATTGTCGTTAAAGGGCGGATTGTTCACCTGGCTGAATAGAGGAGGTACCTTCCTCCCCTGTGATGGGGTGGGGGTTGTGGGGATACCTGGAAGGAATCAACTTAATAACTGAATTGTAAGTTTTTGGAAGTTGGAACACAAACTCTCAGTTTTGGAGAGTATCTTTGGTGCGTTTCTGTTCTCTGTGCTTCCCTTCTGTTATAGTAGGGACATGTTCTGCCCGGTGTTGTAAGGTTCTGAGGCCGAGAGTTTGTGTTCCAGTGGGTGGTTTCAGTCAAAAAGAAGATACTGATGTGTCATGTCCCTACTAAAACAGAAGGGAAGCACAAAGAACAGAAACACATCAAAGACGCTCTCCAAACCTGTGGATACCCAAACTGGGCGTTTAGCAAGGAAATCCAAAAGACACGCAGCAGAAAATACAGGGTTCCCGCGGGGCCTTAAAAAGTCTTAAAAGGCATTGAATTCTTCAAAAAAAACTAAGGCCTTAATTGGTATTAAAATGTTTTGAATCAGTCTTTCGTAGGTCTTAATTTTTAAAACATCATAAATAGAATTATTTTTATTATTTATTTTTGTAATCTAAATGAAACAGTAAAATTGACCTTTTTTTTTAATTTAAATAAAATAATGGCTCTCAATTATTGGTTCCGTCCCGATAGCGGAACCAATAAAAGCGTTGTTGCAGCCGGGACATTTGGGAGATGCACGATTTACTTTTTGTCTGGAAAATATGAGCAAGTGTAAATGTAACGAAAATTGGCTCCAGCCAAGAGTTTTCTTCATGGCTAAAACCAGGGAACATTCATGAGGCACAGTGTATTTTGTGCATAAAGTCATTCAAGCTCGGAACGATGGGAATTAAGGAAGTGTAGTCACATGCGAAGCACGAAACACAAAGTGTCAAAATCGAGTTACCGAGAAACAGCCGGTATTTCTCAGTTTTGTTCCACCCTTGTCTCTGCAACGCCTCCACTTATCACCTAATCAAACATACTAAGAAAACGATACAAAGAAAAATAGCTGCAAAAAAGATTTAGCACTGGTTATGTTGTGGCTGATTTGTTTTGTTCCCTGCTAAAACAAAGTTTGTGAATTCAGTTAAACAAGTGTTAAAATATATCTGTCATTTGTGTGTTTTTAGCTTTCTTCCTGTATGGGAAGCTTTTCAAAATTTTAAACATTAGTGCAGTGGTTTATGTTAAAATAAACCTTTGGGTTAAGTTGTCGCAAGCAGGTTTTTCTTGTGTTTCTTGTGAATTTGGTCTTAAATTTTTATTTCAAGTGGCATTAAAAGTCTTAAAAAGTCTTGAATTTAACTTGCCTTATGCTGTAGGAACCCTGAAATAGCGGTGATAAAGTTAAACGCAAAAACATCACAATCCCTTATGTTGCTGGAATCTCTGAAAAACTCAAGAGGATTTTTTCCAAACACAAAATCCCAGTACATTTCAAATGAAACAAGACCCTTAAAAAGAGACTAGTGCATCCTAATGATAAAACCCCCAGACTGAATATGAGTGGTGTATGCTGTTCAGTGCAGCGAGGAATGCTCTGATCTTTAGATTGGAGAAACCAAACAGCCTCTCACAAATAGGTAGTTTGAGAGGGGTGTGAAGGAAGCCATCTATGTTAAGAGAGAAAAACCAACCTTAAACAAAGGAGGTGGACTCGGATTCCAACTTCCAAAAACTTACAATTCAGTTATTGAGTTGATTCCTTCCAGGTATCCCCACAACCCCCACCCCATCACAGGGGAGGAAAGTACCTCCTCCCTTCAGCCAGGTGAACAATCCCCCCTTTAACGACCCACCTTTCGCAATCGTAGACAGGTTTCAGATATTACAGGCTAACACTCGATGCCTCAAACTCGATGCGAATCCAGACATTTTGAATTGAGACAGCTTCTTGGACGGGAAGCGAAACGTCTTCAAACCTTGGAAACAAAGTCCAGTGGATTGTTTTTTTTAAACTTTTACGGCATAATACCTGTTAGTAAAAAAAAAAATTATATAAGAGGTAAAAACCATTAATGATAGTAAACTCTTCCTTCCTCGCACAATGAATGGCGACTGTGGAACAAATATGATAGTCAGACTTTGGAAACAGCATTATAGAAAATTACTAAACAGTGTGCAGAGTGAAACTTTAAATTTTAATAAAGTTATCAAACGTAATGAGGCTTACCAAACAATTACAAATCTGTCTATAAATAAGAGTGCAGGAATAGATTGCAGTCCTAGCTCTGCTTGTCTCCAGTATTTCTCCCTGTTTTTTTTGGTGTATACTATACAGTATGATGTTACATTTAACTCCTAAGAAAGTGTCGTTCTGATCTAGTTGTAGCAAAGACAACAAATATAGGGCATTCCCTAACTTCCGTCTATAGCTATAGCTCTGAGTATCTCTAATGAACTCAGATATCTTATCCATGTATTGAGAGACTTCCTCTCGTATGCATAAGATAATATTATGAATATTTGGTTTGTGCTCTGATGAAGTTGTGACAAATAAATTAAGATGGATGAACTGACTCAGAATATCAGCTTTTAGCTGCCATAATAAAACAAAAAAGCTGGGATCATTCCAGGTCAATTTAGCTCCGCAGTGATCGGCCCAATCGAAATTTTTTTGCATGAATGGAAAGTCGGTCCGAAAAGGGCAAAAAATCGCACAGTGTAAGCCCCAGTTTAAACAGACTTCCGGTAAACTCTCAGCTGAGTCTGTTGTTACCCACCCACAAACCATTTGCATTAGTGGTTTTCACTGATTCCTTTTGTTTATAAGCAGTTCTTCAGCTTTAGCCCTGTTGTGCCGGTTTCCTTTACTCCACCAACGCTACAATCCCCATAATCCTCTTTGCCCTCCTTTAAACTCTGTTTGACATTTGTCAGTGAGAACAAATTGTCAGTTTTTTCCTCAGAGGACCATGTTCTGGGATGCTTGCTCAGAGGCAAACTCTCTTTTGTGGCGTCCGCCCCATTTATTTGCTTGGGAAACATCCTCAGTGTAGATTGAGCTGTGCTTTATCCCACAGATTGTTTCACTCTCTGTCTGCCTTAAAAAAGCTTTAATGCTGAAAACACATACCTTGCTTTGGATAAATAGCTTGAATTGACAACTATTTTTATTCCATATTTTATTAATTTATAGAAGCCATTTTAGTTAATTTACTCTGAGTTGCAGTATTTAATATAATCAACATAAGGCAATCACTCTTCAGTTTTGTTTCCAGACCAATGAAAATAAATTACCCCACTAAACTGTATGGCAAAGAGAAGTATATATCATAATAAAACGTTAGGGCTGAATCCTAAATTATCCTTTCCTTTTCTGAATATGAAGTACAGATGAGAATAAACCTGTTAAGGTATTTAAAAAGAACCAGTTTCAGTGTCACCATTTTTGAACAAGTCTCTCAGCTCATTTGATAGACGCTCTGTGCTGCTCTACAGTGGTATCTCAGGGATAGGTCAAACATTTCTTGCTTTCCCTGTGTTGTTACTGGGGTGATTTGCTCTGTGCCAGGGGCCAGAGTCAAGAAAAGGGAATTCCCTGCAATTAAAGATGAGAACTGGTCGGTGGAGGAAACAGAGTAAAGGTATGTTGTCCCTGAGCATGTTGAGCAAAGGATGGTTGGCCTTTCAACACTGTTTATCTCTAAATAGCAGTCTTCCCCACAGGCAGTGTTACCTCAGTGATGTGATTACCCACAATGACGGTGCTTTCGCACCAAACCTTTGGAATTTGACTGCGCCAGAGTCCTCTTTCTAGATTTGATCAAGCCTATGCATATCGATCGGAACCGACCAGAGAACCATACCCTGACAAAGTTTCCACTGCTGGTCATGGCATGGTTTATCCACACCCTGGAGGAAATGGCTTGAGCCGTAAATGTGCGCCAGGCCAGCATACCTGACATACTGTATCAGAAACTGAATCAGTAGCCTTTGCTACTGATTATAATTCATAGTAACAGCATACAGTTGTAAAAGAAATCATATAAAGTCTTAGCCTTATAGGACCTCCCTTTGTTATGAAATTAGCTTTGGTATATAAAATGTCAGAGAACCTTTTTTTTTTTTTTTTTTTTTTTTATAAAATGACTTCTTCAGATTGACAGCTGAACCATTATGGTCTGAATAACATTTTGTCTCTAGCCCTTTTCACAGAGCTCTACATTTTCAAAGGGAAGAGAATCATAATAATAACTACACTGCAAAAACAATCCAGAAATAAGTAAAAAATGGCTTAAATTAAGTATATTTAGCCTTAATTTGAGCAGGTAAATAAGATGATTTGCCAATGGAATGAGTATTTTCTCTCTTAAAATAAGATAGTTAGATAATATTTACTTGAAATAAGACGATAAAATAGTTTTTTCTTATTTTAAAAGGAAATTGTCTTGTTCCATTGGCAAAGTGTCTTACTTATCTCCTCAAATCAAGGAAAAACACACTTATTTTAAGAAAAAATAACTTATTGAGATTTATATTTTTTGCAGTGTAATTTGGAGGTTTGGGTTACAGGAAGTGGCTTAGTAACCATTTTAATCATTAATAACCATGAAAATGACCAAGCAAAACTACTTCTTGCTTTAGGTTTTTAGATGTTTTCTATTCACGACAGACATTAGAATGTAAACAGTGTCAATTATAAAAAAAAGAAAATATATATATATATTAAAAAAAATATTTAAAAGTTAATGTGATAAAGCCACTCATAACTATGTGTGAAACAGCCAGACCTGGAATAACCTGCCTGACACCATGAAGTAGAATGAGTCTTCAAGAAAAAAAATTCATTATATAAGAATATATTCAAAACAGTCAGACACATTACTAACATTTCTAACGGTTTGAAAAAATAAAAATATATATATATACCATTAATCAAACCATCCTTCTCAGGGACCGTATGCAGAGGTTGAAACAAATACCTGCCAAATCCAGATCACATTATGGTTTTGCAAGTAGACAGTTTGGGCTATTTGAGTTCAAGATAAACATTTTACATCACTCCACCCAGAAAAACCGAGTTGTGGACAGATTTATTAAAGATTTATGACTCAGACATATCCTCCTGAAACAGCAGTACTGGGAGTCTAATAAAAGTGGTATGGTGGTCAAATTACTCACTGTGGACAGATTGAACTACCAATTGTCTTGGTTTAAAGAAAATCTCCCTCCCATTAGTTTAACAGATAAATGTTTACTTAAGCCTCTCAATCGTCCTGCAGGTATTTAGCTGTCGCCTCACAGAGCTTGTAATGCAGATACTGGACAAACAGCAGCTTAGAGCTCCGATTTCCGCAATCTAACCTGACTTGAACAAACGTTTTGCCAAAAGGTTTCTCACCCGTAGACATGTCAGCATAAACTCATTATAGCATCAAAATTAAAGCTCATCTTTATTGTCATCATCATAGTGTCAAGTAGAGGTCAGGGTACACCTCTCCAAAGTCTGTATTCTTGACTCTGTTTAGTCGTCTTTAAGCCATACTGTCCAACTTTGCATTGAAAGCTAATATTGAGAACGAGGCAGGAGGCTGATAGGCTGAATAAACCGCCAACTGAAACGACACTTCTCTCATGTCTAGGCACACAAACACAGTGATACAAACATGCAGGCTTTACTTGGATGTTTCAAACACGTGATCAGTGGCCTGAACTGCCTCTTTACATCATGATTGCAAGGTTAGATCACGTAAAAGAAATCAGATGTTAAATATATTGTGCTGTCTTTCATGAGAGATTGTATAAATGATTAGACTGAATTTATTTATACCATACTGACCCTTCAAAGAACCATTCACTAGACTTGAGTATTTATTTAATACTTTTCAATAACAGAAAACCCAAATTTCTTCAAGGTAAGAAGTAGAGATCAACTGATATGGTTTTTTAAGGTTGATGCCAGAACATGACATCTGTTTAATCCAGTGGTTCCCAAACTTTTCTTGCTAGGCCCCAAAGAAATATTGGTGCAACTTCCCCCCAATTACCAAAACCAATATTCATGAAAAGACATTTGCCTTAAATATCTCTTAATCTGAAGGACAGGGGTTAATATTTCACACAGATGATGACTATTATTAATAGCTAGAGACTCATGTTCCCTGCCCATGTTTCATTTAGAAGGAAATAGTCCATTAATACAGGTTTAGCTTGTTATTATTAATCATTTCTCTCCTAGGCCTACATTTACACTATCCAACCATGACCGAGACGTTACTAGACTTTATTTTGAAATTGCAAGGTGTTGAATGTCTCTTAAAGAATAAAACCCACTTCAGTTAGCCCTACTATCCACATCCTGAAGTATCCATGCGTCTTCTACCAGTTATCTATCAGGATCATGAGGGCTGGTGCCTATATCCATTAGTCTATGGGCAAAAGGCAGGATCCAAACTGAACGCCCGTCTTTAAACTTAGGAGAATTAGTCCTAAAAACATCCTCGAATGTAATGAAAAACAAGGTTTGAGAACCCAGTATGATTATTTTGGTTTCAGTGTTTATTTTACTGTGTGACAAAATTCAACAAATTTTATCAGTATATAAAAAAACAACAACAATTATTTCTGACCAACATACTTTAAAGGAAGTCACAGACAAAAAAAACCCTTAGTAAAATTATTAAACTGAATATTTTTCTGCTAAATACCAACAAATGTTAAAACTATAAACACATTTTTCAGTATTCATTCATGTTTCTCTAATTAGTTTTGTCTTATTCCAGTTCTGCACAGCTGCTCTGGAGCACAGAGCAAAAGGGGTTCGAGATCTGGCAGTACGCATCATCTTATACCTGTATGAGCAACACAAAGGTGCTGTTCTCAGCCACCTCCCACCTAATGATGCTGCCACACGGAAGAACTTCCTCTACAAAACCCTCTTTGATGGATTCGAAAAGATTGATGGGATAACTCCAGAAGCTCAGGCAAATATTGTTTATTTGAAATTTCATGTATTTCTTTGATGTCCTCGCACTGGTTAAATAGTTCCGTCCAACTGATGGACAAAGGGTGTATTCATCATTGTAAACAGATAGCAGTCCAACAGAGCAGCTGGTAGATGAGCAGGGATACTCTTAGGTATGCTAGGTGGGAGCATTCTTTTAAGCTGAACTCGTATGACAAGTATTTTGACCAAACTTTGTCAAAAAGGCAGATGAGGATTTGCATGAATGTAAAGCTCATCAGACAGAACCTACTGCCTTCCTCCTTTTTTGATTATTTGTTTAACAAATTACCCCCTTGTCACTCTTTCTAGTGTAGTGTACATTGTGGCCTTCTTTGGAAACTGTTTTATACTTACCGGGAGATATGATAGCAGAAACAATAACCCTGACTCTCTCTGATTAATACAAATAGGCTACCGCCAAACCTTGGCTCTTTTTGTCGTTATAGTAACCAAAGCAATCTAATTTCTTACATTATATAAGCGGGGTGCATCTAGAATCGTACAGCATGTTATACAGATATACAGGGCATGTGTAACACAAATAGGCTAACGGCATGCTGCTTCTCTCTCAGACTGTGATGAAAGGTGTCAGACATCCGCTTAGAAAAAAGGAGAAGGAAATCCACTCCCTTCAGAGACAGCTGTTTGCCCTGAAAGACATCACAGTGGGTGCAACTGTCCTCTCTCTGCAATTACATCAGCTCACTTTAACATTTGCTCATTTCTGTTTATGACTTCTGTCCAACAGAAGACTGTCGCACGTTCTGACATGTTTCTTCTCATCTGGTATTTAGGAAAGAGAGACTGAACACACTTCAGGCAGAACATCCAACAAAGAACAAGATAAAGATGAGAAAGAATCTCTAAAAGATACCAGAGTTGGTATGTAAACACTGGTGGTTGAAGACAACTGAAAACAAGGTCATATCTTCATCATCATTGGTGGGATATTAACTTTTAAAAATGTAAAAAACAGATTCACTTAGTTAAAAAAAAATGTCAGTGATGAATAGACACTCTGTTAGAAGGTCTTATGTCAAAGAAAACTTTATTCTCATGAGCAAATAGAAAAACATGAGGTCTGTACATTAGTCATTCAAATTACCTAATTTGTTCTTTTAGCATCTCAACAAAACATTTGAAAAAGTAAAGAGCATATTCTCTCCAAAAGTTTTATTCACTTAAACTCTAGAGATTAGTCTTAATTTTATGTTATCTGTTATTAACTATTATAAATAACAGAAAACTAAGAAGAATTTGGAAGAAATTACCTATTTAATTGATTGAACCTTGCCAAAAAATATGCATGTTTGTTGTATTACTACGTGTTTTACTTATACCATTTTAATATATTACTTCATCACTATATTGTCTGTCAAGGCTGTGCTTTATTGATGTAAGTGCTGTGCATGTTCTTTTGAAGATTCACTCACCTCAGCATGCTGAATGCTGAAATAAAGAAAAAAGTGTAGAGAAAATAAAAGGAAAAAAAAGGTCAAACTAAAGAAGAAAACAACCGTATTTGGCCATAGGTAGTAGCCTTTATTTCTATTAAGATAATTTTCCCCCATTGTGCGTCCCCGTTAAGCATGTTTTGAGATTCAGGGCGTCTAATTTAGATGCAAAGCGGATGGGAGATAGCATCTTAGAGCAGTAAGAGCTCAGCTGCACAATTTAACCAGCGGGAGTGGCGAGTCCTGCAGCGTTTCCATCATTTGGAAGCGGTATATCGAGTGCTCAAGCGTCCAAAGTGGCAGGCTTATTTATTTAGAGTTTTTACAGAAAACCTAAAAATTGTCAAACTAAAAATAGAAGACAACTTCTGTGAGCTTTTAACTGGGGTCTCCCAGCACTGTCGCCTGGCAGTATGTGGGATGCTCTGCTGCTCCAAACAAGAACAGGATATTTAAGAAGGATCATAATCCTGATGAACTGAATGCATAGATGTTTTGAGGTGTAATTTCTTGCCTAAAAGATATGTTTAAACTACTACAAAAAAAGCCAAGCACGTTCTCGATTAAAAGGAAAGAAAGAACAGAGGAGCTCAACGCCTCAACATTAAGTGTCCAGAGCATCTGACTTCCAAATATTAGCCATTTATTGTCTTTTTGACTGTTAGGATATTTATCATTGATAATGTGTGAGTTTATTACACCCTAATATTACCTGCCTGTTATGTGTCAGAATTAATGTTTTTCCCAGTAGTTTATTAGGACAGTTCCTCTATCGCATGTGGCAAAGATTTGGGAATGGAATGAGAGCGATGTCCTTGATCTAAAAACAAAGTAATATTTTGATAAGTTGGAGCTACGTCTCCTCATCTGCTATCGTGAATGATGTGATGATGTGGCATATTGGAAATGTATAAAATGCTTCTCTAACTGTTTATCATGGTCGCTTCATAAGAAGTGAGCCCGGTTGGTAAGCAGCTGCTTCCTTTAACTCAAAACAACTTCTCTGATCTGAATAAGATTACCATTTCTATAGAATTCTTTTGTCATGTCTGATGGTTATTTAATAAATTTACATTATGAAGTGCTATTTAAAGAGATTGTCCCAAGCGATCTCTTTTCAGGAAAAAGAACTGGAGAGAGAAAGCTTCAAGGTGTAAACAAAGAGCTTTCCTTTAACATGACGTTCAAAACATGTTTGATGTGAACGCACCACTAGAGTGAATGAAAACACAACATTTTAGATAGCTATAGTATTATTGATACAGAAGTCCTGGCTTATTGAAAGGTATGATTAACACCTGCTTGAATGTTATTTCACAGAGGTCCTTATAATCTGGCTAAAGCATTGCAATGATTATTGTGATTTATTGATTATGACAATAATTATTTGTGTTTTTTTTATCTGCATTATTTTTGTTTTAAAACTCTTTGTGCAATTCTGAAAAAAAAGATCTTGCAATTTTAAGTGCAAGCTTTATTTTTGGACCTATTTGTTACCAGGTGACACAAAACAACCTCAGAGCAAGACAACTGACTGCGTAGATGTACAGCAATCCATGGATTATCTGGATAAGTATGTTATTTTAAATCCACTGGAGATCTTTAAAAATCATATGAAATAAAACCGATAAATAAAAATTTTAGTTGATGAAAAAATGTTCTAACATTCCGTCACGTCCTTCTTTGTTTAATGTAAAATTGTTTAGCTTGTTTATTATCATTTCACTGCTGCTGCACCTTGAGTTAATAGGATATCTACGATCTATTCCAGCATGTGCATTTTTTGCGGCAACAAAGATGAGTCGTTCACAGAGGATGGGTTGGACCTTCATTACTGGAAGCAGTGTCTGATGCTGCGGCGCTGTGATGAGTGCAGACAGGTACGATCCTTCCTCCATATTATTGTATAATCCTTTCGGTTTGGCACTTGCTTTTTTTTTGTAACCTTTTTTAAAGTAGTTCATTTGAGAGTCTGTTTCAGGCCTTCCACTGAGAGCCCCTCTGTATGTGTTTGTTCTGTTCACAGGTAGTTGAGATAGCGAGCCTCACAGAGCACCTGCTGCGGGAATGTGAAAACAGGTCCAAGTTCAGCCAGTGTCCACGTTGCTCAGAGGCTGTGCTCTCTGAGGATCTCAGTCGCCACGTCAAGGGTTCAAACTGTAACCGTAAGTCGTATTCGGTGCATTGAAAGTCTTTACAATGTTCTAGGGAAAGAAAACAAATCGTTTTGTAATATGTTGCTTTAAAGGCTACGACTCAACTAGAGATGATAGATATTTTCTTTGTATGTTCAGTGAGTTGATCCAACTACTATATCGAATCTGTAAATAAATCAGCAACGCCTAACATGATAAAGGCAATGCAAATAGCACAAACAAGATAATTCCTCCTAGGTGGCTTAAAATAAAATCATATCACAAAAATAAATACTGCGTGTTCATCAAAATTATATATTCAACAAACAGCAATGGTGAAATAATACATATGTAGCTTTCTTCTGTTTTTTTTTAACTATTTGCCCCCAATTTTTTTTTTTTTTGGAAGACTCTTTGAAGTTGATGTGTAATTATCTTTTATAATCAGCTTTACAGATACACATTTTCTGTGTCAGATGAGACATTTTCATTAAAAACTATGTTTAATTAGCCATGAATTTATATTCCTGTTACGGCCTATGCTGTCAGCAGCCATATGCTATGTAAATAATTAAGCTCTGATCTGTTTGCATTGCCTTTAAGTTAAGGTCTGCCTATCGCCATCTTTTAGGACAAGTTTAAATTAATTTGGTTTTAATCACTTCTTCATCTGTATTTTACTGTTTGTACAGGTTTTATTGGTTTCCTGTAACCGCATGGTAGTCTGTTTAAATGTATGATGCTTGTGTTCCAGCGCTTGTTTTAGGTAAAGGCTCCACCTCCAACCACTGTCCTTTATGTCACAACAACTTTCCACCAGGAGAGGAGGTGAGATTGCATAAACATCAACAAACTGGAATGGCTTTGCCTTTGTATGCTAAGATATGTTTTTTTTTGTATTTTCTTTATACCTTAAGCAAAAGAGAAAAGAAAAAAAGAAAAAAAAAACTACCTCCTACATAATAGTAGGCTTAAGGCCCAAACAGGTGTCAGGGTAAAACACATATTTTCACAGCCTGCTAACTTCACATTCTTTGCTTTTCAATTCAATTTATTTATTGATTGTTGAATGGAATTGAATATTATTGATTAAAAGATGCTCAGTGACGCGGTGGGTAGCGGTTCCGGGTTCGATTCCCGGCACGGGGTCTTTCTGCATGGAGTTTCCATGTTCTCCCTTAGCATGCGTGGGTTCTCTTCGGGTACTGTGACATCCTCCCACAGTCCAAAAACATGAATGTTAGGGTAATTACCTATATTCTCCTTAGGTGTGAGTGTGTGCATGAATTGTTGTTTGTCTCTGTGTTGCCCTGCGATGGACTGGCGACCTGTCCAGGGTGTACCCCGCCTCTCGCCCATTGACAGCTGGAGATAGGCACCAGCACCCCTCGTGACCCCACTTGGGATTAAGCGTGTTTGAAAATGGATGGATGATTAAAAGTTTTCTATATAAGGAAAACCAGTTGATTGCGTCGACTCGAAGGTAATCCCTCACACTAAGCATGCTTGTAGCAACAGTGGAGAGGAAAAACTCCCTTTTAACAGGAAGAAACCTCCAGCAGAACCAGGCTCAGCGTTAGCTGATGATATGGTGAAATGATGTTTCTACCACCATGCTTGACAGTAGGTATAGTTTTCTTGTGATGCAACTCAGCTTTCTTCTTCCTCTAAACAGGACAAATTGAGTTTGTGGCAAAAATATCTGTTTGGGTTTCATCTGACCACATGATATTATCCAAATCCTCTTCTGGATCATCCATATTCTCTCTGCGTCAGACAGACCTGGAAATGTACTTCCTTAAGCTAGGGGACATGCCTGGCACTGAAGGATAAAATTCCATCTCCTCGTAGTGTTACTGATCATCCCATCCCATAGATCATTTTGATCTATGGGATGAGATCTTGCATGGGCCCCCAGTCGAGGGTGATTATCAATGGTCAGATATGTCTTCCATTTTCTTTCAATGCTGATTTATTCCCACCAGCCCGCTGTCTATTGTAGCTTCACTCTTCCAAGCCTGGAACAGGTCTAGTTTTCTTCCTGGTGTCTTTGGTCTTTGCCATGGTTAAGTTTGGAGTCTGACTGTTTGAGGCTGTGTCTTTTCTAGAGATCATGATTGGAAATAGTTGTCATAATACAAGTAACAATATGCCCTATTCATAAAGAAGTTATAGGTCTGTGAATGCCAAACATCTTGCTAGTTTGTGAATGACTGAATACTTATTTTCCGCTGTAATTTGAAAAATAGATTTTTTTTAAAAACCTACATTTACTGTATTTTAATTGTGCATAGTTGCATTGGACCCATGATGAAAATTACAGACCTCTCTTATCTTTCCAAGTAGAACTTCAGTGGCTGACCAAATACCTTTTTTTGCTCCGCTGTACATGCCTCAGTGTTCAATTGATTGGTGTCAGTAAATAACATTTAGCGGAAAGTTTGCATCTTTTCGTTATCCTTTTTGATCAAATGTTTAAAGAGCTTTCCCCCTGCATTGCATCAGAGCAGAATCTGTAGTTTTAATTAGAATTTATACTAAATAAGTGTAATTAGATGTAAACAGTCTAACATAGTATCAGCTGCACCAGAAGCCACTAGATGAGCTGTTTAAGCTAGTTTAAGAATACATCTAGACAAACACAAAAAAATGAATCAGCAAAAATTTGAGCTAGAGAATAAATAAAAAGTAAGACTTGAAAATAAATTTTAGTATCATTTACTGCTTACAAGCTTAAAAAGGGTCCAAAATTGAGCAGTTTCTGTGTGCCTCTGCTGTGAGTTTAAACCTGATGAAAGAGCGCAATGTTAGTGGGAGGAAGGGCAACCAGTCAGCCTTTGACTGGCCTACAGTCACCTGTGGTTGTCCTGGTCAGGAAGGTTTTCTGAGATGGAAGAAACTCACTGTGCCGTTTTTGTCACGACTCCAGGCCTGGAAGGCTCACCTCATGGGCAGAGAGGGCTGTAAACAAAACTCACGCAGAACCGCCGTGTCCCAAAGAACCCATCCAACACAAGGTAAAGCATTCATCCTCCTCCTGCCTACATGGCAGGCAGAATGTGAGAGGTAGAGTTCACACTTGTGGGTTAAACTTTTATGGTGTAACGTTTTCTCCCCCTTGTCATCCTCCAAAATATAGACTTAGAATTGTTGCAAGGTTAGCTAATTTATGTTTGATTTTTCAAAGGAACTCTTCATTTTTTGCCGGTTGTTTTTGTTGGCTCGGTAGGTCAGTGTTTAGTGTTTTAAGTGGAGGGGGAGGGGTCTGATTTAGTCTGATTTAGACAGAGAAAACTAGAGGACTGTGCTGCAGAGACCAACAGTCCCTAACTTATGTCTAATTGATTTTTACAGCAATAATGGGAGATTTTTGCGTTCTTTTATTTTATATTGCTTGTGCATCTTGTAGGTTGACCAGATTTGCATCTTTTATTTCTGTTCCTCTCCCAGAAATGGAAATAATATCCCGCATTTAACTGGAAAAAAAAATAACACATAAATATTCACAGGCGCTTTTCCTAAATGCAAAGAAAGCAGAGCTGCAGTCATTATGTTAGACAGATGCACCAGTGCCCTACGTCTCCGCCAACATCATCACCAACATGCACATGTTGCTCTTTTCATTTTCTTTGTTAATGTTCCCTTTTTGCAAATATAGCACTAATTGATGTCCATCGATGTCCTGGTGCTGGATAATTGCCAAACAGACTTGCTTTCACAAGTAGACCATTGTGGCTGTTGCTATAGGTTTCACCTGGTTATTGTGTATAAAACTATTGCAAGTAGCTTTTTTGGGGGGGGACAAAAAATTTGCGATTGACATAAAAACGGAGGTAAAAAAGGAAGAGGTAATAGGATTAAGAGAGGGAGAAAAAGAGAAGAGAAGAAAACACAAAAAATGCACAATAACTTATAAACGTCTTTCTCCAAACCTGCAAGACATGAGAATTAAGATAGAAAAAAACACATTAGCCTAATCATGACAACAAAGGGAGTATTAAAGTTATAGTGGAGGATTTTTGCAGATTTTTGAAAAGGCCCGCCTTCTCCACTTTAAAATGGTTAATGGCCTGTACTTATAAAGCGCTTTTTCAAGTCAGGAGACTCGACCAAAGTCATTTACACTACATTCAGTCATTCACCCATTCACACACACACACACACACACACTGATGGTGGCAAGCTACCTTGTAGCCACAGCTGCCCTGGGGCTCACTGACAGGGCAAAAATAGGGCACATGCACAACCCTGAACCCGCTCCCGAGAGGGTTTGTCTATTAAACACGTGCGAGAGCATGCATGAGCCCATTTCTCCTCGTGCTGTTTAAAAGTTGTTTTTCTCATAGCTCAGACAAGCTTACTGTGTCCAAACGTACGCCCTAACCCCTAAATCCCTCAATCACTATTTAGAGCGGGGACTATATAGTGGACTTTATAGCAAACTCTGTAACTTACTGTTTGTACAGATGATCACTGCTTTTTGCTCCCTGTTGATCACGTAACTACTCCAACGCGCAGTGTCTGCGCCATCTTTGTTATTAGTCGCCGCTGTCAGGTAGCAACAGCATTATGGGATTTGCTGTGACAGCAAATCCCATAATGCTTTGCAGGGAGAGCTCTGCGCGCAGATCATTCCAGGGTATATCTGCCTCTTCTGAGGCTTTTCTTGTCTACTTTGTAGACACTTTTTCTCCTACGACCCTCTGCCATTTTCAAAGAACCAAGGTGAGCTTCAATGACTGGCTGAAACCGCAGCTCACCACAGATATACACCGGAAAGTGCGCATGCGCAGAAAAAGATAGCTAACGGAGAGAGCATGTCGGACGGCTTTACCTAAACATATCACCAGAATAATTGACAATTAGGAGAACCACTTATTTAGATAATCCACCCGCAAAGTAGGGGTGTGCAAAATAATCGTCATGATGATGCATCGTGATTCTAATTTTCGTGATCTATTGGCATTCTTGATGCCAAGTATCGATTATTAATAAAAAAAAATTCATAAATAAAATTGCATGAATGGTTGGCGAACATCAGCCAAACACAAGTGTAATACAACTTCCAGTCCAGTAGATGTCGCTGTGGATGTGTTGACGCACGCTGCCTTGTGTCACAAGCATTTCCGGCCTCGGGATACTGCGCCGAGTCAATAAAAAAAAAAACATGGAGGAGAAAATATTGCAATGCGTCGCAATAATTCAAGGGTCGTGATGCATCGTCATAGAATCGCATCGTGGCCTGTGAATCGTGATTCGAATCGAATCGTGACTTCTTTGGCAATACCCACCCCTACTGCAAAGATCGTCCTCTATACCTTTAAATATGTTTATGAAGTATGTTTTTTTTATTTTATTAACTATTTTTTGCAATACAATCCATAAGGTCTCCTTCAGCCACATTCAAAGCTATGGTGCTGAAGCCCCTCGGAGCTGCAGCAACAAGCCCATGGGCTCCATCGGCAGCCAGTCATGCCTAAAGTGGACCCAGTTGTGGGTCCAGAAACCTGAGGCCTAGGGGGACACGACCCCCAAGCAAAGACTCCACAGTGTCAGGGGCCCAGGCTTCGGCCAGCAGCTGGCCAGACTGAGATGGCACCCAGCGAAGCAGCCAGCCCTGCAGAGAAAGAACCAACACCTGCAGAGAGAGTATTGAGGGGAGGAAACCGGCTCCATTAACGTTTGGGGCCTAATGGTCCATTGGGGCAGCCAGACACTTAACCGGACAACAAGACAAAAACACCCACCCTTTTACCCTCACACAGATTTGTACGGACACATTAAATAAAATGACACTCAGACATTGAACACATGCTTACACTCCTCATACATACACTATCTTCGCAGCTCTAGACTTGAACCCCTTGAAAGGGAAGCAGCCCTTAGACCTAGGAGGAGATCCCCACCCTCCCAGGGTGAGAAGAGTGAGGAAACTCAAGCTATAACTCCAAGAAAGGGATAGATACCCGTTACAGTGCAAAAACAGCCTAGATAACTGCACCTGAACCTCCGACTGCCATGCCCTAAAAGAGATCCCCCGCAGCGCCAGCCATAACCTCCCTGCAGCACCCCTACATAGTCCAGATTTTACAACAAAGTAAGATGAAAAATAGGTTTAAAGAAAATAAATCTCAGCCACATCAAAGACTGATTCTCAGAGAGCTTTTTGTTAAGTTTGCTGAAATTGTTTTTGTCAATTTGTTATGAGAGGAGCATAACGTAAAGCAACACCATTAAAATGAGTCACAAATGAAATGCAAAGCTAAAAAAGTCTGTTCTGCATTGCCCCTCAGAAGCATCCCAGTTTTCGCACATCTGTCTTTTTTTATTTGGTCACCGTAGCTGCAGTAAATATTTGGTTTTCACATTAGTTGATATAAGAAAATTTAAATACATACCACATTGAATTCTTTATGTAGTTTCTTATTAAAGAAAAGCTGCTACCAGACTTCTAGAAGCCAACACTATTAATACCAACATGAAATAAAGAAAAATCTCATATTTTGGACTTTCATAAATCTTTATATTTAAATTGCCCACATTTCTATATATTGAAACTAAATTTTCATGTAAGCAGATTTGATGACCTCTGATGTTTGTCGCTGTCAAAGGATCCCTTTCAGTGGGCGTGTTTCTCTGTCCAGGAAGGGCTGCTGGTGGAACAAAGCAGTTGTGGCCGTTCAGAGCTGGAGTTGGAACCAGAACCGGACCAGTGGGCCGAGGCAGCCGGATCCCATCCCTGACACCCGGTGCAAGAAGAAATGCGGCTGGAAAGCGATGAAACTGGTCCGACACAAACTCCATCGCACTTCAGTAGAAGCGATAGTTCTTCTGAACAAACAACCTGATTCATTTGAGAACACCAAACTGCATTAAGACAATGAAGTTTAGCCTTTTATATTTCAGCTGAATCACTCTTCCCTGTCCAAAGGTTTAACCTACACCACCAAACACCTATAGGGCCAATGCGCATGACCTCACTGTGTGCTGTTAAATCAAGGCTTCTGGCCTCCTAAGCTCTTATTTTTCTCACTGCTTTTTGAAGGCTCCGTATTCTATTTAAATAATAATAATAAAAAAAAAAAAAAAGTTTTACTATACAGCTCTTAACAGCTTAGAGGATGACAATTATACTGGGAAAATACAGCCACAGTGAGAATGTGCTTATCTGTATTCTAAGCTAATGGTTTAAATTCAAAAGTACACGATGCAGCGTTTTCCAAGTTTGCAGCCAGCTCTGCTTAGTCATCTCTTACGTTATAGACAATGCTGGCTCTCTGCTGGTGCACGGTTTCACCAAGCTCAGACAGCACTGGTTATGTCATCATGAAATCATCGAGGATATTTGGTCGCCAAGTCTGTTAAGTAAACCTTCTGTGTAAACTTCAAGTCAGGTTTAAAGATTTTTTTTCCCTACTTTCTTTGATTTGACTTGACGTTAGGACAAAAATACCACTTTATTATCCATTTATTCATCACACAGGTAAAACCGTATATTTGCATACTGTACACTTGTTTTGTTTATATTTACTATCCAACATTAAACACAAACATTTCTTTGTTAGGTAGATACGATTACCTAAATAATTTGTTTGCAACGAGGCAGAATAAAGAGAGTGGAAGTTTATTTATTAGTTTCTTCTGATTGAGAAGCTTACATACAGAGATTATTCATTTTCCTAAAAAGCCCAACTGTTGATATTGTGATTTTATTCATTTATAACATTTGAGTAAAATGAAGACACAGTAATTTCTACTGCTTCCTTGTGTAGCTTGAAAAATTAATAGGAAACAGTCAAGATATAAGGAAGAGAACTGTCTGGATTATTCAGAAGCATGAAGGTGTCATCCATCTGTTCCTGAAATCCTACAGACGTGAAACTAACCTGGAATTTAATGTTTGGCTAAAAATGGTTTGGCTATTAAAAACTGCAGGCAAAGCTGATTCCATCCAGTCGGTTCTGTCAGGAGGAACAGGGCAGAGCTCCAGCAAATTATTGGGAGCGTTTGGTAGAAGGACACAAATCATTTGAGTGAAGTCAGAGTTTAAAAAAAATGTTTAACATCTGAAAATTGAGAACGTTTATATATATATATATATATATATATATATATATATATATATATATATATATATATATATATATATATATATATATATATATATATATATAAAAATTACCTTCAAACTAATTTAAATGCTGTAAATCTACCTACAGACAACATAATCTTGGCTTTTTTCTATGTGAAAATTATTCAAAGAGGCTATAATGCAATTGTAGACTTTAAATAATATACCAGCTCTTCTAAAAAAGCTTTTTAATCTTGTGTTTTAAAACAACTCTGGTTATCTGAACCGACTTTGATTGTAAAAACTTCATTCTGTCTAATTTCAGGCTCACACTGAGGGGACAAAAACGTCTTTTCATTCCATATATGTAAATATCTCGTTTGAACTACTGATTAATATTCATTTCTGTATACATGAAGCTTTACAGGCCAAGACAAGCAGAAGTAAGATTCTCCATTCCCCTACCAAAAGCTCTGTTGCCACCATTACTGCCATGGATGAAGTAATACTTCTGATTGTTTTTAACAGGATGTATGGGGAATCAAGGATCACTCGATATAAAGATAGATTGTGTTTTTTTTCCTGAAAAGGCCCAATGATTATCATACAAGTGAAAGTTTTGAAATTACATTAAAGTAGAGAATGTTAAAATAAAAATACACCAGGAAAGATTGTGGACCAATAGAGTTAAAGGAATGCTTAAAAACCCCATAAAGGTTAAGAGCCATCCACAGTATTATTTATTTCCTGGTTTTATTCTAATGTAGAAATGTTTTGCCAGTGCTAACTGAAAGACTGAGGAAAAAGGGACAAAGGGTTTGTGTAAATATGAAATCCAGCCTGAAATGTTCTTAAACCTTCCTTGTATTATTGAACTGTAGTTTCTGCCCTGAAGCTGTGGCTCTAATGTGTAAGATGGGCAACAGCAGAGAAAACACAGAACAGCTGCTGTTTGGTAACATAGATTTTCTCTCTAAGTCTTCAGGCCTTCCTGTTTATCATGGCGCTTGCTGTGCACTTGTCAGTATTTTTGTTACGAGTTTGCATAATATAGCTATTTTTGTGTGGAAATGTGTTTGTAAGTGTAATATAAATCTAAATTAAAGTTTTGGAAACAAGGTTGGATCATCTATATGTCTCTTTTGCTGTTAAATAAAATAAAGAAGAGAATAATCTTCTCTTTAGAGTTTCAGATCCTTACATTTTTTCCCCCTACATTTTAGGCAGGATATTTTAGACATTGTTAATCAAAAGAAACAAGACAGTCGTACAATTAAAAAGTGATATTACACCAAATATAAGAACCTTTAACGTTTATTCTTGCTCCTTCTGTTTTAGCACTGCTTCCTGATTATGAGACATAAGGAGAAATCTAAGTCATAAACAAACATGAACGTTAGACCTTTTTTTATATTTCTTTTATTACAATTTTACAATGCATTATAAAATAATAACCCTACCCCAAATGTACAATATCTGTTTGTTCTTTGCAATAATCCCATAAAATCTCCTTTGCAGCAACAATTATGCATCAGCTGAGTTGGTATACAGCAATAGTTTAAACAGTTTTATTTGCAAAGTGTTTAACATGTGGTAATGGTTTAAAACATCCAGCTGTGTTGGTTTAAGGTCATTTAATAATATGAGATGGCGCACAATGGAACAAATCTATCACCTTCCCTCCGTCGTTCCTGTGCACTGCTGGTCAGCAACCTGAACAAATATTGCTAGAAAGACAATTTGATATGTCTTTTTTTTTTTAAAGAAAAAAATTATATATCGAATAAAAATAAAGGACTGTTTTTGACATTGGAAAAGAATGTGAGCGAGCTCTAAAGCTTTTAAATGCATCAGTTTGTAAAATATTTGTCGTATTCTGTGCAATAAGAGCGTATCTTAAAACTGGCGCTTTACTTTGTTGTTTAGAGCATTAAAAATCACAATAATCAAAGTTTCATTCATTTTATTTCAAGTTATCTTGTTGGTAGAAGAAAATTTTTTTCTTTAACTTAGTGCAATTCTGTAACTTTTAGTTTCATGTTTTTTCTGTGTTTAATATGAACCTTATACTTTAATTAAGACCATTAAAATCTTCCCAGTCTATAAAATCCTCTTTCCAGAGAAAAACCTGAATAAAGAAATTATGAGTTTAAACCTGTATAATTAAAAACCAACATAAGTTACTTTTATAGAGAGTTTGGTTCTGTTAAATAAGACAGTAGAATTTATCATGGCACTTGCTGTGCACTTGTCAGTATTTTTGTTACGAGTTTGCATAATATAGCTATTTTTGTGTGGAAATGTGTTTGTAAGTGTAATATAAATCTAAATTAAAGTTTTGGAAACAAGGTTGGATCATCTATATGTCTCTTTTGCTGTTAAATAAAATAAAGAAGAGAATAATCTTCTCTTTAGAGTTTCAGATCCTTACATTTTTTCCCCCTACATTTTAGGCAGGATATTTTAGACATTGTTAATCAAAAGAAACAAGACAGTCGTACAATTAAAAAGTGATATTACACCAAATATAAGAACCTTTAACGTTTATTCTTGCTCCTTCTGTTTTAGCACTGCTTCCTGATTATGAGACATAAGGAGAAATCTAAGTCATAAACAAACATGAACGTTAGACCTTTTTTTATATTTCTTTTATTACAATTTTACAATGCATTATAAAATAATAACCCTACCCCAAATGTACAATATCTGTTTGTTCTTTGCAATAATCCCATAAAATCTCCTTTGCAGCAACAATTATGCATCAGCTGAGTTGGTATACAGCAATAGTTTAAACAGTTTTATTTGCAAAGTGTTTAACATGTGGTAATGGTTTAAAACATCCAGCTGTGTTGGTTTAAGGTCATTTAATAATATGAGATGGCGCACAATGGAACAAATCTATCACCTTCCCTCCGTCGTTCCTGTGCACTGCTGGTCAGCAACCTGAACAAATATTGCTAGAAAGACAATTTGATATGTCTTTTTTTTTTTAAAGAAAAAAATTATATATCGAATAAAAATAAAGGACTGTTTTTGACATTGGAAAAGAATGTGAGCGAGCTCTAAAGCTTTTAAATGCATCAGTTTGTAAAATATTTGTCGTATTCTGTGCAATAAGAGCGTATCTTAAAACTGGCGCTTTACTTTGTTGTTTAGAGCATTAAAAATCACAATAATCAAAGTTTCATTCATTTTATTTCAAGTTATCTTGTTGGTAGAAGAAAATTTTTTTCTTTAACTTAGTGCAATTCTGTAACTTTTAGTTTCATGTTTTTTCTGTGTTTAATATGAACCTTATACTTTAATTAAGACCATTAAAATCTTCCCAGTCTATAAAATCCTCTTTCCAGAGAAAAACCTGAATAAAGAAATTATGAGTTTAAACCTGTATAATTAAAAACCAACATAAGTTACTTTTATAGAGAGTTTGGTTCTGTTAAATAAGACAGTAGAATTTAACATGGCACTTGGTTGTAGTGGTTTTATAAATGACCAACCAGGCAAAGGAGATCCATTTCTGTTCCCAATCAGGCTTCAAACCTGTTTGCTCTTTATATTTTCTCCACAGTCTGTTTTGCTTTTACATGGATGTCCTTTGCGCGCAAACCAGATCCTTGCTGTGCACTATGCTCCACATCCTGAACAGCTCCTGCGCGCTCAGCTTGTGCACCACGATCAGGTTCTTATAGAAGCATGGCTCCCTGTTCATGGAGCTGGCCTTATGCCTGCTGATACCGAAGGTCCTGAAACCTGAGTGCAACTCAGGAGCGACGCTCAGCTTCTTCAGGCACATCCCCAAAAACACGTCATCGATGGGGTACAGCTCCACGTCCTCTGAGGCCGCCAAGAGCCTCCTGGCCAGCTGGGAGGACATGACGAACCCCCCACCCCCCACATAAGGCGGGTAGGGCTTATCGTAGAGCTCTTTGGGGATGTAGTATTTGCTCTGGCGGTTCCGGATGGGGATCGCCTTGGTGATGGTGTCTCCTATAAATAAGTCTGCGTCTTTGCGCTCCTCCACTTTGAAAGCCGTGAGCTCCAGCAGGTTGTTTGTGTTCACAAAAACGTCATCATCTCCTTTAAATATGAAGCGCACTCCTGGGCAGTAGATGTTAAACCATTTAAGGAAGTTTACCTCCTTCAGGGTCAGGTTGAAGAAGGTGTCCATGAAGTCCCACTGCAGGATGTCTTTATAGATCTTATCCTCGTACTCGATCAGTTTCTGCAGGTTTCTTGTGTCTTTCCCTGTTGTCGGAGTTCCGAGTAAAAATAAAGTTTTGATCTTCTTTCCATCCACTGTCCGCTCCTGGCCCCAGGTTTTACGCACGGCTTCCCGCCGGTCGTGCTGCTCTATAACGGATTTGATCACCATGAGGAGGTGCACCTCTCCATCCGCGCATTTCTCCGGATGGTTGATGAGCATGGGGAAGTACCGGCAGTGTCTGTGCAGAACAAACTGGTGGAACCGCGGGTCCAGGTGCCGGAACCACGGCTGGCTCTTCACCGATGCGTCCTCGCTGCAGTTGAGGACTTGCGCGTCCCAGCCTGTCCCGTTGGACACCTGCTGCGCGTCCGTTCTCTTGCTTGGCGCGTGGTGGGCGTTGATCCTCCAGAAATTAGACTCGACGGCCGGGAAACAGTCCGACCCGCACCAGCTGGCATCCCGCGCTTGTTTGATCCTCGCTGCGTCTTTTTCTGACAGTTTCAGTTTGAGAATCATCAGAACAGAAACGAAGATGAGGGACAGACTGAGCAGGGGTTTAACCAAACCGGCCCGCTTTCTCCTAAAGAAGTGATCCATGTCTGTCACCGTGGCGCCCCGGGACCCTCAGATGCTGGACGTTTGGCCCTCATGCCGCCTCACAGCCGCGCGCCCGTGGTGAGAGCATCCATCCTTATGCGCACAGGTGGCACAATCAAGTCCTTCCTCGTTCAGCCCATGTGGACAGATGTCAAATATAAGTTTATTTTAATAAAAATAAATAAAGAGACACATGGCTCCCAGTCGGTCCGGGTTGCCTTTAGCCTCTTCTAAGACTGGAGACCTGTTACAGAACCGCCTCAGCAGAATATCTCCACCCCTTGATGATGATGATGATGATGATGGTGATCCACCCCAATCCAACGGGTTTCCCGTTTCTCCATCATTACATGACGCATCAAATTGCTTCCTGTGCGCAGAGTTACTTTATACTAATAAAATGAGTGAAATATAAGAATCAAAAACAAAAAAAGGGAATTTAGAAAATGCGCCACAACCTAAGAAATATTCCACAGCTTTCGGATCATATATTGTGTTTTTTTTCTTACCAGTTTGGATTATTTACGCACATTTACGCACATATTCAGATTGAATCACCTTGCAATAGTTTTTTTTTCCCTGTGGGATTAGATTAAGATTATTGACTTTATGAGCTCTTTGATCTGTTGCAGGACTCCCCTTTCCTCCAACTGGATGCCTGCAGTCATTGTTACGCATGATAATCAGATGACCTCCTGACTGCACGGAGTGATATCAATCTAGAGTATTTCTCTCAAGGCAGTCATTTCTTTAAGAGAAATTCCTGAAAAACAAAAGAATTTCTAAAATTGTTTTGATGTTTTTAAAGGAGAAGATAAAAACACACACACACACACACACACACAAAAATAAATACATAAATAAATAATTAATAATGAAATAAAATTGTTTCAGATTACGTGTTTTTCGTTATTTTGTTCTTTTGATGATTTTATTTTTGTCTTTTTAAACAAAACTTTTACTTAACTATAAACCCAAATAAAGTCCCAAATATAAGTTGCGCTTTTGCGTGTTTTTAGTTTCATTTTTTTTAGTTTATTAAAATATTTAACTGCGTATTTTGTAAATTTGGCTGGGTTTTTATGTAATATTAGGTCACATTTATGAGCTGTTTTTATTTTTTTTTATTGTTGGAGGAAATAAAAGGGTTTTTTTTATACCATGGCTCGTCGAAGATGTTTGTAAATTATGTTCTATCATCTTGTACCTAACACTGTGTATGTCTGGTTAGTTAGCTGCATTTCAACTGTTAACTAGATTTTTATAAATAAACTGAACACGCCCGCAATCTGACAAAAAGAAAAACAAGGGGAAAGAGGCCCTCTTGCGCCATCTTGTGGATATATAGGAGAACTTCGATGTTCCTCATTCTTGAGACACTGAAACTTAATTTCCGATGCAAACCGCCTTGTTCCGTTTTAACATAAATTCGGCTGCTCCACCTATACGTTCAAGATATCTCAAATTGTTTTATGACTAGACGTTTTAGTGATTTAAGATATCTCTAAATATATTTTGACTAGTCAAAATTCCTATTCGGGATATCTCTAATTACATTCTGACTAGTCGAAATGACGTCAGATTTACCATTAACTTGTATGGAGACGTCAATTTAAGATATCTAGAATTAATTACTGACTATCTGAAATACACATTTCAGATATCTACAATTAAATTACGACTAGTCATAAAAGAAATTGAAGATATCTCGATTTTAGTTTTGACTAGTCATAATTCTAATTAAAGATATCTCAAATGCCACCATATTTCAAGATATCTTAAATGTATTTTAGGATAGGAGATATGCAGTTTTGACTAGTGAAAACTCAATTATAGATATCTTAAAAGCAAATAATGACTAGACAAAACAAATTTAAAGATATCTTGAATTGTAATTTCGACTATTCGAAATTCCTTTTAAGATATCTCTAAATGAATTAAAGATATCTTGAATTATTCAGCTTTTCCATTAAAGATATCTTAAATTGACATTCTGACTAGTCAAAATGACATCAGTGATATCTTGCCATAAATCAAAAACGTCAGAGATTTGCGTAGCGTTTTGGCGGACAGGTGTTAGCCTTGCTAGCTAATTAGGGGGGCCACATGCCGAAGGCATGGCCCACCTATTACTATTGCACATATTTATTCCGCGTATTATTATTATAGCTTATAGTTCTCCTCGTCCCCTAAAAACTTCGGGGTGTAATTAGTCACGCACCATTCGTCGGATCGGGCCCAAAGTTGGCACACGCGTAGGGACCAATGGTGCGATGCGTGCTTGTATAAAACTTTCTCATTAGTCCGAAGGTTTGCGAATTATTAGCGAAAACGTCGCAAAAAAAATCCCATAGGAAATGAATGGGGAGAGGGAAAAAAAGCATAAAAAACAGCACCTCACTGTGTCGGCATACATTCATGTAGAAAAACAGTTTAAAGCTCAGTTTGTAGATAAATCCTTCGTCTATTTAAAACTGAAGACGGTATGTTGATAACTGCTACGGTTTTTGTATAATCAGACCTCAAGCGCCACAAAGTTTTAGCAAAATCCACCCTTCTAGAGTGGAGAGACTGAAAAGCTAGAGTGTGAGGCAGCCGTTTTTTTAAGACCAAAAAACATTTTAAAATCGCCCTCACGGCCACATATTTATAGCTAGAGTCACCATTTTTGGTCAGTTTGTAGGCTGAAACCTCTGGACTCACACAATGTCTTCAGAATTACGGTAGGATTAATACTTTTCCTTAAAAACGCTCCAGACCGACCTAAAGTCGATGAAAATCAAAGCCGTTTTTCATTGGTTTTGGAGCAGCAGTGGGGAGAAAAACGAATGACATTATATGTTTTCAACTCGTCATAAATATTTTTCTGAAAGACACACATACAACAAAGTTGGCATAGTTGGAGTCGAAGGATGGCTGACGCTCACGGTGAAAGAATTTTTTGAATAACTCATACGGTTTTTGCTCAGCAGTCGTTTGTTCGGAGGACATTTTAAGCACCAGAAAGCTGAGTGAGAGGGACCTGCTGCAGCTAGCTCAATTAAAAGATCAGGTGTGAGAAAACGTTTTGTCTTTTTCTTTCTCTTCCCATTCAGGTTGTAGATGACCTACAGCCATGAAAGTTACTCCAATTGAAGACAAGATATAGCTGTCGCTTAGATAAAAATAATTTTTCAGATATCATTTATGGTTTTTACTCAGCAGTCGTTTGTTCGGAGGGGTGCTTTAGCAGCTTAAAGGTGAGTGAGAGTGTGATTCTGCAGTTAAAACAAAGGGAGGAGCAGGTGGGATTAGCCATTTTGTTTGTGCTTCGTTTTGGGTTGTGAAAGACCTACAGACATGAAAGTTACCCCAGTCTGAGACAAAGGATAGATGTTGCTTTCACTGAAAGAATTTCTCAAATACCTTTTACGGTTTTTTCTCAGCAGTCGTTTGTTTGGAGGGTAAGCACCTGGAAGCTAGCTGACAGTTAGCTTCTGCAGCAGCCTGCTGCAGTGAAGCAGGCTGTCGTTTTTTTAAGATAAAACATTTTGTTCTTGCCTCACGGCCACATATTTGGAGCTACAGTCACCATTTTTGGTCAGTTTGTAGGCTGAAACCTCTGGACCCACACAATGTCTTCAGAATTACGGTAGGATTAATACTTTTCCTTAAAAACGCTCCAGACCGACCTAAAGTCGATGAGAATCAGAGCATTTCTCCATTGGTTTTGGAGCAGCAGTGGGGAGAAAAACGAATGACATTATGTGTTTTAAACTCGTCATAAATATTTTTCTGAATGACACACATACACCAAAGTTGGCATAGTTGGAGTCGAAGGATCGCTGACGCTCACGGTGAAGAAATTTTTTGAATAACTCATACGATTTTTGCTAAGCAGTCGTTTGTTCGGAGCTGTTGCTCCCATTCAAAAAAGCCTGAGAGCTAAGGAACGATAGTGCTGCGCTTTTCTCTCTGTCACTGACAGGCTCGTTAAGCGTTGTCAAGGTAACCGTGCTTCAAAGAGATTTTACCTCTGCTGTTTTAAACAGCACATATTAATCTAATGGAGGGTGAAAGCACTGATTTAACATTAGGAAATGGATACCATATGACTGCTGTCCATGACACTTCCCTTGCCACTCAACACTGATAGACTTTCAAAATAAGACTCCAGGGACCCTACAAAATAAAAGCCTCTATATTTTTTACATATATTTATTGCCCTATATGGCTCAACATTATGACCCAAACTCAACCCCATTTTAGAGAATAGACTCTAGGAGACTGTTTAAAACACACCTTAAGGCAAATTTCAAAATAAAAGCCTCCCATTTCATCTTCATCTACTGCCCTAATAACATGGAAAAAAGAGTGATTTAACGATTGGAAAGTCATCAACTATCATTGCTGGGTCTGAACATTTTCTCTAAACACAACTCTGTTGGACTTTCAAAATAAGAATCCAGGGACCCTACAAAATAAAAGCCTCTAGATTATACTAATGCAATAATTGATGCAAATGGCTCAACATTATGACCCAAACTCTTCCAGGTTGTTTTTATTAGACTCTAGTGACCTTTTCAAAACACACCCCAGAGCAAATTTCACAATAAAAGTCTCCCATTTACTCTGTAATACAGCAGCTATTCACCTAATAACATGGAAAACCAGTGATTTAACATTTGGAAATGGATTCTATATCACTGCTGGGCATGACCCATCTTTTGATGCACATCCATGATAGACTTTCAAAATAAGACTACAGGGACTCTACAGAATAAAAGCCTCTTCCTTATACACACTCATACATTCTGGCATATTGCTCATAGCCATTTGTAATTTCATCACTGCAATGGCTCTGAGCATGCGGGCGGAGCCCGCCATTGGTGATTTCATCACTGCAATGGCTCTTAAAAGGCGGGCGAAGCCCGCCATTGGTGATTTTTTTCATCGCTGCAAGGGCTCCTAGCAGGCGGGCGGAGCCCGCCAACTGCGCTTTACCCACTGCGGTTCAATATGGACAAACCATATTACCCTTGTGCATCATACGCTGTGCACGTCTATTTCCCAGATTTCAGCACAAGTGGCACACAGCTCTCTTTGCCCATGACCTAGCCCGTTTTCCTTCCCTCAGCAGCCCTCAAAGGCGTAAGCAGTTGGTCTGGGGAGCCCCGACGTCACTTGCCAGGGCCGTATTGGCCCAGTTACCCAGACCGGCAGTAGGTGGCCCCCCTCAAAATTTCTTTAGAAATTTTCTAGTTGATTGTGCTATTCAGCGGTCCACAATAGCTGCGTCTCAATTTGCAGGCTGTGTTCTTCGAAGGACCCAGCCTACCCAGCCTTAGGAGGACCCAGGAGGATGCTCCGAAGGCTCCGATGGCTGGGATATGGAAATTTTTATTTTATTTTTTATTTACTTGTTATTGGAGGAGGAGAGTCGGCTTTGACGGCTTCGGCGGCAGCAAAACCGTCGACGGATTTTTCTCAGGCTGGGAGAGCGCAGTGGAGAGGTAACATTTACATGTTATTATTTTCCCCCACAGGGGCCTGCTAATGATCAGAATATACCAGCTATTAAACAAACGTTTGTCAGCAAATTGACGAATATGTTTATCAAATTTTAGATTCATTTGTAAGACTTGATATAAGCTTGTTTGTAACTTTAGTAATTTGAATTGCATAGTTAAATGTGTACAAACCCTGTAAATAACTGACTTAAATCACTACTTTCACCATTACTAATGTTGTGTTGAGAACCCAAACTGTGTTAGATTGAGAAATAAATAATTATTTGTCTAAATTATCCCCTTACTGCCTGATTTTATTTGCAATTATATAACAAAAACAGAAAAAAAAATCTAAATCTAAAAACGAAAGAAAAAAAAGTTAAATAGTGGATCTAGATTAGGTAAAATAAAATTTCTAATAATTCATGTAGCAAAGATAATGAAAAAAGATAGATGACTGAATAAAAAAAAAAATTTTGTCTCCTTTTTTCTACAGGTCATAATGGCATGTGCTGTCCTGCCCAACATCTGCCTGGGAGCCCGTGACCCCCCAGATGATGTCCCACTCGCAGTCAGAAGACTCCAAGCTCATCTGTGTGGCATCCCATCCCATCCAGTCCAGCAGCACCACCAGGGACTCCTGCTCAGTGACAATTGTGTATATATATATGTTCTCAAGTAATAATTATTGTATATCTTCCGTAAATAGTAGTAGTTAATTTTAAAATCTAATGTAGTTAAAAATGTTTTTAATAGTTTATTGTAAATACTTGCTTCTCTAAAAAATAAACTGATGTTGTCACTGAGAAGTTGTTCTAAATTTACTTAACTTCTTACACCCTCGGGGGGAATAAATACATTTCCGCCTGACAAAAACACACAAAAGTAAATAACTTATAGCCTCAAAGCTACCTTTACGTCTGTAAAGGTAAGATGTCATAGAATGGTTTTCTGGCGTCAGCACCATTGTAGCTTTGACCCTGCCTGAAATATTAGGGACAAAATATTTTGCATTTTTTGAACCTCGCCAAAATTTTCTTTGAAATAAACATTGCAAAACACTACCAAAATATTATTTATAGCACAAAAAAGTAGTACAGACTTTTAAATCTAAATGTTGTGTAAAAATATACCAAATTTGGACTCAATCAGATGAATCATATTTATTTTAGAATGGTATTAGTGAGAAATTTCTTAGGCGGAGAGGCCATTTTGGCACATTTATCCAAAAATGTCACCAAACTGTGCCAAATGTGTTTTTTACATCAATACTGGGGCTTTGTTAAAATTACGAGGTCACGTAGCAGCTGGACCCACCGGTGGTGGGTTCAAGGGGTTAAATTGTAAAGAAGTGATGAAACAGATAATGTAAAAAGTTTAAAAGACACACCGACAACAATAACTTTTATAAACAATTTAATAATTTAATTTAACAATAACAGCAACACAGAACCTCAACTTGTAAAAGACAAAACAAAACAAAAAATCAACATCTGTCCACCATCCTCTCCAATAAATTAAATAATCTGTCCATCCTTTCCCTCCTCCCTCTGCCATCTGATATCCTCCCTCATTAAGTCAACCATCTCGCCTCTCCTTCTTCTCTTCCTCCTTTCCCTCCTCTCTCATCCTCATTCTCTTCACCCTGATGCTGCTCAGCCTCAGCAGTAGGGTTCCCACTGACCCCCTGCTCTGTCCCTGGATCTTTGCATTCCTAAAGTGGAGGAAAACAATTTGTGTCAACAGATGCTATTTTCTGTAGTGTTTCTTTAAAGCTAGAAAAAAGGAGTGTTTCATGAACTGGATGGATTGATGAAATTCTACAGAAAAAGACTACTTTGGAATGATAACCTGGAGAGGAATTTTTTCAAGCTTACTAAAAGTGTTTTAATGTAATATTATATTCATTATTGGAAAATGATTTATTCACAAGTGAAGATTCTTTAAAATGTCTCCCAATTTCCAAGCAAAACGTTTTCATGACTTAAGTTACTGTAAAATAAAGAATCCTTCAGGTCTTCAGATTTTATAGCAGTATACTTTAGCTAAACCCCTGTGTTACTTGTTTTATTTTGTTTTTCTTTTTTTCAATTTTTTCCTTTTGATTCTTTAAAATTTTTGGTCTGTTTAAGTTTATAGTTTTTTATCTTATAAAAACCATTATGGATTGCATCTGTTCAATTGTACTTTTCTGCTGTTTGAAATAGTATTTTGAATTTGTTTTTCAATAAAAAAAAAAAAAAAGAAAGAAAATCTAAGTGTGAATCAGACATGAAGCGGAGGTGCGCTTTTATTTTCAGAGGAGCTGAAGGAGGGTGCTGTAATGCTTTGTGCCGTCTAGCAAGTCAAAATCAAAAGCTAGTTGGCTTTACTATAATTTCCGAAGAGGCAGAAAGCTTTACCACAGTATTAAAAACTGCATCTGGTTATTACCTGAACCGGCCCGGGCTGCGGAATATTCATTGTTTCAGATCGGACATGGGTCGATATTAACACTTTCAGCTCCTCTAAGCTGTTTTAAGCGCGTTGTGTGTGTCGGCAGAAAGTTGATCAGAAATTCTTTGCAAATTCCGCAAGCATTCTTCAAGAATGCTTTTTTTCTCGCTCTCCACATAACCCAGAATGAAAAACTCTTTCGATATTGTGGCATTTTCTCACAATTTTGTCCAAAACTGCCAGCACCATTGAATCTTCAGGCAATTGTTTGAACAGCTTAGTACAGCCAATAAGAGGCTTACACGCAATCTCTTACTTCAGATATCTAAAATTGTAATACTGACTAGGCATAATTACGTTCGAGATATCTTAAATTATAATTACCGATGTGTGATGCTTTAAATGAGGAATCCGGTGACGTAATTTGAGATATCTTGAAAGGAATTTTGACTAGTCAAAATGTGATTGAAGATATCTTGAATTATTATTATTCCTAATCAGATTGTAAATAGAGATATCTTAAATTACTGTTCCGGATAGTCAAAATGTGGTTTTGTCTAGTCAAAAAGTATTTTAAGATATCTGGAACGTAATTATGGATAGTCAGACGAAACCGAATTTATGTTAAAACGGCTTGCCATACTTGTTCTCATATTACCACCCACGTCACCCATTACCTCCACAGCTGAAACTTTAACAAAAAACACTTTTAATAAAGAGGAAGATACCAACCTGCAACTTTTTCAGATGTTTGGCTTACATAAAGACAAGAAGAAAAAGTTTACTTATGAAATTAAATGATAAAATTTCGTTTATGTTACATTTTTAACGCAACTCGTAAGGTTTTAGAGCCACGTGATGCGCATTTACAACAAATATTATAGTTTTTATTATCGAAAAGAGGCAACCCTACCGCTCCGTTTTATTCACAAAGCTGTTTGTTATATTTACGTAGCGTATCCGCAACGCTAAAAATCATATTTACGTCAGTGGCGTCCACTACGTTCAAAGAGACGAATGCCGCGTTCCAAACATTTTTAATTGTAAAAAAAACCTTATTATTGTTGCTTAAAGCGGTTAGAAATGCACACTAAGTTAGCATTTACTGGTATTTTCCTATCTATCCGACTCAAAGTAATAGAGAAATGCAAACTCTACGTAGTGCGCTACGTAGTGAGTGAGCGAAGAATTGGAACATAGCCTAAGAGTACGCTAAAAAAGAGACGCAGTGACCTCAGCCTGAACCTGGGCCAAAGCCTCGCGCAGCTGTCAACATTGAGGAAGGGGAAAGATTGCATGTGGATGGTCGTTTGGTGCATGGCGCGTGTTTTGAAGCTGCTTATGGAGAAATGTCTTGGGCCGTGAGTAGTGAGGAAACAGGAAGCGATTCTTGTGGGATGGAAGAGGGAAATAGTGACAATGAAGGTTGGAAGATAGCAACATCAAAAAATGAGAAAAAGCGGAAAAAACAGAGATCAGTTCAAGGGGAATCTAGTTCAGAACAATCCAGTGATGATCATTCCATACATTCCACAGCACAACAAAATGAATTCAAAGTCATATTCAAAGTCGTTAATCAGGCAGACTCTTTTACAAATTGGAATCCGGTTCACTTAACAAAAACCATCAATAAACTTGTCGGAGAAGTCAGAGGTGCCAGAATTCTGTACAGTGGAGACCTGCTAATTATCTGCAGAGACAGCGCCCAGCAAGGCAAAGCAATACGGATCAACAAAATTGACGGGATAAGAGTTCAGTGCAGCTTAATGGAGAACAAAAAGTTCAGCAGGGGAGTCATTGGAGGAGTTCCTCTAAAAATTTCTGAAAAAGAGATTCTGGAAAACATAAGAGGTGCAAAAGTAAAAGAAGTAAAACGGTTAAAAACAACAAGAAACGGAGAAAGATCTGACAGTTTATCTGTGCTAATTAAATTCGAAGAAGAGCAATTACCAAGCAAAGTATTCATCGGTTACATAAGCTATAATGTCAAAATCTACAATCCTCCACCATTGAGATGTTTCAAATGCCAAAAATTCGGTCACATTGCAGCAGTTTGTAAAGGGAAACAGAGGTGTGGAAGGTGTGCAGGAGAACATGAGTACGGAAAATGTGGAAAAGAAGCTAAAATAAAATGCTGTAATTGTGGTGGAGAACATACTGCTGCCTATCGCGGCTGTGAAGCAAGCAAAAGGTCTGAGGAAATTAAAAAAATGAAATTTGAGCTCGGAATAACCTACGCTGAAGCTGCAAAAAGGATCCCATCTCAGTCAGAAAAACCCAAACCTACAGTTCAACACACAGCAAATTCCAAACCTCTAGAGAAATCTCTAAAAATTGATGAAGACTCACTTATTGTTAAAAAGACAAATTTTGTTCTTTTCATGGTAGAAGTTATTAATTGTACTGCACAGACAACAAAAAAAACGGAAAAAATCAAAATAATAGTGAAGGCTGCAGAAAAATATCTGGACATTAAAGATTTGAACTGGGAGATGGTTGGAAGTATGATGGGAGGACCGATGGGACCATCAGAAACTGGCAGAGTTAAGATGACCTAGAGTAAATTAAAATTATATGGGCAAATGTGATTTAGTATTATGTTGGTTTAAGTTACACAGGTTTTTTTTTTTTTTTTTTTTTTTTTTTTTTTTTGGGGGGGTGAATCGTTTCCTGTTTTCTTGCTTTACTCCATATCAGTTGGTGGCGGTAATGCACAATTCACAAGTCTGCCAACCGCCATAAAATCCCATAAGAAGAAGAAGAAGAAGCCTGAACCTGGCAGGCAGCAGGAAATACGCGGAGAAGGCGTCGGTGGTTTGACACTCAGACAGACAGGCGCAGGCAGCGGCGGAGCTCGTCCAGTTTCCACCGGTGAAAAGCTGGCATTTCAACCCAAAGCTAACAAAGAGCCAAATATCTGGACTCCAAATAACACCGGCGGCGGCGAGCGATGCATAAGGTAGAAGCGTAGCTAATGGAGGGAAGCGGTGACACCGTGTTATTTGTTTAAATGGAGGTCTTTTAGCTGTCGTCTTTGTGTCTCAGAGGAATAACGCAGCTTTTGGGCGCGTGTTGTTACGCCTCAGCGACACATTAGTGTAATTAATCCATATTTGTTTCGCTAAAGTGAAAGAAATATGGTGGAAAGCTAAGTTAGCAACGGTTTTTTTTTTTTTTTTTTTTTTTTGGACAAATGTGTCTCGATGGAAAAAATGTTCGGCATTTTTAGGAGGACTGGAAACGTGCTTGTTTTGTAATTTGATACCTGATTTGAAAAAAAGCCGGCTAGACTTTTGCTTTTCCTTAAAGAGGAATTACAGGGCTGGTTCTTTAAATATGTAGATAAAATCTGTTGTTTATATATTCACCTCTACTAGCTAGCTCTGTCCTTTCTTCAGCAATCCTGTTGCGGTGGTTATTATCGGAGATTTTAAAGCTTAATACAAAGTAAAACACTACATTTACAATTTAAAAATAAACCTACAATTCATTTATATATTAACCACTGACTTCCGATATATAATTTTATTCTTTACTTCAGATCATTGTGACTGCAACTATATATAGAGAATAGAATAGAAAATCCCTTTATTGTCCCAAAATGGAGAAATTCTGGTGTTTACAGCAAAAAAAAAAAAAAAAAAAAGGTCACATAAATATGGACCTTAGAAAAAAGTAAAAGAAAGACATAATAGTGAAGAGTTAAAAGATAAACAATAAAATACTGTAAAGTGTTTTAACAATATAAAAACTGGAAAATAAATAACCAATATAAAGCTGAATATTTAAAATAGCAGCAGCATCAGAGATGTGCAAAATGACAGAAGCATAGTATTTAATTAATTAAGATAGAAACTGCAAAACTTATTGAGGTTGTTGGGAACAGTGATGTTTTAAAGTCTTATGAAGAATATACATATATGGTATAATTAATGCAGACATTAAATATACTCAATATAAAACAAGAATAAAAACAACACACAGCAATGTTAATTTATTTGATAATACAGCATATTTTTTAATTGTCGTACTATGATATTTTTGTGAGATTTTCTTTTTTTTTTTCAACAAACTGTAATTTTCAAACCTAACAGCTGTTGAAATGACTCTAAAATATATTTATCTATATAGAAAAATTTAATATTTTCCACTAAAACTAGACTTTTTTTTGTGTTTTTTTTTTTTTTTTTACTGTGTTGACTAATTTTGTTTATGATTAGACTAATGTTTTAGCTTGAATTATATTGGAAAACTCTTTATTTCCAAGTGTGCCCCTAATTAACATCTGGACGTTTTCATGTCTTTGTTTATTTTTGACTAAATCACTAGAAACTACAGGAATATAAAGTATGTTCATGTTTCTTACAGGTTAACATAAGGATTTTGTACAGTGGCGGTTAAATTAAATTTACCGGGAAGGCCAGGATGAGATACTATTAAAAAAGAAAAACAAAAGTATTTTAACTTAGCCACAGTCTTAGTTTCAGAGTCAAATAATTAGATAAATTGTAAAGGTAATTAATAATTAGTAACAAACTGAAACTTTTCCACCTAACCAGGCTCTAGCAGAAAAATCTTTTTGATTTTGTTATCAGATCGATACACTAAGCAAGAGGAGACTGTTAGATTATTAATCTTCTTTTAAGAACCTGCTCACAACAAATGCAAAACATATATTTTTTAACAAGAAGTTAATCAATCTCAAGACGAGATTAAAAACTCTTTTTTTGAAGATCTAATATTGTAAGAATTGGTTAAATGGACACTTTTTGCAATGCAGTCTATTCTGTCTACTTATACATCATAAACAATTGTTTTGGTAAAACACAGAAAAAAAAAAAGTTGTTAAAATAAGAGCATTTGATTTACAAACATCCTAACAGAGCAGGTAAATATAAGGATCTCCCAAAGGAATCAGTATTTTTGCCCTTAGAATAATACAATTGCATATTGTCTACTTGAAATAAGTCAGTGGAGTTTTTTCCCTCATTTTAATGTAAATAAGTGTATTTTATAGTAAATTGTCTGACCTACCAGCTTAAATTAAGGGAAAGTAAACCTTTTTAAAAAGGTTTTCACTTGTATTTTATTTTTTGTAGTGTATGCTTTCAGTTCTGTTCGGTTCTGCCCCACCGATTGTTTTGGAGAAGACATCTTGAAAGCTGCATGGCAATGAAAAAAAACAAACAAAAAACGCTCAGCCTTTATTTATCACATCCTGAAATGTGACTTTTGTCCATCAGACTATGGGAGGGAAGGCATTTCAATCTGGTAGATGTGTCAGATGGAGGTGAGGTCACCGTCGCACCAGAAACAGACCACTGTTGCGATCATCTGGAGCCTCTTAACACAAACAAACCAGAGTTCATCGCCGTGTTATTCCACTGGTTTGGAAACATCTACTCTAAACTCTGTTTTCTGTTTTGACCGCAGATCATCCTGTAGCAGCAATGAGATGCAGACTGAAAGTAGATCTAGTTAAAGCCAAACCTTTGGCATCATGAAGTATCGAAACTGAAGTCTGTTTCCCTCAAAGTTTCACTTTCTGTCTTACTATGGGTTTAAGAGTTGCTCATCTTTATGTAAACAAAACAAAAAAAGAGAGATTTGATTCCCAGGTTGTTTCAGGAATCTCCTAGACAAAGTATTAGTTGGTACAATTGAAGCATTTCTGGCGTGCAGTTCGGACGTGCCGCTAACTATCTCGCTCTGTTTTTATCTCAGAGGAACAGGGGCCATCTTAAAAATGTAAACGTGCTCCGAGAGCAATATTCAGAGCTGGAATCAGGTCTTATCTTCCATATTGACTTGGTTGCTGGGAGAAGACGTGACTCAATCAGTTAACATTGTGAAGATGTTGAGAGTAGTCGGTCCCTGACCCTGAAATCCCACATCCTCTGTCACCGCCACGCTGAACTCCAGACCGTCTGATTAAAGCAAAGCCTCCGCTGTTCCTCCCCTCTTGCTCCGCTACGACTTCTTCAGAGTTTGAGGGGAGCATGCCTGATATTATTAAATTCAAAGTAGCAAAACATGAGGAAATTAACGCTTAATTTTATTTGACATATTAAAAAAATCAGCATCCAGCATATGTTCAGTTTCTGCCCAAATATTTTCTTTTTATTGTGGATAACTAGCATCATGTTTTGTATGAACTATGTTTATTCTCTACTTCCAAACTCAGCTTTTCTTCATCCATGTCCACTTTAAGAGGTTTATTTTGAAGTTGTGAGATTTGCTCTTAGAACTTCTGAATGGATTTGATGAAACTTTTAAGCCTCTCGATATGAAACAAATAATTTGATGGAGATGGGAAATCTGCTTCCTGGTATGAGGAACTACCAATAGCCTGAATCCCATCATTTAATGAAATGCTCTTAGTTTTGGGGAATATATAAGAATTATGCTCTAATTTTTAGTTACCGATCTTTCGTTACCATGTTTTAATTTGACAAACTGGATCTTCTCGCCGTTCTTTTTCCTGTTTGGTGTGATTGCACGTGCGGATCTTGACCTGAGAGGAGAGGAGAGGAGAGGCCCCTATCCATCACGTGTGCTGGCTGCTTTCTAATCTGAAGCCAAACTCGGTCCATAAACTAAACCTCTGACATAAATGTTAAACTGTTTAAAACCTGCCGGTAGTTTTGCTGAACAGGCCACTCTATAGTCCTCCTGCTGTGTTTCTTTGATTACTGCATCACTAGAATGATAGGTTGTGAAAAATGCCCAATATGGACTGCTAGGGAGGCTTGGCGAAATCGTTTAGCTCAGTAGCTGCAGCTCTCAGGGATGTGCTAGTGTTACAACAGCTGCAGCTCAGCTTACCGAAGCCAAACCCTTTAATAAGTAGTTGCTGTAATGAAATGTTGTCTTTGGGGAAATGAGCAACCTGTGTTTTTGTTTTTTTCCCTAGATGCCTGGTCCACTTGGCAACCCAAAGCCTAGAAAGAGGAAGAGACGATCTGAGGTCAGAGGCTCTACAAAGGTTTGCTTTGCACATCTTTACAGATCAGTTTCCTCTTAATTTTATTTTCTTAAAAAGTACATTTTGTTTCTGCATTTCCTGCTAAACCAGACTGGTGTAACTGCTTAGTAGGTCATCTGCCTCATTCCTCCATTTGTGCACCACAGGTTTCTGCGACAGGGAGGAAAAATCTTAAAAGCCAGAAGCTGCTCTCATCAGAAGAGGAAAGTTCAGCACTTAAGTCTTCAAAATCGACTGATATACTGTCTTATATCAGCTGTGAGTGCCTGGAGGCCGCCGACAGGAGGAGGTGCTCAGGTTCACCGGAGCTGGAAGGTCAGGAGGGTAAAGAAAACGAGCTGAAGTCGGAGCAGGAGGTCAGCAGCTGCAAAGCTAACAGCTTCCTGGAGGAACAGCCTTCTGAGCGTATGGATTCTGACAACAATAGTCGGATGCTGTTCCAAGATGATGACAGTAATCAGATCCTTCCTGTGGAGCAGTTCTTTGGAAACCTGGATATCGTGCAGGTGAGGAGTCCTGGCCTTCTCAATGAGCTGAAAATGTTGGAAGTAATTATAAGTGAAATATAAAGGGCTCCATATCTGGGTTCGCTATAGTGTTCCATTTAACTGTTAATCTGTTTATTTTGTTTTGTAGGGGCTTGTTTGGTCACAAAAACATCCCATATCAGACTCAAACTAATCAGTTAAAAAATTAGTTGACCACAATTTTTCATACGCTCTTAAATGTATGTTTTTAAGTCTTAAATTTGTTTATTTTTTTAATTGAATCCTGATTCTTTTCCATTTTTTTTGTTTTTCATATGTTGAGAAATCACTCATTCCTTTTCTGGCTAATAATAAACTCGAGTCACAAGAGCTGAAGAACAGAAAAGCTAAATATAATTTGCTTAAGTTACTGAAGAACAAGACAATGGTTTCATTGTGGAGATAATCTCATGATATTTAGTCTTTTTAACTCTGTTCATTGCAGGAATCCCATTTATTTAGCTTGTTTTGCCTTTGCCAGGACTGTGAATTCTAATGAGCTGCTAAACACAGAACTCAATGAGGGTTTAAAAACCTAAAATCTAATTTAATTAGCTGAAAACATGGCTGGCATCGATTCAGAGCCCATCAGCTGCCTCTATGCAGCTACATTAATAATGACCTCTAAACTTTTCCTTCTGTAAACTTCCTTGTCTTTGAATCCCCTGCAGTTTAGTTTTATTCTACCTTTCAGCTCTCTGATTACTTTCCTCTATAAATTTCACATTGGATTTAAACAGGTTGTTTTACAGTAATGAATAAACAGAAAAATTTTATATTTTTGATGAACATTAATTAGGCTTGTCAAAAGTATCGATACTCAAAAAAGTATCGTTACTGAAACGTTGTATCGGGATACGATACTCATTTTCAAAAGTATCGATACAGCCATCTAATATGCACAATAATGGAAAATATACTTTCTGAACACTGTGTGATTGAATAATTCTGTGTACTTTTCAGTTTCAGACTTTTTTTGTAACAGGTGCAGCTGCTGAGAATTATTTTTGCTTCTTAACTGGTTTGGCCAGTGTCATTGTTATGTCTGCAAAACATAGCCAGGAAAGGAACACTTAATTTTAATTTTGTAAGTTTTTTATCAAGCTTGCTTAATATTGTGCACAGCATACAACCTCAAAATATTGTTCTTATTGTTTTTTATTTATTTATTGGATTTTTTTATTAATGAAAATATTTCTGTTGAATTTTGGAGTCTTTGTTTTTATCCTTGAGGTATCGAAAAGGGTATCGAGTATCGAATATTTTACTTGGTATCGGTATCGAGTTGAAAAGTTTAGTATCTTGACAACCCTAACATTAATACAGATGATGGAATTGTGGCATGAATCTCTGTTCCTGCAGGACTTTCCTCAGAGATCACCCGCTACGTCTCCCAGCGCCCGCAGGAAGGAGAGGAGCCGGCACTTCTACGCACAGGAGGACAGTGAAGATGGCGAGGCGAGCCTTCAACCAGAGCAGGGGGCTGGCACTTAGTCAATGGAAACAGAGCACCATCCCAGCACTTTGGAGAAAGCAACAAGCTACCTGCTCAGACACTGCATCCAGTCGGTTCTCTTCATCCGTCCAAATCTCCCCGTCCACAATGAAGGAGGTAGAGTGGAGCTGGCTCTCAGAATCAAAAATTTTAACGGTTTTTAGCCGTGCCAAACCGTCTGCTCTGATGCCGTAAACTATCTCAGAAGCCAAAATAACAACTTTAAAAGAAACTTCAGCTAGAAGCAAACACTCAAGTGCTTTTTAAAAAGTATATATTAACATATACTCTCATTGATCCATCCTAAGTTATTGCCCGTTTGTCTTAGTGGCACTTAAGGAGAGATTTGATAAAAGAACAAAGAACCTTTCAGAATACAGCAACATTAGGAAGTCCCTGATTTCTAGTGTTTGTAAAATTCTGACCCAGTGATACAGATTGTAGCCGATTCAGATATTTTCTTTAATTAATAGCAATTAAATGGACATTTTATCTGGTGGTTCTGTCTCCGACCACATTTAAATGTTTGAATTCAGCAGCAGGTTCCAGCCTGAAGGGAACATAGGAGGAAAAACATAGATCAGTGTTCACTGTCAGTCAAACTTTAAAATCCCTTTATTGCGCTCATTTCTTGATGCATCTCTATTTTTCTTTTCCTGGCTCCAGTGCGACGTACTGATTTGAATAAATCTAACAGCACTTAAAAGTTGCACAGATTGAATCCAGGGAATAAAAACAAAGACAAATCCCTCCTTTAGCTTTCTGCATGGCAGCTGGATACATAGCTGCACTCTGTGCTGATTTCCTGTATTAGATCATAAAATATCCAACTGATTTAACATCACAGGCTGAGATGCCAAAATATTGCTGAATTAAACAGAAAAATGTTGGGGTTCTCGTGTTTCTACCTGTTAGTTTATAGACAAAGTTTGAACCAAGTTAAAGGTGTTTGATGAATATAACTACCTAGATCCGATCGGTTTATAAGCTCATCATAATGAATGTCATATTCCAGCCATTTTTTCACCAAGTGTCTAAAATCCATAAAGGTTTTTGGCAGCTTCATAATGTAATGTCTGTGTATGTATATGTGTATATATATATTTATTTTAGGCCTGGGCAAAAAAAATCAATTCAATTAACTAATTTGATTTTTTTTTTTTTACTTTGTGGGTGATTTAAAAAAAAATAATAAATATTTTTTTATTTTTTATAACTGCATACTTTTGGCTCCCCAGAGTTTCTGTAGCTGCAGTATTACTCAGGTTGCAGTTTGGCTTGCGAGAACGTCACACGAACCAGTAATCGACATCATAGCTACAGGTTAGTGAGAAATTTGTTCTCAAAAAAGGAGTAAAATCTTCTGTTGTTGGGAACTGCAGGGCTTAAGGTTCTCTGGCGTAGTGGCGGATTTCTGGCATCTGGCAACTGAGGGTGGGGATTTTTTTTTTTCTTTTTCGGGAAGGTAAAATAAACTTTTCAACATAAGTTTCATAGAAACACCAGTGATAACTGTGACTGCTATGATGAGGTATCGTTAAGCGCTTATCAGAACGCGTCACTACTTGAGGTAGTGACGTGCCCCCCAGCCCGCTCTCAGGCTGCCATACCCGATCCGTCCCGGAAGCACCATCCCTACCATCAGCTCATTTGCACATACGCAACCAGATATACATCCGGGTTAGGAGTGTAAATAATAATAGTTTTGTATCGATCCAACAGCCGACGATCCGATGCATCAGTACGTCCGCTAGAGTATCGATTCATGTTTTTTTTTTTCTCCTCCGGTCTATTTTTATCCATTTGCTCCTGGACGTAATTCTCCCGTGCTGCGGTGGCGCTAAACCTATTTTGCCCTCCTACCGCGCTTCATGGTTATACTCTTACAGCAGTGTGTTGCAGTAAGCTTGACACAGACATTTTTGATTTATGCTCAATATTGAAGCGTGGTCTGCGCTACATGCGGTGGGTCTAGATACGGCCAAGGTGGTGAGGAAGTGGGGGCGAGTTTAGTCCGACAACGGAGGGACATGAGGGCCAAAAAGAGCGGAGATACAGTTGGAAAAGGGTCCCTGTGTTTTAGTGTACCTCGATCTTCTAGCTGGTCAAACTTCACGAGTTGTTTTCCGCAATTTCAGTCATAAAAACAAAACAAGTATGAGTACAATTTCGGAGAGGTGCAGCGGAGTGTCTGCGGACATCGACACTCTGGAGCCGAGGTTTTGAATTGCACCCATTGCCTTAATTTTGTGCAGTATTTTTTGATGCAAAGCCTTTCAAAATGTTTTACTTTCATGTTCACCTTATGGTACGTAGTGCTCAATCTAAAGTAATAAACTAACATGCGGATAAAGACGGTTTAATCATATTTTGCTGGACTGCTCTGAACATGACCAATGATATCAGATAAGCAGTTTAATGGAGACAATGTAAAATTCATCAAATTATCTCATTAAATGTAGTGTAGCATTCTTTAGTGATGTAAGGATAGAAATAAGTACCTTTAGTACCATGATTGCATTATTTATGGCGACCTGGGTGAATATCTGCTTGCACATGCACAAATGAGCTGATGGTACGGATCGGGTAGCAACAAGGGGGTTTTGGGGATGGGATGGTGAGCAGCAACTTCAGGCACAGGATTTTTTTTTTCACTTTTAATCCCTGAAACTGGTCTGGGTTTGCTGAGACAGACGTGGAGCAAAAGACCCCAAAACAAAAGAACGTTTATCTCATTTAAATGCAGGAACAGCACCACTAAACTTTGTTTTTCCGGGATGAACAAACCCGCACTAACCAACAAACCTCAGCTAAGAATCAGCTAAATGTAGCCCAGTATTCTGCGCAAAGCACCGCATGTGACAGGAAAGGAGCAGGGCCGCTCTGTGCGTAGCCATAGCAGGGAGCTACGTTTGTATTGATCATTTTCCTTAATAACTAGGGAGGGAAAAACTAAGATTTTATTTTTAGGCCATAATCGCCCAGCCCTAATTTATATACATACCCACACACATATCTCTGCTCTTTATACTTATAAAAAAAGTAACATTTTGATTTTTCTGCCTAAGAATCTGCAGTTTAAAGCAATTGAATTTGAACAAACTTGATTCAGAAACATAACCTAAGAAGGTTAACAGCAGTTGCACTAGATCTAAACCCACAGATGGGTTTTGTATATAGCTAATTGATCTGACCACTCAGAAACATGTTTGTGATTTACTGCCTTATTTATGTAAAATAATTAACACATTTGTCTTAAGTGTTTAATTCTGACTGATTGAATGTCATATTAATCCATCCATATATTTGACATGATTGTGCCACATAATACAATAAAAGTTTTTCATGATTTACAAAACGCTGGTTTTCTGTTCTTTTACAATTTCCAAACTTCGATAATAAAACAAAAAATGTATTAAAAAAAATAAATAATAAACATTTAGTTTAGGCGTCTTTTCCTCCCTTTGGTGGCTTTAGCTTCTTTTGTGTTTTTGGCCGTCCTAAACATCTTTTTGTTGTCACACTGCAGGTTGTGAGCTCCTTTTTTGTGACAGGCGATGTGGACTAACTTCAGGTTTTCCCTGGTGAACAGCATTTGGTAAAAGTAGTTCAAGTTTATGTCTGTGGTTTTGTGATTCTGCAGCGCGTCCAGCAGGGCGGGTATGATTGCCCTCTTCTTTTCAATCCTGCAGATTGATAACAAAAACAAAAAAACAAGCTTTATACTTTATTATTCTAAGTTACAGCAGCTTCAGGAAGCATCGCACCTGTGATCAAGATTCCAAGTGCTGAAGACGATCCTGCTCTCTCTGCTGCCGTACGGGTTGATGGAATGGAGCGACTGGCACAGTTTCTGATCAAACGATCCCTGTAGACACCACAGAAGAAGAAGTCTCATTTTATTCAGTTGTGAGCGGACTGTTTTTCTTGAACGTATTTTTTGCTGCTGATGTCATCCAGCTATAAGCAGCCTCTCAGATTCTGCCCTACCTGACAGGTGAACCATCCTTCTTTAGTGCAGAGACGTCCAGACTCCTTCTCAGTCCTGTCAAAGTATTTGCCGTTGTATTTGTCCTCTTTCAGCATCTCACCCAGACACTTTGATGTTTTTAAAAACTCCGCCCTCACTTTTGCTTTCTGGATGCTTTGTGTTGCACCATCCACCTAAAAACAGACAGGAGATGGATACGGTTTGGAGGATTCTTGCAGCCAAACATGGTTCCAAGTCTCGCCCGACCTCTGAGGTTTACCTCTTTCATGTAGCCTCGTATTCTGCTTTCACAGTTGAACTTCATGTAGGCAGACTTTGTTTTAAACCGAGAATCAACACCTGGAATAGAACCAAAAAAAAAAAATCACCAAATATCAAAGGATTGTTCGGGTTCCACCGCTTTATGGAGTCAGTCTTTCATCCAGAAGGTAAAAATAAAGGTAAATATTTAATAATAGCTTGCTATTTTCAAAACCCCAATGAATTTGCCAAACATGTCTTTCTAAGAACAGGCAAAAGATGAAGCAGATGGGTCTGAATAGGTCTTAGTCTATTATTGAGCGCCAAAACGTTTGATCAAGATCATTTTGGTAGTATGTAATGATTGAAAAATAAAAAACATTGTTAAAATAAATAAAACTGAATTTGTATTTTTGTTTTATCCACTGGTAAAATATGACAGACTCATATTCTCCTTTTATTATTCAGCCAGAATACCTGGACTTTTTTTTTTTTCTGGTTCTTTACCTGGAAATGACCCAGTTTTTGAAATTCAAGCATTGAGGTCCTTTTTCTACAAGCCTCAAACAACCTGGATCCATCCATTATGGTTCTGATGCATGTTTGGGATCAATGTTCTGTAGGAACAACCACATTGGTACCAGATTAAATAGTCCACCTTATCTATGGTGAAGCAGAAAGGATTTGGAGCCATTAAAACTCCATCTTTGTTAGTTCATTTACTATATCCTCACAACCAGAATCGACAGTCGCAAAAACAAAAATTGACCTTGTTGCAACTACTGAATAGTCAGTAAGTCCTTTAAAGACAGCTTTCCAACTATTGTTTACCTATTATGTTTTACCATGACACTTTCCTCGAGAAAATACTTGCAGACAGCAGCAAATTTCAGTTAATCATAAGCTTGAGACTTGCTGATTGCTTGGTGTAAATTCTTGGACATCCTGAATTATTCCTCTCATTTAAATAAGATAATCTGAGTCTGATGGTGTAAAATGTGTAAAAATTACGTGTTTCTACCAGACAATGAACCTTAACACACATTAAAGCTGGCTAATGTTAAGTTTTAAAGGGGTTTCCTTAAAGCATAGGCTGAAAATGTTCAAAACTTCTACCTATGAAGAAATATTAGGGAGGATTCTTAAGTTGCAACTTTGAAATCTTAGAGCTGCGGCTCACCTGTGCCGTCAAAGACTGAGCATAAGACTATGGCAACAGTCTATGTGACTGATTTATTTAACTTAGTGCAACGGGAAAGGAATCAAGCGGTTAATAGTTCCAAGATCATTTGGACCGTACCATTAAACCAATCTTCATCTTCCTCTCTGCTCTCCAGATCAGATCTGTCCTCCAAGTTCTGCAGTAGGTCTGTAAGGACTTTACGCCTTTTGAAAGACTTCTCATCAGAGAGCAGACCCTTCGCTGCCTCGATGACGGCGTCGCCGTGGCGATCAGAGCTCAGTAACTGACCGATGTCACAAAGAACTACAAGGCAGAAACAAAAGGGCTCAATGGACGATGACCCAACCAGGGCATTTCAGCTGATATCAAGGACAAGCATGTTTTTATTTGAATGTACCTCCACTCCATGTCTGATCCTTGGACAAAAGAACTAGTTCGCAGTTATCTGGCAGCGTGGGGAAGAACTCCTCTGTCACTATCGTCCCATCTTCATATAAGCAGATGTGAGCATCAGGAAGTGGCAGCTGCATGGTGGAGAACAATATTACAGGGTCACAGCACATGTCATTTAACCTCAATTACACAAATACATAAATCTGATCAGCTATATACCAAAAAGACTTAAAATATCTGCAAATACAAATCTATACTTTACTATGGATGGATCTGTATTCATTATATCTATGACAAACAGGTGCAACAACTTATTGGAAACAGGCATTTACTATAGTTGTCTAAAAAGCCGAATTAACCAAATATTTAATGCATTTTCTCATATAATAGAAATAATAATATAGTAGAAATAATAAAGTAATCAGGTATTCTGAATAGTCCAGATGTTTCTCTGCTTTAAAACCTAAATCAAATGATAATGATGGCAGAACTCTATAAAACTGAGACGCTAACAGTTTTCGTTAGATAATTATTTCGTCTCTGTTATCTAGTGAATATTAAAATGACTAAAATAAAGTTTTATGTCACTCTTAATCGTGCTTCGCTTTTAATTGGTTTTATCTCATATTCAATGTCTCGGGGGAAAAAACAAACCAAAACCGGAACTGATCGAATTTTGTTTAAAACCACAAACACACGGCTCACCTGCAACAGCTTACAGCCCTTTTTAATCAGCTCCTTTACATCTTTCGCGGCTATTCCGTATTTTCTGTCCCCGTTGCAACCTCGAATTTTAACAGGTTTTATTTTCCCGAAGAGTCCGAACATTTCAGTTTATAGGTACCGCTTCCTTTGTTTGTCTTCCTCTTGATTCTTAACCGACCCGCTGGTGTTAATGTTTTGCTGCCCCCTACTGCTTATCTATTATATTACATGTATATTAGTAACTGAGAAAAACAGCCCAAGATATATATATTAAAGACCATAATGTGCCAAAGTTTTTTGAGTATAATATAATATAATATACCCCTAAAACTTTAATATTAAAATGTATAATATTATTGTATATATCAGCAGCACCAAATTCCTGGGGGTGCACATCACAGACAACCTCAACTGGACTGTAAACACCACCTCACTGATCAAAAGGGCAAGACATATCATCCCAGAGCTGCGTGTTCCAGAGCCTGTAACATTATAAATGACCCCTCACACCCACAACATGGGCTGTTCTCCCTGCTGCCCTCTGGAAAGAGGCTTCGAAGCATCTGATGCAGGTCAAGCAGATTCCAGAACAGTTTTTTCCCCACTGCCATTAGACTGCTGAACGTTATATTAAATGGGGTTATAAAAAAAAAAAAACCTGAATGTTGGAACTTTAACTATATGGTCTTATGTTTACATTATCACTGCTGCTTACCTTTATCAAGGCTGCACTTTAAAAAATGAAAATGTCTTGAGAGCTGTACTGAACGCAATTTCTTTTTGTATACTCTTGTGTGTACAAAATGTCAAATAAAGTCTAAGTCCTATTATATTTATATACCCCAATTTATTATTTCTATTTTTTCAAGTAATTAACTATTTGTAATTTTTCTGAGTTAAGGCCACCTAATAGAATATAAAATAGAATAGAAAATGCCTTTATTGTCCCACAATATGAAAATTGTGGTGTTTACAGCAGCAAAGGTTACAGCAGAAGTGGTCACACAATGTGCACCTTAGAAAACTGTATTAAAATAACAGATAGGAAAATAAAACAAAAAGAGTGTTGTACTGTCAATGTTTTACACTATGGTACTCTGTATCTAGAGAATAAAAAATCAATTAACAGCTGTGGACATGTTTACGGTAGTGGGTATGTGAAAAATAGCGGTAACACTAGAGATGTGCAAAAAAAAAAATGAAATGACAGCAGCTTGTTATTTAAGTGACTAAGACAAAAACTGCACACACAAAAAATCAGCAAATCAGCATGAATGTAACAATTTATTGAGGTCGTTGGAACAGTGATGGTTATAAAGTCTTACAGCTGGGAGGAAGGATCTGTGATGATGTTTCCTGGTGCATTTAGGGTGCAGCAGTCTGTCACTGAAGGAGGTTTCCAGTTCAGCAACAGCTTCATGCATGGGGTGGGAAACATTATTCATCAGAGATGTTAATTTAGTTAGGATCCTTTTGTTTTCCACCTCCTGCACTGAGTCCACACTGAAAAAAAAATAGAGGTTGACAGAACTTACATTTTCTAGGCAACGTGATGCATTTGGTTTTTTGAGTTTTCCTTACTTAAATTCACTGTGGTTGAGTTTACAAAGATTTTTGAGTTCTGCCAACTTAGGTTTTTGGAGTGTTACATAGAAATTTTGAGTTCTACCAACTTAGGTTTTTGAGTTTCACCTTTAAGTTCTGAGTTCTATCAACTTTGTTTTATGAGTTTGACATATAGATTTTGAGTTCTACAAACTCAGATTTTGTAGTGTTATCTGCAAGTTGAGTTCTATCAACTCAGTTTTTTTAGTCCTACCAATCGTCTTCACTACCAATCATTCAACACACAAAAAATTATGTTAATACAACATTTTTATTGCTTCAAGCCAAACATTGCATCAATAGATACAGTATAAAACCATGTTCAACAACATAATCTTAACTGCACAGATCAAAGTAACCTGACACTGGACCAGAATGTTCTAGATTCGTAAGAGTGATGATGAGGGAAAAAACAGTAAGACACCATTTTAGTAAGAGGAAAACACACAGGTAATTTTTTGTGAAGTAAGTGTATTAACATACACTATATTGCCAAAAGTATTTGCTCACCTGCCTTGACTCACATATGAGCTTAAGTGACATCCCGTTCCTAATCCATAGGGTTCAATATGACGTCGGTCCACCCTTTGCAGCTAGAACAGCTTCAACTCTTCTGGGAAGGCTGTCCACAAGGTTTAGGAGTGTGTTTATGGGAATTTTTGACCATTCTTCCAGAAGCGCATTTGTGAGGTCGCACACTGATGTTGGACGAGAAGGCCTGGCTCTCAGTCTCCGCTCTAATTCATCCCAAAGGTGTTCTATCGGGTTGAGGTCAGGACTCTGTGCAGGCCAGTCAAGTTCATCCACACCAGACTCTGTCATCCATGTCTTTATGGACCTTGCTTTGTGCACTGGTGCACAGTCATGTTGGAAGAGGAAGGGGCCAGCTCCAAACTGTTCCCACAAAGTTGGGAGCATGGAATTGTCCAAAATGTCTTGGTATGCTGAAGCATTCAGAGTTCCTTTCACTGGAACTAAGGGGCCAAGCCCAGCTCCTGAAAAACAACCTCACACCATAATCCCCCCTCCACCAAACTTTACACTTGGCACAATGCAGTCAGACAAGTACCGTTCTCCTGGCAACCGCCAAACCCAGACCCGTCCATCAGATTGCCAGATGGAGAAGCGCGATTCGTCACTCCAGAGAACGCGTCTCCACTGCTCTAGAGTCCAGTGGCGGCGTGCTTTACACCACCGCATCCGACGCTTTGCATTGCACTTGGTGATGTATGGCTTGGATGCAGCTGCTCGACCATGGAAACCCATTCCATGAAGCTCTCTGCGCACTGTTCTTGAGCTAATCTGAAGGCCACATGAAGTTTGGAGGTCTGTAGTGATTGACTCTGCAGAAAGTTGGCGACCTCTTTGCACTATGCGCGTCAGCATCCGCTGACCCTGCTCCGTCAGTTTACGTGGCCTACCACTTCGTGGCTGAGTTGCTGTCGTTCCCAAACACTTCCATTTTCTTATAATACAGCTGACAGTTGACTGTGGAATATTTAGGAGCGAGGAAATTTCACGACTGGATTTGTTGCACAGGTGGCATCCTATCACAGTTCCACGCTGGAATTCACTGAGCTCCTGAGAGCGACCCATTCTTTCACAAATGTTTGTAAAAACAGTCTGCATGCCTAGGTGCTTGAATTTATACACCTGTGGCCATGGAAGTGATTGGAACACCTGATTCCAATAATTTGGATGGGTGAGCAAATACTTTTGGCAATATAGTGTATATGAAAAAATAACAGTTTTACAAATTTGGACAGCCTTCAGTTTGTTTTTTTCAATTGTAGTCTCTTTAAATTGGGTGCACCCTTTTAAAAAAAATAAAATGAAATAAAATGTCTTGTTTCCCAACGGAAAAAGAAAAAGGTTTTCCCTTTTTATCTCTGAGTTTTTCTTTTTAGTCCTACCACTCCGACAGGACGATGAATGCAAAAAAAGAAAGTCCTCTTCAGTCCAAATCCTTCTCTTCAGTCCAAATCCAGATGTTCACACGGTTGGCTCGCCATCTCCATTTAAGGAGAGAATCCAGAATCCAGGGTATCCAAAAAACCCAGCCTGCATAGTACAACAGAGCTTAGTTAAATCCATTCACTTCTTGTTCTTAACTGTACAGTTTATATCTCTCCAAGTATGATAAATTTCAGTGTGTAATGTAACTTTTCTAACTCATTACGAATTAACTGCTGCATTACAGGGTTAACATATAAAATGTTAATGTCACTGTTTTTCTTGTAAAGCAAATAAAATCATGAAAGCAAAAAATCCACATGTAAATAATGTAAATAACAGTAAATACCCACATCGGATTAAGAAAGTAAAATAATGTAGTCTTGTAATATTCTGTGCCTGAGTGCAACAACACTGCACTACATAAAACAATTTAGAAATTTAATAAGTTATTACACTCAACTTAATGTCTCTTTTCATTTGTACAATGAAAATAACAGGCACACTCTTTTCTCTATGCATAAACACTCACCCGCACATGCGCGGCATAAACACGGACGCGCACACGCGCATTATAAACGCGCACGTGCGCTGCTTTTCCTTTCATCAGAACGTGAAAAACATGTGAACTCATGCTTCAACTCGGTGGCAATACACCACAAGGGAATGCTAACTCACGGAGCTAACCGCTAACTGTCTGTACTTTGCAGCACTCACCGGGAAAACTGGTAAGGTCCCAGGGTCGTTCCTCCGTGGTTCTCCAGATGCATAAAATCACAATGTCCGCCAATCTTCTCAAACACGAGGGAAAAAGGCTGTGCCCTTGAAGAAAGGGATAGGAAACCCCGTACCGTAGTGGGCGTGTCCATGAACATAAGCAGTGCGCATGCCCATGAGTTTACAGTTGAGGGAACTCAAAAAATCTTGTATAGGCGATTTAAAACTCCTTGTTAAACCAACTTCTGAGAATTTGAGTTGGGCAAACGTGTATTTATTTGTTAGATGTCAAATTTATATTTCTGAGTCGGATTACAATACAATTGTGTGTTAGAACAACAATTGCCATTTACTTTTTTAACAGTGCAGAGGGTAACCAATCACAGAGCTGGCCTTCCTGATCATCGTATCCAGCTGCTTTCTCTCAGCTACAGATAAGCCACTGCTCCAACAGACAGCTCCATAGAAGATGGCTGATGCCACAACAGAGTCATAAAAGGTCTTTAGGAGAGCCCCATGCACTCCTAAAGACCTCGGTCTCCTCAGCAGGAAGAGTCTGCTTTGACCTCATACAGAGCCTCAGAGTTGTGAGTCCAGTCCAGTTTGTTATTCAGGTAAAATCTAGGTACTTATAAGAATCCACTATATCAATGTCTGTTCCCTGGATGTTCACCAGTGTCAGTGGGGTGGATCTGCTTCTGCCAAAATCCACCACTAGCTCCTTGGTTTTTCCTACATTAATCATGATGTGGTTCTGCATAGAGCGTAAATATAAAATTGCACTTGTATGTGCATGTTTCCGACACCTCAATGTGAGCATGTTTATTTATGTAGTATGCATTTTTGCATTATTATTCACACAAAACAGGAGATTACTGTGGACTTATAGGTATTTTGGTCACAATTTAATTTATTTTACTTTTTTAATATCATCACCACGTACAAGATCCTAGCCTACTGGTTTTATAAGTTTGTTAAAAAAAAGAAAGAAAAATAAATTACTTGGAAATGCATTTATTCTGCCCGATTGACTAATTTTAAAATCGTGTTATGTTTGCTTGAAATACTTGAATTTGAACATCACAGAATTTTAAACATTAAATCAAGCCAACAGTTATTCAGGACTGGATGAGCCATTTCACCAAGAACTTTTTACGTTAGTAATTTCTTGGATGGATGTCTTGTATTTTTGCGTACTCTACATGCGCTCGTAATTTTGTCCTCAGGTAGGTGAACGTTCCCATGGCAACTGACGCAGCAATCTGGGGCATACCAACGCAGAGGTTTAAACTAATCCACGACACTATTACTAACTACATATATTTAACGATAATTGTCTCTGTCAGTGCATAATATTCTGTATTTTATTAGCAACCCTATTTATTTTAAGTTGAACATTTGTTTTAATAATAATATATATATTTTTTTAAACGTATATTTTTTTCGTTACCCCTTTAAAAAATAATACAACAGCCCGGTTTCCAATATGGCGGCTGCTTGTTTGAAAATCTAAATGAAAACGGAAAAATCTTCTTTTCAAAGTCGAGCCGTAGTTAATTTTAGGAACACTGGGTTTTATTGTATGGCGTTGGGCTCTAGTAATTTCAGATAGATAAAATGGTGAAAGCAGAGGAGAGGAACAGCGTGGCAGACGGCTGGGAAGAAGCGTTTAAGAAAAACCGGCTGGTTCCTCCGTCCAGCCAAACAGTCCGCCAGGCTGAGGAGAACCATCTCATCTCTGCCTGTGGCTTCCAGCTCCTCTTCAACAGCCTCACTGCAGCTCACCTCCAGCAGGTGACCTTCCGACAGCCTGTTTTAGAAAAAGCTCTAATATGCTCAATTTAAGCTTTGTTTTGCTAAATTAAGTAACATCTAAATTGCGTTTTCCTTGTTGTTCAAAACTTTTATCATCATTATTCCCTGAAGTAGCTACCAATAAACATCTCAGCCACAGATTATTTCTCTTAGCAGCTATGTTTGGTCACAGTAGATTAAATTCTGCTCATTCTTTAACCCACTAATGATAAGCTTAAAGGGTGAAGCCTATACCAAATAGAGCATAGGTTACATATTTTTAATCCAGAGAATAAAAACACACCACCTAAACCTAAAGGGTTTGTCCCACTGAAACCAGGGTGGGTACACCCAGCACAGCAGATGTATTTTATTTGTGCAGTGCTGCATGCAATGGATACAAGGTGGGAGAAATGCACAAATAAAGACTGTAAAGGACACATGTTGAAAAGCAAATAAGACAAAAAGCAATAATAAATAATAATAAAGGTGCTTAAATATAAAAATATTCATAAATAACCTAATTATGCTTAAAATTACTCCAGAATTTTATCCCTGAAATGTATTTCTTAGTCTTCATCATGTTTTTCCACTAATGTTCTTCTATAAACCTTCAAAGTTTATTGAAGGTTTTCCTACAGAAAAAAAGGTATCCCTGTAGGTTGAATAAAACAAATGCAATAATCTGTATCGGCGAATCATGTAAAATTACAAAGTTTGTGGTAAAAATATTACTATTTGCCAAAAATGAGAAGAGGTATAAATACTTGTGCATGGTACTGTATGCATGCTGTGGATTAATGCAGATCCAGAAGATGTTGACTAGGAAAAAAAAACTAAAGAAAAATATCAGTCTTCTGTAGGGCTGGGTAAAAAAAAATCGATTTAATCGATTTTGAATTGATTCCTTTTACATTTTTGCAAAATCAATGTCTAGGGAATGAGATCGATTCGTTTTATAGTGATGCGCGTGACGTTCACATTCAAATGAGCAGGAAAGAAGCACTTAAGGTGACTTCAAGCCAGACAGCTGCAAATATAGCCAATAGGTTGACTGAAGACATTAACAAATAGGGATTGATCAGCAGACACCCTGTAGTCGTTACAGACAATGCTGCAAATATGGTTTGTGCATTGAAGATAATACAGCTCATGCATGTCTGCTGTGTCACATCTGCGTGCTCATGTGAGGCTTTTTCACTTTTCACAAACAAGTTTTGCACTTTTGAGACAGTTCTGTTCACATCTCAAGTTTAAACTGTCTGATTTACAAGTTTGTACGTTTAATGTGACAGGAAAAGGTCAAATACATGAGTATTTTGAAACACAGTTGAAACACTTTCATTATCTTAAGAACAGGTTGTATCAAAATGAATCCATTTAGAACTGAATTAATCAAATTGAATCCCTAGTCTTCTGCTATTAGAGCCAATTAGAGCTGCATACTTTTTGCATATTCACGTGATTTATTTATAACTCACCTAATGTGCTCTAGATGGTTATCCAATCTCTTTTGTCGATCTGCAGGACCCGACAGCTGAGGAAGATGTGACCTACCAGCTGCGAGTGACTCTCTTCGACAGAAAGCTGCAGCACTTCTTCGGGAAAACGTGGAAGAGTTTATCCAAAAAAAGGAAAAGCAACAAAATTTCCTTCAATGAGGTGACTTTTAAATTTTTTAAATTTGTTTTCCCTGATATAAGAACTGCAGCTGCAAAGTGCGAAGCTTTCATCAGCTACAAGGATCAATTATGAATTCCTCTCTTGTTGTCTTCATTAGGATTCAGTCAATGATTATTTAGTGAAATCAGTCCCTATTCAGATCCTAATTGTTCTATTTCAGCATTGCCATTATTTAATTAAACGCTACTCAAAACATTTGAAAAATCAACCTTTCTTTAAATTAACACTTACGATTGGACTGGCTTCTGCTGTGCTCTGGAGAATGATATCAGCGTAAACGAAACAAAACAATTTAGCAATCACTTAAGTGATTACCAAAAAGTGTTCCAAGTGGCCTTGAACAACTCCCATATTTCAAACTTTCAGAAGGAGGGAAAACAGATCTTATCACTTTTATCTATGTTTCAAAAACGTTTGTGGAAGAATGTTGGAAGGGCCTCTGATCTTCTACTCTAATGCTCAGTTGTATCCTATCCATCAAGGTGAAGGTGAAGGTGGTGAAGATTCTCAGGCTTCCAGGGCATAGTCGTTCCAAAAACAAAAACAAAAAAAACAATCCACTTTGAAGACGTTTCGATTCTCATTCAGGAAGCTTTTTCAATTTAAAATGTCAGAATTAGCGTTGAGTTCGAGGCTTTATAAAGTGGACCAAGCTAGAACAAGGCTTTGTTTTTATTCACTCTATAAAGCCTCAAACTCAACGCTAATTCTGACATTTTGAATTAAAAAAGCTTCCTGGATGGGAAGCGAAACGTCTTCAAACTTGGAAACAAAGTCCAGTGGATTGTTTTTTTCAAGCTTTTTTTTATATTCTTCAATACGTTTTTACTTCTAACATTGTTGCATGTCTGTCTGAGTTCATCTTAGACACAAGAAAGAGAAAACAGCCCAGATCGTTGCAAAAAAAAAAAAAAAATCTAATCTGAATTCTGAAAGGGATTCTAAGATAGCATTGAGAATGCCCCCCCCACATAAGGTCCAGTCTTTGTTCCCCATGAGCCCTGTTGGTCCTCAGAAGGTTAGTAAATAGACCAAAAATGGTCCTAAGTAGGTAACGTAAACAAGTACAATTTTGTGCTACAAATGTATGAATGCTGTTGTACACTTAAAAACCTTGCTATACACTTTCTGAACCTTTTTGAGACTAAAGCCGCTTTCCCACTGATATTAGTGGGTTAAAGTGAGTTTTTCAACTCCAGGACGACTCGCTAACTTTCGGCATTTGGCTCCCTTTCCTTTGGCAAAAAAAAGGGTCTGACCCCCCTCCTGGCAAGCTGTATGTTCATTGTGCTCATGGTATCACGTAAAATGAACAGGTCAATATGGAGTTTACTGTTCCAACTCTATGGCGACCGTAGTCGAGCTCTTCTAAGGCCATTTTAACCCGAGTTGCTCACCAAGTTGTTTGACCTGGGTCAGTGTGGTGTTCCCACTGCCACTATAATCCGACTGTCTTTTGGTTTAAACTGTTTTATTGTTCAGTGGGAAAAGGGTACAAATAAGCTCCATATAAGAGGCAACAGGGGCTGCATTGGTCTGTTTTTGTAGTGCTTCTGTTTACAGCTGCACATTGCAGGCACACATCATATCCAAAATCGTATAGTTTGCTCATTTGGATAGGGCCAAATCCTACGGTATCTCCTCAAATATCACTTTGCTTTAGGCAAGGCAGGCAAGGCAATTTTATTTTTATTTATTCTTTTATTGTGTTTTGTTATTGTTTTCAGCACTTTTTGATCTGTAGCTGTTTTAAAGTACAATGCAAATAAAGGTGATGATGATGATGATAAATATTACTGTTGAAAGGGAGGTTTGTGATAGGCCAGTAGTTCTACAGGATTCATTTGTCCATGTTTCTCGTTTTCAAAAAAGGTTTGATAATTGCTGTTTTTAAGTCACAGGGAAAAACACCTGACATAAAGGGATGTTTTTATGATATGAATCAGAATCTAAAAGAGGTTAAATCTTATTAATAAAACCTGTGGGTAAAACATCCTGACAGCAGGAAGATTAACTTTGCTGCTGAACAGTTTTGTCTTAACTTTTGCAGTTTTTTTTTTTTTGGCAGACCTTACTGCTGCTGACCTTCCCCGGTTTTAATCAGGGCATTCCTGCTGCTTGTTCATATATTTCCAACTTTGAAAATCATTCTTGTAGACAGAGATCTTTTAAATAACTCTGGAGTATTTTCCCATTATAAGCTTGAAGCACAACTTCTGGTGTGATTTGCCGATGATTGGCTGAATTGATTAATCAACTCATTACTTTGCGCTTCTTGTTAGTGTGGATGTGTTGATTACGCCGCTGAAAGGAGCGATGCTTTCTTCGTTCTAATGACAAGCACTCAACATGGAAATGAGTTTTCTGCATCACTCAGTCTTTGACAGAGCCTCTTGTAGCCACAGCTTCATGTCAGTGATGGTGCTTTGCAGGGTTAACACTGACTGCTGGACTGCTGATGTCTAAACTCTCCATCTTCAGAAACGCACAGCTTTAATCTTTGGGCAGCCTCTGCCCTGCCTCTGTTCATTTCCTCTCATTTCTCCGGCATCCTTCTTCTGCCCCTTTGTACTCTGTAATCATCATTAGAGAAAGGAAACAGAGAAACCATTTTTCTGTCAAGCTGCGCGATGTCATCTTTGAAAGATGCTCTTTGATGATGAAATTCCTCATCACTTATTGAAAATGCTAAATAGGATGTTGTAAGAGATTAAAAAAACCTTAAAAAATGAAAGAAACTACGGAAACACATCAGGTTTCTTCAAAGGTTTCTCTGAAAACTTATTTTACTTTGATGGCTTGTTTTATGTACAGAATTCTAAAAACAACGATCAAACATAATTTTTAAGGTCAATGAGTCTGAATTTATTTTATTATGAATGGAAGACATGAGTAGAAAACTGCATGGGACAACATTAATGAACAAAGAGATGATATCATCCTTTAGAAGCTTCCTTTTAAAATAAGTTATATTCCTCTAATAAAGAAGAAGGCTATTTTCCCATAGAGCAGATGGTGTCAAACATTTGGCTCCGAGAACCACCTTAAGCTTCTGCAGGATCTTCAATTATCTCTATAATATCAGACCAAGTAATACAGTCATATATATGCCTCTGTTGATACAGTCCAGGAAGCACTAGCCGTCCAGCACATGCGGGAACTGATATACATCCGGGTGTCCATAAATAATGTAATTATGGTACTAAAATGACTTACTTATACCCTTAACTCGCTAAAAAATGCTAATACAAAACTTAAAAAAAAATGTTTTATGACTTTTTTTAAAGCAATTTTGATGCTTTTTGCATTTTCTTCGTAAAACTGCTTCTCTGACGTTATCATCAGACATGCTCAGTGCCGTCCGGCAAAATATGATTAAACCATGTTTATCTGCATTTTAGATCCCGCACTGTATACCATAAAGTTAAAACAAAAGGAAAACATGAAACTCAAAAAGACTAGATTTATGTTTAAATACAAAGCCGAAAAAGTTAGCCACCGGACGTAGGCGTAGGATCGCACTTTCGGTGCAGATCGGGCAGACAAGTGATAAATCAGAAAGGATTTTAAGAAATTTATTTTCTCAGGAAATGCATTAGTGACCTTTAACATATTATTTTTTAGTACACTTACTATTTTTGGGGAGGGAAAAACGTCATTTAGGTCTTTTTTTTAACAAAATCAAATCGAGGGCGACCCGGATGTATATCTGGATGCACATGAGCAAATTAGCTGATGGTGCATGCGCAGAACAGATCGTGCAGCGACAGACACAACTGTTTCTTATGTGGCGTAAATGCTGTTTATTAACTTTTTTTTGAGTTTTTTACAGCACTTGTGGCTCGTTTTTCTGACAGTAGGCTGACAGGAAAGGGGGTATGAGAGACATGCAGCAAAGGACAACAGGTCAGATTCGAACCTGGGTCGGTCGCGTCTAGGACTAAGGCCTCCATACATCTGTCGTCCACACTAACCACTGCGTCACCTGCATGCCCCTATTCACTTATTTTTTAACATTGAAAATAAAATTTGTAAACCCAAATGAAAATAATAGAAACTGACTTGGAGTACAAATACTTGTAAATATAGAAAGTACTATTAGCAATTTGCCAAAAAAGTCAGTATTCAGGATGAATTGTTAATATTAAAAGCTTTATTATTGGAGAAAAACTTTGAGAAACTGAGTTATTTTTCATGATGTTCATTCAGATGAGTCTGTGTCCATTTGTTGGTTTAATACTTTACAAGAATAATTATGGTTTGTATCAAAGGAAGGTTTAGCCTAAAACCAAAGCAAACATATTAGGAGGGCTTTACACTAGGTGTTGCTTTGACCAATCAGCTTTAAGTGTTCTTCTGAAAGCCCCTCCTTTCCCCAATCTGGGATTAGTACCAGATTACTGATGTGTAGTACAAAACCTGAGGCTTTATATTATTCCAGGTTGGTACTTTGCAACCAAAAAATTATAAAAGTTGTTCAAGAAACATGTGAGGCCATTTATAAATGCATTGCACAAATAATCTGAACTGCATGAGGAAAAGGACTTTAGTGAACAGAATGCTTATTGTAATGATACAAAATGCTCTGGGATGAGAAAAAAACAACTTTACTGGGTCATTAAATGCTGTATTCAATAGTAGCTGCTCAGTATAGCCATCATATTAGAAATTATATTTTCATTCATCAGAAGCTAATGAGATGGTGTGCTTCACTCTGAATATAGTTTTAAATTTTCTGACTTAATAGAGGACAACCTCATTCTAACATCATCTTCAGTATCTAGCATGCTTTTCTGTTTACATTTAATCAAGGGGAGGGACGAAAAGTAGACTTAATGCCTGGCCCAGAAAATCAAGCGCAGCCTGACCTGGGCCTGCAGACATAAAGCTCCACCCAGCCTTGGTCCAGACTGTGGACCTGACCCTAAAGAAAACCCAACTTCATAAATATTTTATTTAAGACAAGATGTTCCTCTCTTTTCAAAAAAGAAAACAGTTAAAGTACACTATCCTATGATTAGTTTAGCCAAATTTTTACTCTCTATAACTAAACAGATTGTAACGCTGAAAAAAAAATCTTTGAGCCTGACACTAAACCGACCTGCACCCGACCATCCTGAGTGATACTGATACTTAATCTGGACTAAATTTCGGGTCAGACTCAGACTAGAAATATGTTCTCTAAAGAGAAATCACCAAATTAGATTATCACACATTAAAAATCTTTTTTTTAACTTAACACAAATACAAATACTTTTTAGCAATTTGGTTACTTTACTACATTTAATAAAGTTGATTAAACTCAACTTTGTTCAAAACTTGCTAATGTGGACATGCTAACATCACAGATATTTCTTTGTACCTAAACACATATGAACAAAATATGTTTCTGGTCAGTCGACAGAGGGAGCAAATTGAACAGATTGGGAAATTATGCAATTACATCATTCTACATAATTGCTAACCTGACTCCGCCAGATGGATTTGCTCCGCATATCCATCTGGAAACCTTCCGTTGAAGTTATTTTGGGTAGGGGCGAAAATACTGGTTAGCTGATTGGCCTATGTTGGTGATAGACAGGCCAAATAAACCAATCAGATCACCGAAGCATATGACGTACTAACAGAGCGACGACGAAAACAAAACCACAAGATCGAACTCTTGCTGAAACCAGTCGGGAGAAGAGCAAAAACATCTTTTCTTCTGAGAAAAGCCTCCAGAGCAGTGTTTTGCTCTTCTTTCAGTGAAGAAATACTCTGTAATTCCGATAAAACTTGCTCGATAGCCACGCTAACGCTAGTTTCATCGGCTGAAGCCACCATGTTCTTTAGACTGAACTGTCGCGCTTCTCGTTGCGTCACACCTCAACCGGCCTCAAAGCCAACGCCGATTGGACGTTCCTTTGGTGAACTGTTCCAAATTTTCTTTAAAGGAATAGTACACCCAAAACATGATTAGCCTTCATTTTCTACTCACCCCCATGCTGAACAACACTCTGGAGTACTTTTTTGATATCTCAAATGCATCTGGAGATCTGGGAGGCTTCTTGCTGTCTGCTGACATTCAAATAATGGAGGTCTATGGTGCCCGAGACAGAAAGGTCCATAAAAGTCCACAAAAAACGTGTCAATATTCCTCCATACTGCTCGTCCAATGTATTCCAAGTGTCCTGAGTGGGTAGCATCCAGAATTTACTCGAAACAAAGTCATTTAGAATGTTTTTAGAGGATAAACAGTAGTGTATAGGATTTCCTGAAAGCGTGCGCCGGTGCGTTCATGATGCTACGGAAGCTGGCAGACCAAACCAGATGAAAGTGCGCATTCAGCGTCTGCTCTGCCGATAATGCAAGCGTAGAAGAAGAAATGTGCTGTTTACCTGTGCAAAGAAAGAAACAACGAAAGAAAAATGTTTTAGGACTTCAGTGTTGAGGAAGAGCATGACTTCTTTGCCGAGCTGAATGCGCACTTTCATCTGGTTTGGTCTCACGAGGTTAAATAATTGCGCCTTCCCTTCCACTTTTTGTCACTGTAAGTAGCCACAGACTGGAAACACAGTATAAAAAAGAAGAAACAGATTTTTTTTTTAACCTAACATACTGTCCCATGGTGGTGGCAACATGGTTCTGTGGGGATTTTGAGATAGTGGAAGAAACTACACATGATTTCCATAGTCAGAGCTACAGTAGAATAGCTTCTATTTACTTCACATTCAGACCTAAATACAATATAGAATCTGGGGCCAGATTTGAAAACCAAACCCTCATTTTTGGTTGGATTGTTTCAAAATTTGATGAAATTTAAAATGGTATGAATAGTTTAGCAAAGCTTTGCAAGTTCCTCAAACAAAGTCAGTCTGATGATGTGGTTTTACACTTCGGTCTTGACAACTTTCCCAAGAAGCAGAATTGTATCTAGCAGAGATAAAAAAGTGACAGTCTGTAGCAATCATCTGAGGTTAACTTTGTAATGAATGATTAAAGGTAAATTGCTAATCCTTAAGGTTCATTAGCTGTCTATTTTCAAAGTATTATAATCAGATTACAGATTATAAGATTACATGTAGGGTGGGCTATAATTACGAGTGATGGAAAAAATCGATTTGGAGATATATTGTGATATTTGGTTGCCCAATATAAAATTGATCTTTCAGTTCCCAGTAATGATAAAAAAAAAAAAAAAATACATTTTTAGCTAAAAAAAAAAAAAAGAGGGAAAATTGGCTACCTCTGCACCAACTACTCTGCTGTGGAGACCTTTTCGGCGCAGCGACACATAAGACACGGACTGAATCAAACACCAAACAACATGGATACCAAAATAACTAAATGATCAATATCTTCTGATGAACATATACAGCACTTGCTTTTTTTATCTATACATTTAATTTTGATAACTACGAAAAATGGCACACTATATAGTAATATTGCGACATTGTGACAATGTTGTTTTGTGACCCAAGTATTGTGACAAATATTGTATTTAAACACCTATGCCAATACTCACCCCTAGCTATAAGGGATGTGAGCAGATTAGAGCTAGATCATTTAGCATAAAAATAGTGATATAGTGGGGAATAGAGATCAAACAATACAGGCTTTTTAAGGCTGATGCCAAAACCGATTATATCAACATCTGTCGAACCAATCCCCGATACTTGCTGATACGTTTGGGCCGATTCTTAGAGCCTATGTTGCTTTCTCTTCCTCCATATACCAGATAAAGTGACACGATGATTACAAATTTTACACAAGTCCTAGTTTAAAAAGAGAAATACACATTAACAAATCAAATCAAACTAAAGCAATGAATTGCTGACTCTGGGAGCAGCCATCTTTCAAATAATCTCAAGGCATGGCTGCCATGCACAAATGAGTGAATCGAGCGATGCACATATCGGCCGAAGACAATTCCAGGAAAAACACTTGTATCAATCAGCCGATGTATGGTTCTATCTCTGATATGGATCAACAGAGACAGTTTCATCTAAATGCATGAAATAGGCCTTCAGATATACAATATTTTTTTAAAGAAATGCCACCCCTCTCCCTGTCCTTGGGGGACATGCTATGAAGTAGCTGTTTAGCTCCTCTGATATCTTTTTTTTTTCTGCGACACTGGAAGGCAGTCAGATGGCAGTATTTTGACATCCTAAAGTTGAATAAAGTTGAACATTACCCTCCAGAGGGTTTTTCTAGATCCCACAGTTATTAGCTGCAAAATGCACCTCAGTGTGGTCTCTTTTTCTTTTTTTTTTAAACTCATCCGAAGGCTCCACGTTGTTCTGTTTGAGCCGATATCTGGGGAGCAGCTGGGCGCCTGTGTTCTCCCTCAATCAAACATCTGAACGTCTCTGTGAATCCAGGCTGGAGGCCAGTCACCCACTGGTTTATAAATGGATCGGAGCAACGATGAGCTTCACAGTAGCTTCCAAATTTGAAACCCACTGAGCCCCCTCACCTTGCAAGTCTTTCACTAAAATATCTTTTTTTTTTTTTTCTGTCAAAATGCAGGAACTGTGAGCTGTAGCTGGCTGTTAAATGGAGAGTGTTGCATAAATCTTTTAGCAGTGACATAAATGAGTCAGAGCTATGGCACATTTGGATTTCCATTTTGCCTCTGTCAGTTTTCTCCCATTTTCTCCCCCTCCATCTGCTTGATGTTCTTTTGATCCAGCATTTTCGCAGTGCATGGCCTCACTTTGATCCACCACAATAGTCGTAGCCTCTATAAAAATCCACTTGGTATCCCAATCAGCATCCAAATCCCATTATCCATCCAGGATAATAATATAAACCACATCATATCCTGTAAGGATGATAAAGTAGGCCTGGCCCCCTTCTCTGCTGCGCAGCGAGAGCGGCACCAGCTTTTTTATATTAGATTTGGCCCGTTGCTCACGCGTTCATGCGCACGTTTATGAGTGGCAAATTGCTGTTTGATATCCAAATAATGTCGGCGGAGGAGGGGGGCGCGATTCTCTCGTAAGCTGCATTAACATGGTGAAAACTGCACAAGGACTTGCACCCTCCCTCCTCACTGAGGCCATGATGGATTGGTTTTAATATCTACCGAAAAGCAACGATGTGCAGTGATTAGAGAGGAAAGAGAGAGAGAGAGCTGCAACTGAATCCCCCCTTAACATGTCCCAAGACATCATATAGTGCTGGTGCCTTGGTTGCTTTAGGTTTCAGCTGCTTTGATAAGTAATTAAACAAAACTGCTGCTGAGATGAGATATAGCATAGCTTTATTGGTGCTGCAGTCATTTTAGTATTATTTGCTGTTTTTTATGGGACAGATGCAGGGATTAAACAGATTGACTGGGAATAAGCAGTTCAAGCTCTTTATGACTTAGAATCACAATAGCAGGTCTGTATAATTTTGTAAATGAGGTTTAATAGAAGCATTTATGGAAATAAGGCTGTTTTGATTTTTAATTCATTCTAAAATCATGACTTAAAAAGATTCTTAAAATTTTGTTAAAATAATCCACTTCAGTTTTGCCTTCTCTCTACACTGCAAAGGAATCTTCAGCAGAGGGCAATGTTGCGCTACAGATGCGCTCAGAGGAGCAGGGGGAGAAATGTGCATCTTTTTTGCATTGTCTCCTCCTGCGATCGCTCCAGTTGAGTTCTCCAGCTTTTTTTTTTACAGGGAACCAGTGGTTTTCTTCTCACATGTGCAACATTATCAGACCGACAGCTGGGCTTGGGAGGAAAAGGCCACGCTCCGTTCATGACCAACTCTGCTTATCTGGGTCTCCAAATGCTTCAAGTTAAGACAAACATGTGCATCTAAATGTTCAATTTTTAAGTTTTTTTGTTAAAATATTGAGAGAGAAAAACAGGATTATTCCTTTTAAAAATTAAAGATGTAACGGTGGAGTTTTCTGTCTCACATACAGATAAAATCACCTGCACACATTAACATAACATTCAGCTGATCCTGGCACCTTTACTAAAGTAATAACGCTGAATACATTTTTGACAATAACAATTTGATGTGCCAACTTATCAGTCCTTTGGTTTTATTTATGATTTAAAAATTAAATTGTTGCACTTTTAGCTTCATTCATACTGGGATATGGTCACAGTTTTAATCTGCAGAGCTGCAGATGGCTCTTTGGTTCACTTAATATTTCAAACAATAAACTATATATAAAGCCCTGTTTTTTTTTTTTTTTTTTTTTTTTTTTTTTACATTCTGTGTTTGGTGAGCATGTGCTTTGGAATCACCACTGCCTCTTTTTCTGGTGGTGAAGATTCTCAGTCATCCTCTGTCATAGTCATTCCATCATAGTCATTGATGGGCTTCCTTACAAAACCCCAAACTGAACGCTATTCCTGACATTTTTAATTGAAAAAGCTTCCTGGATGGGAAGCTAAACATCTTCAAACTTGGAAACAAAGTCCAGTGGATTGTTTTCTTAAAGGAAAATTCCGGTTTTTAACACTTTTAGCCCATTTTCTGTAGTGTCCAGGATGAAATCGAATGATCGACACCAAAATGTTGACAATTGGTCCTGTCTCTGCTATTTGGCTCATGCAGAATCCCCCCCTGGCTGCTTCAGAATGGCTTCCATTGTGCATGTCCGATAATAAAAACAACCTTAAACGTTCATTTTTTTAAATATGCTACTCACCGGGTCGTCAGCGCTGTTCAATGACGTTCCAAAAAAAGTTTCGTGAAGAAAAACCGTTCCTGTCTTGTTTTATTTAGCATTTTGTAAGTCCCAGAACTATTTTTTCCGATACATCACAACCGCTTATAAACTTCCGCTTCCCGTTCGAATCTGAAGCGTTGCACACTCCAGACCACTAGTTGGCGACGGTATCCTCTACCGTCAAACTCAAAGTCCAATATGTCCTCCTCAAGAATCCACCTTTCGTATTCCATTTTCAGAGTTTTTTAAAGTGTTTAACAGAGACGTTAGCACCTCGACGTCGGAGTACACAGAGTGAAGCAGAAACACTTGGGCCTTGCGAAAAGACTACAACTAAGCGTAAACAGGCCCCATTTCCGTTTCCGGTGGCGGAGGGATATTGACTATTCCAACAGAACTCAATGGGATTTACAAAATGCTAAATAAAACACTACAGGAACGTTTTTTCTTTACGAAACTTTTTTTGGAACGTCATTGAACAGCGCTGACGACCCGGTGAGTAGCATATTTAAAAAAAAAGAACGTTTAAGGTTGTTTTAAAGGACATTATCGGACATGCACTATGGAAGCCATTCTGAATCAGCCAGGGGGGGATTCTGCATGAGCCAAATAGCAGAGACAGGACCAATTGTCAACATTTTGGTGTCGATCATTCGATTTCATCCTGGACACTACAGAAAATGGGCTAAAAGTGTTAAAAACCGGAATTTTCCTTTAACTTTTTTTTGGAAAGCCTCTTTGTATACTTTGAATGAGCTCCTCTTTATATAAATGAACCCTGACCAAAATTACCCACATTTGAGAAGTAGTAGCTTGTTATTTCCACCCCAGGTCACTGCATCCAAATTATAATAACTAATAATTTTATAAAAATTTAGATGGCGTTAGCCTGCGCTCACACATCCTCACCACTCCATAGCTTCCACTTCCTCCAGTTCTTATTTAAAGTGCTTCATCCAGCGGGTATCTCCAGCTCTCTTCTTAAGCCCCTGTCACACGTTGGCGATTTAGCCAGCGTATGCCTGACATCCCAGAATCTTCTAAAACAAGGAACTTTCTATGTATTTTTTTCAATTTTTGGCGTATACATAGAGTATTCGTAACGAGTCCTGAACTTATGTGGAACAACAGCATAACTTATGCGTGACGCACGACGCATAATGCCCATGAAATGTCACAAGCATGCGTCCTGAGTTGGGCAGCAATGCACACAGCTTGCATAAAAAGATTTCTTTGATCATGGTATTAACCCAGCTGATGTTTACAGATCGCCAAAAAAAGAAAAAAGAAAAAGAAAGACAAAAGGATTTCAGTCGCAGCAGATATGGTGTCATCTCTGCCAGGAAGTTTGTTTGTTTGAGGCCGTGGCTGTGAACCCAGGGAGGATCCATCGCACTCACCTTCTCGCTCACCCTATCATGAAGATTAAGTCTGGAGGAGAACTGATGCTGCTAATACACCATTATTCAGAAGTTGTAAGTCAGAAAGACTTTCAGCGGTCGTCTGGAACACATCAAATACGTTGATATGCATTGGAGATAAGTTCTTGAGAAGTTACACATAAGTTATGCAGACGTTACTTATAGGTTTTGGATAAGCTGGACACCACGACTTATGAGTAACTTACACTTAACTTATGTCAATTATCAGATAACTTACCTGTAACTTATGGCCCATGTATGGTATGTATGACATGTGCCACTGTGCTTCAGCTTGCTCATAATTTGTGCAAAACTGACCCATAACTTCCAACTTATGCCAGCGTTGTTTGCAAGGTTTTTCGTACGTCAGCCATACGCTGGCTAAATTGTCAAGGTTTGACAGGGGCTTTACACTCCGAATCTGATAGAAGTCAAATTCTGAGCAGCAGTCTATTTATAGAATAAACAGTTAAACAGTTACATGAACCTGAGCTGTAGAGCTCTGCAGCTCCTACAGAGTAACCCTGTCTTCATTTATTTACCTACCCGATACCTCACTTTTATTTTCTATTTGTTCAAAAAATGAAAATAAGGTTTCTTACTTTCATCACTACCACATGAATTTTGTCTTTGACTTCCGAAATCCAGACAAGAATGTGAAGAATTTCAAAGGCTATGAATACCTATGTAAAGCACTGTATGCAATTTCTTTCTTTTTTATAAAGTTAATCAACTGTATTACCTTTGATTTAAACAGGGACACAGCTAACTTTCTAACATCATCCCCAAAGCAAACTCTGGATGATCCTGAGTGCATCAATGAGTAATTTCAAATAATATTAATCAGTTCTCAAATGCAGAGGAGGCTGATTGCTCAAAAGTTTTTTTTGATAAACAAGTTAGCAGCTGGTGCCAGTCTAAGTTATAATCCTTAATCCCAGCACAATCAGTATCAGTATAGAGGAAAAGTATCAGAACGGGCAACGCTTCATTTCTCCTAAATCTAATCTGGTTTTGCAGTAACATATCTCTTTAGTGTTTCACAAGATGTATTGCCTTATCTGTTTTTTTTGGGCAAATGCTCCACTTTTCTTCACTCCTGAAGCATCATCAATGACTGGCATTTTTCCAAAGATGTTGTTTAACACTTTAGTGGTTTTAATGTTAACAGCAACACTGCTTCACTGCTGCTTACCTTTCACCCCTCCGCTGCATACAAACACAGCTAGAAATACCCGCTGATGTTATTTCAAAAACATCAAACCATTCAAATCAAACACTAGTTTCTATCATATATCTGCTGGAAGAAGATGCTGCCAACTTAAAGCTATTGTCACATGACTTTAGTAACCGGTGGAGTAAATGAAGACGGTTCTGGAGTCAGGAAAAAGGCGCCGTCGGCTGCAGTGCATCAGATGAAGGAAAGAGATTTAGAGTTTTTTGTTAAAACAAGTTATTTCAATCTAAACAAAGACTCAAGGACAGGTTTTCAATGTAGGAAATCTTTTCCTTTTATAATGATAAAAGTCTGCATCCTGACCTCCTATGTCTGTTTGATCCAAAGCCACAGGTTCAGACTGATACTCTCAGTAACCTTAGGTGCCCTTATCTCAGTTATTATCTCTGCCATCCAGAAAGTACTGAAAACAGTACAACACTGTTTTTTGATAGACTTTGAGAATTTAAAAAAATACTCCATTCATTGGTGTAAGTGTAGCTGTCTGGACGTTGTTTGTTTTAGCTTTCCTTGCCTCCCTGGCTTCCGCTCTGCACCCAACATTGGTTCAGCAGCTCATTCTGGTTCTGTAACCATGGAAACAAGAGATTGTATTAAGTACGTCTTGTGTCCTGAGCGTTGATTATTAAAAAACAAAAAGTTATACATTTCTACTAACCTGTTTTGCAGTGGGTGTTTATATGATGGGCGCTCTAACAGGTTTGTAGTTTTGCCTGAATGGACATGGCCGACAGCAGAGCACTTTGTTAGTACATTAAACCTGTTGTGGCATCTTTAAACCACAGAGCTTTTTAAAGTCTCCTGTGTAGCTTGTTACTGCAGCTGAGGTAGATGCGAATTTGATCTCGAGGAAGCATGTTAAAGTGTCACAAAATTGTATTTGTCCCCTGAGACACGATTGTCTGTTTTATTGCTGTGCGGAGAGACGGAAATGGCTTCTCATAGTCTTACAGCTCCAGTGGGTACGCCATACTAGTCCATGTTTTAACCACATTTTTCCTTCAGCACAGTCTTAAACACAGGGATGTGTTGGCAGTAGTGAGTTGATTTATTCTGCGTCTTTAGTCTAAATGATCAAAACATCATCTTTGTGCATGAGCTGTGTACTGGAATTCCCTGTAGGTGAAAGCAGATAGCATCCAATAAAACATCACTTCCAATCAAGGGAGAGAAATAACTGGGTCGGTCATGGAATTCATCTTATTAGAAAAGGTAGCCGTTTCATTTTTTCATCTTTTCATGAAATTTATGGACTTCTTTTTGTTCCGTGTCAGAGCTCACTGGCCCAAAATACTTTGGAAGCGTCAGAGCTGCTAAGTGCTCAGAAAAATGTCTCATCTGTAAATCTTCAACCCAGATCGAATCCAAGTACGTCCTCCTTTCTCTTCCCTTTTCCTTTACAATTCATGGCGCTTCCCCGAGCATGAAAACCATCTGCGCAAAAGGTCGTATGATTGATGGTCATAGGAGCTTCCATGGCAGCAGGCAGCCATCTCCAGCCTACCTCTGTGCCTAATTCCTTCTCCCAGCGTGCATTGCACGCTAAGAGATATACTCTCCACTTATACGTGGGTACGATGGGGGTCGAAGACTTGCACGGCTTGCTTGAGAGCTGATCGATATTTCAGTACCGCGGGGACCAAACATATCGTGGAGCAGCTGCTGCTTAACGGCTTTACACAGTAGAGTGGCACATCCCCGTAATACACAGCTATATACTGTGGGTGTGTGTGTGTGCACAATCAAAGGAACTGAAGGGCCACAAGAGTTACTGCTGAGGTGACGGAGAGAGATGAGAGCCTCAAGGAGGTTTTAGCTGTGTGTGTGTTGGGTGTTCATGCTTGCTTTGTGCTTGACTGTTCTTTCTCCATCTTCTCTCTTCATGTCCCTCTCTCCGTGGCATCAAGACGCACGGATCTAGGACGCACACACACACAAGGCAGCCACACAGAGAGCTCGTCCCAATATTTCTGCTATCAGCTCTCCCTGGGGTCTGCGCCGCCTGTTTGGCTGTCTTGTACTTTGTTGTTCCTGGCTTTGACGTGTCAATTCCATCTTCGCCTCTTTGTGTCTGAAGTCTGGCACGGAGACTCTGTTTCTTTTTCTTTTTTCCCCCCCTCATTGTTGTATATTTCGCGCATTCCTGCATCATTGTGATGCACCTCCAGCGTGCAGGCGGCACCTAAAGTCTGAGGAAAATTTCACTCAGGATTTAAGAAATGTCAGGAGACCAAAACCTCTGTGACAAAGTAAGGCTTTACGCAGCAAGCTTTTAGGTTTGTTGTTGGCAAAACTGTGGGTTCTGTGGAGTTTTGCTCTATTCAGATGGAAAACTTGGGACATAAGGGGCACTGAGACAAAAATGAAGCGCAGCAAGGGGAAAAGGGTTTTAATATTTGTGCTTACACAACACTTTCCTTTGTTTGCTGAATTCCCTTATACTATATATTCCCTTTTTTTTCTTTTTTAGGAACTGGAGCCAGTGGTGGTGCTGATATCTATTTAAGGGGCCTAGTCACGTACTATGACTTTACAATTTCTCTGCCTGTAGCTCACTCTGGTTCCATATAAAGGCTTTGCAATTAATTATCACGCCCTGTTGGCTTACTATATTTTATTTCTGTCTTTGGGATAACAAAAATACTAGAGGTAGGATAGTGCAAATATCCACAATGAGTAAAAAGAACAGGCTACAGGCAGCCCTCATGTGTTGAACAGTGAATTTGAACTTTTGCCATCTGGGAGGCGAGTTATGGTGCTTTGCTGCAGAAGGAAAAGCTAAATGAACTCTGTTGTGCCATTTTCATTAAACTCCTAGACTAAATGAATTAGCATGCAAAAAGAAAGAGGAAAAAGTTCAAGCTCAAGTGTGAAAAAGCTAAAGAAATGTTGTATGCCAGGAGGGCTAAGAGATGAGCAGCTCTCTGAGTACAATATGAACATATGGAGTTCAAGCAGGAGCTAAAGCTGCGAGAGGATTCTTATGTCTGCTACAATCAAACAAAGTAAACTATATCAGGACAAAGTGTATATAATCTTATTTGAAGAGGAATATATGTTTTTCTGTTTTTCTTCTTCTTTCTTTCTTAGGCCCCTTTTAGGCCGTTGTTCAAAAATAATTTATATCTTCTTTTTAAAGAGTTTTTGACAGCTTAGCCTGAACTATTATTTTTTTGTGCCATGGTCTGCATGATAAGGTTTTAGGCATTTCAAAATATCTACATTTTAAGACTATCATCCTTATTTTTTTTTTTTTTTTTACTTTTTGGACAGTTTCCTGTTGTTGTTTTTTTTATAAACTGAACCTTTTAATAAACTGTTCACTTTCATTTAACCCCATAGATCACCCTTACAGAGAGACCAGCTAATTAAGCTTTAAGAAACACCTTATAGCAGCTCAAAAATAGACTTTGATATTTTTTTCATATTTTTGAAGTGTTGAGTTAATGAATATTGAAGATCTTAATCATCATTTTAAGAACTAGAATGAATACTACAACAATTATATCGATACCTATTTTCATTATTGCTTTTTATTTTCTCAATCTAAACTTGCCCTTTTCGTGCCATCATCAAAGTGATCACCCTTTTCACAGAGCTTTACTGTCTTGGACACAAAATCTACATAATAGGCTCAAAATAACAGCTGTCCATCAGACTTGTCAAATACATTATCGTATTTGAATGGTGAAATGACACATACTGAAATCGTTGTGACAACAGCATTTGAAACAACGTGCAGCTTTAGTCTAAAGTCTTAAGTGATTATCCTTCTAATTGGGGCATTTGGAGAGGCATTTTTGCCTTATGATTTTTTTTAATAATCTGACATTAAAGCAATAAAAAAGCAAATTTTCTGCAGCTAATGGAAGAATGATTAGGGTCACAAAGTCACTTCAGCTGTAAAAGAAAAAAAGCTGTGTTCAATGAGTCAGATTACACAACCTATAAAACATGAAATTGCTTTGGTATTAACTGATTATAGCAAGTAAAGACCAGACGTATTTTACAAGAAGTTGCATCATATATAACAGAAACATCAATCTTTTATTTAACCAGCAAGCATACGATGTACTAAAAAATAGAAGCTTTAGAGATTTGCTTCTTTTTAACTTCATACAGAAGAGCTTGTGGTTGCGTTGATCACTGTTGCCTTTAAATGTTCATGAGGTCGGCTGCAAGCCTTTATCCATCTTTTAAAATTTTCCAGACTCCTCTTATTTTTTCAGAATGAAATAGATATAAGCTTGAGAAAGTGTATCCGAATTGCATATTCTCCACTAACAATGTTCAACCATTGTCTTTCAATGATTTTTTTATTCAAATAGCTGTGACTGCAGTGTGTTGGTGTTTTAAATGGCACCAAGTTTGTGTGAAGGAATTTAAGAAAGGTTTTTTAAGAAGATTTTTTTATTTTCCGTACATGCAACACATTGGTTTCTATGCCACCGTTGCTAAGTCTTTTCATTTCCTTTACGCTTACATTTTTACCAGCCTTTTCTCCTTGCTACCAGGCAAACATCCCTTCTAAGACCCTCCGAGCTGAACCGAGACACCTAGTGTGGTCCCCAATCAAAAGACACAAGAGGCTGGCCGCTAGGGGTGTAAATCACACCCATTGTGGCGATTCGATTCAGTATTGATTTCCTGACCCAACGATTCGATTATTTTCGATTCTCAAGAATACACCACGATCCGATTCGATCCGATTAATTGTTTCTTTTTTTTCTTTTTTTTTTTACACCTTACAGGCTAGACAATGTTTCAAATTTGAAATAAATCAATGAAAGCTGTAATATCGTTATGTATTTTGTTTGAGAAACAACACCAAATAACAGAAGTAGAAAAGTGTCACTCCACCTATTCCTATTAAAACCTCATTCACTGAAAAATAATAATACCCCTGCGTTATAGATTCTGAAAGGTCTTGCATCAAAAAAATACTACAAAAAAATAATGCACAAAATCAGTGCAATGAGTGCAATTCAATACCTCTGCTCCAGACGTCCCCGCCCCCTCCACAGACGCTCCGTTGCACCTCTCCCAAATTGTAGCTGACCGTAGACAGTGCTGCAGACAGGAGGCCGGCTTGTTTTGTGTTTATGACCGAAATTGCGGTAAACAACTCGTGAGGTTTGATCCGCTATAAGAGCGAGGTGCGCCAGAAAGCTGGGACCCTTTTTCCACCTGGATCTCCCCGCTCTTAAAAAAAAAAAAAAAACATGAATCGATACTCTTGTGGACGTATCGATGCATCGGATCGTCGGCTGTTGGATCGATGCATTATTATTTACACCCCTACTGGCCGCCTGACTGTTTTTATTTGCGACAGTGCTGCGGTGCTAGATGTGAAAGTTACAGGTCTATCCCCCCCTAGAGGCCAAAAGTTACAGGGTGTGCCTGTAACGTTTTTCATAATAATCAATCAAAATAACTCCAAGCATCCCTTTGCTGATATCGGGTCGTGTCTTATTGGTTGCTTTAGATATCTCCAGCATATCTGAAGGGTTCCAAGTGGTGTGTTAATATACAGTGGGCAAATAATGTTTACAATGAAGCAGCCAGTAGTTTTGAAAAAAAAAAAAAATGTCATGCTGCCCAAAGTTTTGTGCCTGTGAGGGTGTCTTGTTGAAAGTCTCTTTGACTCACCTGTCATACGTACTGTATGCATACCAGTCTTTTGTCTAGCTGCAGTCCAATGACACATTGGTCATAAAGAGCTCGAAGGCTAGATTCTTGTCATTTTTCTTTGCCTCTCTATCATTTACTCTGCCATCTCTCATCTCTACTCTGCTTGTGACTGTCAGAAAATTTCACACCAAAAGAATTTGTAATGCTGATACCCACTGGTTCTGTGCCTGTAAAATGACTCGCCGAATCTCTCCTCCTTTTTTTTCCCTCGCCATCATCCAGCTGCCAAACTTGTATCAAAGATCTTCATATAGAGCCTATGATATCACAGCAATGCAGCCAAGAATCTGCCAAAAGCATTTGTTTGCTTGACTTCTTAATCTTTCAGTTGAGTTGAACAACTTGAATTCTTGGCAGCGGAGTCCCATAGTGGAGTCTATTGAGATGCTTTACTCTTAAAAGTTATCAAGCAGGAACTTATGAGCACATGTGGAGGTAAGGCTGCAACTAACAGTTATTCTGCCAATTGATAAATCTTTTCACTTTTCTATATTTCTATTAACTGATTAATTATCTGATAGCTAGTGGGAAAAGGAAAGTTAAAGCTATGCTACTTAAGAAGTTCTGGATGAAACATATATTAAAATCCTAAATGCAAAATGTTTTTTATTTTTTGTAGTTTTTGTAGCCTTATAGAGTAGTTTGTGTCCCCACATTGACGCACACTTAAAGATCTTTGAAAAGCATTAAAATTGACTCAGTTTTTTCAGCAGTGGGTAAATCTCATACTTAAAGGGGAACACCGTTTTTTTTTTTTTTTTTTTTTTTTTTTTTTTACATTGGGCCCTTGATTTTAAGTCAATAGATCATGTTCTACTTACCCATATGAGTTTTGTGCCATTTGGAGCTGTTCTGAAGATATTCCGTTAGGTTATATCCAAGTAACGTCTTTGTATGGGCAACGACTAGAAGGGACAAGCTAAACTGTTCATAATTTATTCTTTATGGGACCTCAGCATTCATAACATGTAGGCGAATCACTGTCCCCCAGACATCCGCGCTTATATTTTTTATATTTATATATTTTTAAAAACAAAGCGGCGTGTGTATGATGTCATCCGTGCGCCGGACTGGAGTTGTGACAAGCAGCCCGGGCCAGAGGCGGCTACGCTCTACCCCTTCTATTCATTTAGCTAGCTAATCTGATTCGTTCAATTCCATTTCAAGAGCGAGATCATCTGTGGTAGTGGCACTAGACATCCTCCAGGCATGTGAGTAAAACTAGCAGCAGTTCAGCGGACAGGAAAAGTGAATGGTAGCCGGTGTAAGTGGATGACGTCATACACACGCCGCTTTGTTTTTAAAAGATATAAATAGAAAAAATATAACCGCGGATGTCTGCGGGACAGTGATTCGCCTACATGTTATGAATGCTAGCGTACCATAAATGATACATTATGAACAGTTTAGTTTGTGCCTTCAAGTCGTTGCCCATAGGAAGACGTTACTTGGATATAACCTAATGGAATATCTTCAGAACAGCTCCTAAAGACACAAAACTCATATGGGTGAGTAGAACATGATGTAATAACATAAAATCAAGGGGCCAATGTAAAAAAAAAACTGCGTTCCCCTTTAAAAAACTGAAAAAAAAAAAAGGTTATCTTTTTTTGCATTAATTTAGAGGGAAAAAAATATTTAAGAAACAATTGTTACTCATAGATCACTGGTGGGATCAATATTGGTATCCTTCCTGTCAACAATCCCCAGTGTATCAGTATTTAGTCCTCTCCAATAAATATAAAACAATTGTTATGGCCCGGCTTTTGGACCACAGCAAATTAAAGGGAAGCAATGCATGGGTATAACTTAAAGTGGGATTTATTTAACAAAAAACATAAATGGTTGGAGAGGAGAGGGAAAGAGAGAAGTAGGTGGCAGAGAACGAGCTGAGCTCCTCCAAGCTGGTCCGGTCTGAGCTGATCTGCTACCAGCCAGGGATGATCATCTGACTTGGGCTGGAGCGGAGCTTGGGCTTTGGAGCTCGGTTTGGGCGTCCAGGTGAGGAAGATTGGTGCTCCTTAAGATAGAGCTGACGTCAGTCTGGCCAGCTGCCTTCACTTCCAATCAGCACCAATTAGAAGCTCCACGCAGGAATGTTAAGGACTCAGGAAAGGCCTTGGGTCGTAACACAATGATGTAGGAAACAGAAAGGGGATCTATCATCGTTCGCTTTTGTCGTAATACCATCTAGATTCCGCCACCTCTTTGATAAACTCTTCTTGTTTGCCCATGTTTTCTATAGATTATAGCTCCAGAAACTCAGATTGCCATTAAAGAAGGTTGACTTTGTGTCTTGTGAGCAGTTTTTGTCTCAATAAAGACCCAATAATCTAGTATTGTCAGTTTATTGCAGAATTTGAAATAGTCTTGGTATGTCATAGTCATTTCCCTGGGGCTACCAATACACACATAGTGCGGTTTCAAATATTCATAATTTGTTTTTGTTTTATCCCAACCTTCCCATTTAATGCATGTGTCGAGAGTCTTTTAACTGTTATATAGAAGATGGGGATCTCTGTTGCTCATAAAAAACCTTTGAAATGCCATTTTAACCTCTTTATATTTCTGCTGACCGGTGTTTGGCATAACAATTGATGAGTCATTTTTTAGCTTGGAGGCAATTGGAACCAGATTTTGAAATTACTTTTAACTTTGATCATTTAGAACATTTTGCAAACAGCTTTTCAATGCTCATCTCTGGGGCGTTATAGCTTTGTGAAATTGTCCTAAATGCATTGTTTGGCACCAAAAGACGGATACTGTAGTACACATTTCCAAGAAAAGGCATTTTATTTCTCCATGTATATCACATAAAACCACTTTACTTTGATGTGAGACTATAAAGTGATGTTAAACCTTAAGGAAATGCATTATTACAGTTAAGAAGAGGAACAACTACATCCTAATGACTCAGAACCGTATCTGCCTCAGCCATAAAAGGTCCATATATTACCTAATCTGCGTTGTTGTGCTTTAAATTCACACATTGCTGCTGCATCAGGCTTCCATTTGCCTCTTGCTTGTCACAGATAAGTCCTCTGTCATCCACAAACGGATATTTGCATAAAGCTAAAAAAAAGCTGCTGACAGGTTGCTTGTTGACAGTGACTTCATAGAACCTGCCTCCATGTTAATGACGTCTTATTTACCACCATATTGCTCCCCCTCCATCTCCTATTAACATAATAACAGTTATATATTTACCCCTGCACGAATCAATTGCCTCTTTGGTGGGAGTTACTTAAAAGTATAACCTCTCATTAGGCCAGATGTACCCTGGCATTGGTGCAGATGCAAGCTGTTTTTCTAAAGAAAATCTCACAAGAGATCACAGTATTAGCTCATTGTTCAGCTCAGTTAAGAACTCGTTGGTATTAGAGGTGAAATGGCCTGAACATGGAGCCTTAGATGATCAAATTGACTTTAGTTCAGCACAAATTTTTAATGCAAAATATAAAGATCTGTTTTTCTTTAATCACCTTCTTATCTTGGAAGCTGCCCCAAAAGAATTACATTAAGGTTGCCAAACTTTATCATTTAGTACAAAATACTGAATATTGATTAAATAATTTCATTGAACAGTCACTGGATCGTGTGGTTAATGCGAAAGTGAAATGACTCTAACTGAATTATTGGAGGATTTTTGTCAGTCCTTTTCAGTCTGACATCTACATTAACTCTAGTGCAATTAACTGCATTCATAATGCTTCTATTAGGTACTTGGAGGCAAATTGTCTGTAATTTGATTGCAGTATAAATCCAGCAGTTCTGCAAAGGCTTCATAGAGGCAGAACACTAGTGAACAAACAACATAGTGAGAGCTGGGGAACACAGCAGGATACACAGCAAATTTAGGAAGAGGGGTAGTCTCTACTGTTCAGTCCATCATCCAGACATGGAAAGAAAATAGCACAACTGCAAACCTAACAAGACATAGCCGTCATTCTTAACTGGCAGGCTTAGCAAGCAGTGCATTTATCAAAACGAAGCCAACAGACAGCTCTCAAGGTGCAGAGATTCACATCTTAGATGAGAACAAAATGTTACCTTTGGCCTACATGCCCAAAATATAGGGAGGAAAACTGACACTGTACTCTGCCCTAAGCAAGACATTAACTCAGGTCAGGGACATGAAAAAAATAGCCTGGTACATTTTGCATGGTTGAAATGGGCAAAACAATTCAGTGTTTAGATGTGCAAAGCTGGAAGGGAAGCTAAAAGTTTTCCTGCTGTGATTGGAGTTAAATATCGTTCTGCATAGTACTGACTCAGAGGCTTTTTATGTACCTCACATGCATGAACTTCTTTGTCTTGGTCAGTTAATGCAATTCCAATAAAGCTCACAAATATTTGGTTTTAAAAAGGCAAAATGGGAAAAAGTTTTAGCTTCATTAGTTTTTACAAAGTCCTGCTTTTTGGCATTTTATGACTTTGGCAAAATAGATTGGATGACACAGCAGAAAGTTTGCTTTCGGGGTTCATCGAAATTGAGATTTAATCTGCTAACAATAGCCTGATCATATATACATGCATATAAAACAGTTACTAATTCCATACAGTGTAATCCAATCCCACTGTGATATAATCTGTTTTTACATAAATTAAATTCAATACATAGAGATTTGAATGTTATTGTCATGCAAAGTAAGCCAATGCTCCACAGTTTACTGTTTAACGAATGCTGTTTTTAAACCCATCAACTGTAAATACCCCTCAAATACATTTATGATCAGACAACTGAAGGATGAATAATTCTTTGTGTTGCAATCAGATGTTACCACTGTTAGGAGAGTTTGTTTGAAAAGGCAAAGAGTTATTCTGAAAGCCTTTTTCAAAGTAGACTAAACACCATTTAGAACCATCAAGCATTACACTTTTGTCCCGAGCACTGAAGGAGACAATCTGCTTTCATTACCAAGTCAAATGTCTCTGCATTGATTATGGCTTTTTATCGGCTTCCGCCGCAGTGGTGGAAACCTGACACTTGGCTAAAGACTCTTCTCTCCTTCTTATGATGAAATGGTTTGATGAGCAGCTTCATTTAGGGACTTATGTAACCCAGTCATCCAAGATGCAAATTCCAAATCTTTTATCTAAAGCAGCTTTTGGACATTGTTTAACCGAGCTGAATTTAATAAAGATGAATTTAATGACGATACAATTACAAAGCAATACTAATCTGCAGAATGTAAAGACTAACTAATAGGGATGTTAGGCAAGAGATTGTACCATTGTCTGTTATACCAAACAACCTGGGGTTCTTCATTTTGGACAGAGCAAGTGTGAAATAGCAAAGATCAGAGTTTGTTGGAGAGGTTGTCCCATCTTTGCAGGTGGTTGCATTGTATAGAAATACTCAAAAGCTTCATTTTAGAGTCCACAAGACTTTACATAGTAAACTGTACAGCTATAAAATAGCTAGATTAATTAGCAATTGGCATGAATAGGGATCATATGAAGGTATAGTGTAGAAAAAAAATATCTTATGATAAAAAGAGATCTCCAGCAGAGCCCCACTCAAAAATTATGTTGCTTTCCATCTTAAACACCTGGGAATAAAAGTACAGTTATGGGTCACAAACACAACAGAAGCACTTTCTAAAGAAAAAACATCCACCAGAACATTTTAAGGATGATGCAAGAAAAAAAACAACTATTGCGTAAAACACCTTGGCAGAATAGGTTGGGTTCATAAAGCTGGATCTAAACTAACTCAAGGAATCATGGGACAATCCCCAGAGACTAAGGTAGAGAAGTTTGTCCAGCATGTGTAACAAAACATTTGATAACATTTACACCTTGATTCCTCCGCTAAATGTGTAGTTAGAAAGGATTGTTTAGGATTGGTTTGCAGCCACTTAACCTTCTTTCTTTACAGTTGTAAGGATATTTCTCACTTCCACTATAATCTTTAGGGACATAAGGGACCATTGGTTGGCCAAGATATGACCTCAATTGAGGTTGATTTGCGACCAACAGAGGTGGCTTTAAGAAGGGTTTACTGCACCAGCCTTTCAGATCTTATGTTGGTGCATGAATCGGAATGATCTCAAGCAAAAACTAAACCAATGCATACAGAAGCAATATTCAAAACAAATTAAAAGCCATATAGATTTTATAAAAAGCAACTGCATACATAAAACAGTTCATAGATCACTGATATGCATGAAATTAGATGTTGGACCTCCCTCCTAAATCAGTCCATACAGTAGAGTCCCAAAAAGATTCATCTAAAATGATGTCCTTGATTTTGTTGTTATGAATACTAACATGGTTTCCTTTCAAAATCTAATGAACTTAGTCATTATCAAACACACATGTTTGTGTTTTTTAAGGCGACGAGTTTGATTAAACATTCCTACAGCTTTTATGTCAGGCTTATTTGGTATAGATAATAATATTTTATAGCACGGAAATATGCTGAAGAGGTAAATAATTGACAAAAATCCCCTCAAAGACTGTTTGAAGAATTTCAACCATTTATAATTTCCTCTTTTACTTGTATGTTTTGTGAAACTATTAGTTATAACACACTGTCTATAAGAGAATGTGTTAAATGACCAAAAAGGAAACATCTGTAGAGCTTTTAAAAGTGGATATATTGGCCTTTTCATCTGAAGATAATCAGGCTCTGATCAAAAGGGCCTGGAAAATTAGTTTGTATATTACTGTGGCTCAAATTGACTTCTTTATTTTCCGACGATGTCATCATGTTATTCTTTATGATTTAGAAAAAATAACATGAGTTGTGCTCCATGGATCAGACAGAATTTATGGGTCTCTTTATGGTATTCAGGCCTCTGTGCTGTGTAAAACAGGGAGGCTTTGGCACAGCGAGGCTATTATTTTCAATTTGAGCACATCAGAGCCCGCATACAATTGCATCTACCTGGCGTGAAGTACAAAAAGGCTCCCAAAAGGGTTTATCCTCTCTGAGTTGATATGGAAATAACAGGTCAGAACAACACAGCGCATCCACCTCCTGAATGAATTTATTTTTATTTTAGATTCCTCGCCAGCAGGGAGAGATCAGTGATCGTGTTGTTTTGTCCGCCATCTCAAAAGCAGCGCAACAGCTGGCTGAAAATTAATTAATTCATCTTTCTAAGAAAAGGATACTCCTAATGAAGTGGTGAGCTACATGACTGGAATGGAGATAAATCAATCGGCTAGAGTTGCAAGGATCACTTGTTTTTCTCTTGCACACGAAATTGATCAGAACAATGTCCCTGCAGGTTAGTCACATCAGCTTTCAGGTTATTCTAATGCTGGATTTGCACCGTCCTCAGGATATTTGGAATTACCTTCCAAACGCTACATGGGTATAATATTTTTATTTTGAATGTCCCCGCACTGTTTGGATGACAGCAACAGTTGATGCTTCAAGCCAAACTAAACACCTTGGGACAGAGCACCATCTGTACTTGTTTATTGGTAATTTCCCTCATGTAATTTTCATCATGCTGTTTATTGGTCATAATTAGTTTTATTATTATTTGTTATTTTACGTCATCTTTATCTTGATTCTTTCATCGGTTTGGTTACTCTCACTCAGACCCCAGGAGAACTAGGAGTTTTTGTTTGTTTTTGTTCCCTTCCTTCATTCTCATTTGCCTGATCTAACTTGTTTCCTTTATTTCTAAAATGCAATATATCCTCCTCAGGTAAACAATATAACAGGACCCTTGGCTAATCAAATCCACTCCTCTGTAACAGCAACAATAATGAAGATAAGGACTTTAATGTTATAGAGCAACATATGTGGCCTTCTAGACCAAACCTTTCTGGTACTATTATATTATGCAAATATCACAAAAGCATGGATGCTTTATTTATTAAAACAAAGCTATAATGCTTTTTAATCCAAAGATGCTTTTTTTTTTTTTTTTTTTTTTGGTCGTTTGGAGGAAAAGCTAATGAAGACACGTTTGGGACCTAAATGTAGTAAATTTCAAAGTAGAAATCTCTGAAATTCGCAAACAAATATAATATTTTTTTACATTGAGCCTTTTATGTTTTAAAGCTTAAAATTAGATTAAGTTTGTTTTCAGGTTCAAGTGCCTTACTTTACACAAAACAAGAAAATCCTTTGTGGAAGGTGAGAAATTTATTTTAAAGACTCAGATCCTCCGAGTTTAAAGTGCAAATTTACTTATATTCCAGTTAAAAATGTATTTAATTGTCAAACAAATGAGGATTCATGAAAAATGAATAACATTTCAACATCCTAGACATTGCAAGTTTCATAATACTTGGGCACAAATAAGTCTTAGAAATTTCCGAGCTTCTTTTGTTTTGTTATTTTATAAAATAAACCGCTTCCTCTGTACAGTTTCTTTTCTTCCTTTATCTGTAATGACCCCGACATGCGGGTGTTCCTTTGTATCTATTCAGTTTGCAAGAATCTCACTGTGCCTTTCAGCTCTTCCACCTCCTGCTTGTTTGCTCTCACTGCTCCTGAGGTTTTGTCAGACACACAGAGGACAGAACATGGAGGAGGAAGCTGCCCCTGCAGCTTTAAACCACGCTTTAACCTCCTACTATCTGCAATTTTAACATAAAGCTAATGTAAAAATGTTTACTGTCATAATTAGCACTTCCTTTTACGATACACCAACTTTTACCTTAACACCGGTGAGGAGGTAGAGCTAACTTTCGCACTGTATGGTAATTACCTTATGATTTTATGATAAATAAAAGGGATGGATAAAACTGTACTGTTCCTCTGTTTAGTTGCAGAATTAATTAAAATGTAAGTTCTTAGACAGGAGGTAAAACCCAGTTTATTTAACAGATCAGATCATCTTTCTGAGCTTCTCTCGTCTCTTTTTGTGCTCCATGTGTCCCTCCCCAGGTGCTGTACCTCCATACATCCTTGCTGTTGCCCGGCACTCTGGCCATCGTGGAGTTCGCGTCTTTGTGCCCCAAACCAGACAGCTCCAATCTGGCTTTGGGGAAAGGCTTCACTATCCTGGAGCTTTTCACCAACAGGCCAGAGGGTCCAAGCACCGATGGAGGCAGAAGGTGATTACTGCACTCTTAATTACAACATACAGGGATTAACGAGCCTTCTCATTAGGACGTGAAGGACAGGTGTATTTCTAATGAAGCAGATAGATGTTGTTCTCACCAGTCAGCTTGTTTGGTCTCATAATGTGCGTCTTTCTTTATTTATTGTAGAAAAGTTGTTGTATTTATGCATACGTGACAGAAACGCTTTCTGTTTTAAAGCCACCTCAGTCTGCTGTGGTGCCGAGTTTAATTATATGACAACATTTAATAATGCGAAGGTTAATAACTAAAGTCCTGAAGCGCCATGCAGCCAACAGTATGGGAATTCTTAGGCTATTAGATGAAGCTTTTATTATGATTCATGCCTTAAGCTTATCGCTTAACTTTGATCATGGCCCATGTTTTAAAGTTAACTAAGAAATAGCTGCTCTGTTTAGAGGATGGGGTTGATAAACATGGATTTAAAATCTGATCTAAGCTGCCCTCATGACTTTAACATCATTAATACGGCCTTATCTGGGTATCTGGTCCAAGCGCTATGAGAAGATATTACCACAGACGCCAGCTGGTTAATGATATATAATTTGCATCTGGATTATTATCAGCAGAAGGTTCGCTTTAAAAAGAAGCTGTTCTATAAGCTCCTATTCAACAGTTCGCTCCATCAGCATCTGGTCGCTCAGCGATCCTTTCGGAAGCTGCTGCATCCAGAAGTGTCGGTGCTTCTGCTAAAACTATCCACAGCTGGAGTCCAGTGATCTCTTCTGTCTCAGTGCAGCTCAGCTCAACACGTCCAAAATGTGTTAAAAAGGCCAATTCAGCCAGACCATCTAATGAGAAGCGCCGCAGCGACCCCACCTCGGTTTCCCCTTTAGCTTTTTAATTGTGTGGAACTAAAATGATATTTCACATTCTTTAAGGGAATTGGGGCTGCTTTTGATCATTTTTAGCTCAGTTTCTAAGATTTACAGCCAGTCTGAATTGGACTCCACATCTGGATAAAAAAACACCACAATTTGTGCTTTATGAAACCCTTTCTTTCTTTATCAAAACAGAAGAATAACTTTATTTGCTGAGAAAAGGCTTTAGTTGCTAAGAAGTAAGAAAGTGGTAAAACTATTGCCTAAGGTATTCATTCACCCATCCAGATGATTGAATTCAGGGGTTCTAATCACATCCATGGAATGTATGGCTGCTTTTACAAACATCTTGGAAAGAATGGGTTATTCTCAGGAGCTCAGTGAAATCTAGCTTGGTTCTGTAATGGGATCTCACCTGTGAAATGGGTACAGTCATGAATTTTTCTCACTTCCAAACATCCCAGTCGATTGTTTGAGGTAAGGTAGCAAAGTTAAAGGGATTGTGGACAATAGATACTGGTCTATGAAGTGGTAGGCCATATAAGATCACTGAAAGAGGTCAGCGGAGGAGTTGGAACAAACAGAAATAGGGTGATTCTTGGTTTTCCTGAAGGAAATAAAATATGAAAAACAGCTAAAATATAATCCTGTTTTTGTAGACCTAATAATGTTTACTGCCTCTGCATTTTTTGTTGAACTACAAGTGAAGTTTCTGACAGTTCTTAGTGTAAAACAAAAATGATAGACATCTCATTGTAGAAGCGTGATTCACACTCTTTCGCGCTCATTCATAGTGATTAGCTTCATATTTTTTCTACTAATAGTTTTTAAAAGAAGCGAGAGTCTTTATGTCGTACTTGTTTTGTTTTTATCATGGTTTCCATTGTCTTGCTGTCTGATTCTGTGAGCCATGTTGGTTTCTGTTTACAATAGTTTTTGATAGGATTCTGCTTTTTATAGTCCCTCCTGTCATTCTGCTGCCTCTTCAGTCAGTCTCCCAATTAGACAAACCAACCTTAGATCCACCCCATCACAGACATCCCAAGTTCCAAAAACTCATTTCAGGGAGATGCTTAACCCCCCCGGGTAGAACGGACTCGCACCGTACCCCATACATACACACTTAAGGCCAGCAACTTCTCAACAACTATTTATTAACTAACAGTAATTTCTTAAACACAAAACAGAACAGTATTGGTCTTTTATTTTTCAATACTTTCAACTTTGTAGCCTTGAACATCGGTTGTGCTTTCTGTTTTTCATGGGACTTCAGCATACAGTGCACCTCTCCACGGTGTCATCATTCCTCACCTTTGCCGGTTCTAGACGGGGGCAAACGGGGGCCAGAAAGTCTAGAGATGATATGCGCTGGAACAGAAATGGTTGCTGATAGGTCCTTTGGAACTACTTCATTCTTTTTCTTTACAAATTCTGTTTTATTAATTATTCAAAAACAATAAGGTGATAGCTTCAGTGGTACTGAGATAGGATCCCAGTTATCATCTGCTAAATGTTTTTTTTTTCACAACAAATAAAAAAAAAGTTCACATTTTTACAGATGAATTTAACAGTTTTTCTTGAGTTCTAATTCAAATTTTATAGAAAACAGTAGTTTTAACTTAAATTAAGTCAAAAATATGTAAAATTCCTAAATTATAAATGTATATTGACCTCATAAGAAATAGAATTTCTATCGACCCTAATTGAAACGAAATTTCCGTTCATGCAGCTCTCTTAATATATTTAAATCTCTTGCCCTGTTTTCTTATTTCATCCTTTTCGGTGCCCCCATGAAAACACGCTGGCCCCCTCCTGGCCCCCTGGTAAATTTGGTCTAGATCTGCCACTGTTCCTCACCTTCACTAGACTTGGATATACTTTAGTATATTCTGCTGTAAAATTAGTCCTATATTTAGTTTTTTACTCGAGCGTTCACCCTCTGCTGTTTCACAGGATGCACAGCTTTGAGTGGTAACTAGGTGACTGTCAGAGAGTAACCCAGAGAAACTTATCGGGCTGATCCAATCAGCTCTCTGATCAACCAGTCGCCTGAAACACTGGTTGAACAGAGCATCGCTTTGGACAGACTTGGGCACAGGTTTCACAAGTAACCTCCTCCCCACACCCTGCGCTCTCTAGTTGTCTGCGCAATCGAAGTAGTTCTTATCCGCACATGCATGAATTATTGCCTGCCCGCTCTCACTCGCGTTAAAAAAACACCACCTCTCAGAGTGTAAAATCCGGGATAATGTATCCGACTCGCGGGCATTCGGGAACAACTATCTATATCAGGGAGACTCCCGGAACTTCCGGGAGACTTGGGATGTCTGCTATCAGACGGCGGTTTGGTCAAAGCGCCCATTTCACCACAAACAGACTAAATTGGTTCCCTGCCTTGTACTCTAACCTACGTTACCGTTGCATCGCAGCATATGAACCTGCTTTTTACCATCTGCAATAAGAGCAGGGTAGGAATTTACTATGCGGTGGGTTTCAAAGATCTCAATACATGTTCTAGAGATGGATTATAAGAAGTTTGAAGGTTAATTATGCAGAGAAGTAACTCAAAGGTAACCTATAAATATTTTCACCTGCTTTTTCTAATCATCAAATCAGTGAAATGCTCTTAAAAATAGGTCAAATGCTAAATGAAGATAGTCAGATCTACTGAAACCTGCAGACCTGCACTTAAGTTCTGTTCTGCTTTATCCTGTAGGCTGAATCTGTACCACGGATCACCCAGAGGCCTCCTCCACCCCTCATTGAAGGACTCACTTGACTGTAAGAATAATTAGTACTCGGTTTTACTTTAGAGTTATGCATAGGGGATCTATTTTTGCGGGGCAGTAAGCCTTCCTGTTTTCCGAATTGGAAAAAGACAAATCTATCTGACTTTTTGTTTTGTGTTGTGACTCCAGTCTCATTTAAAGGGCAGAAAGGCAAAACAGCTTTAAGATTTTGACAGGAAATTTGCCCTTTAAGACTGTTGTTCAGGTATTGTCCAGATAGATCACTGCATTGTTTCCCCCTCCGCCCACCTTTTATCAAACTGATTCTGTTTCAACTGAATCATTTTAAATTCTGTTTTGTAAAATCAATCCATCTTGGTTGTTATTTTGGCTCTACCTATGCAGTGATTGGAGAAACGAGAGGTGACAAAAAGCTTAAAGACGCAGTTTCATTATTCAGTTTCTTTGTCAAAATTTGAAATGTGCATCTAGCTTAACTGGCTTCGTGCTGCAGGATCCAATACAGTGGCAACAAATTCATGTTTAGGCTGTGTTAAATGGCTCATGTTTTTTTTTCATCAGTCTGACAGTAAATCAGACCAACTCCCAATATAGAGTGCATCTGGCTGTGCTCCTCTTTGCTGTGATGTGGAGTCCTTCGAGAAGCATGCTCAGAAAGCGCAGAAGTCAGAAAGAACCGACTTATTCTTTGGAAGCTAGAACATATAGAACCCCTTCCCTTTTTGATTTTCTTGCATCTAGATGTCTTTAGGAGTTATATATCACTTTTGGACTAAGAAGCTATATTTGTTGCTTATCCTGGTGTATTTAATGCTAAATCTTTATGTTTTAATTTCCTAAGTTGGTATATGCTGCCCAGTAGTTTAATGTATACAATTACTAATATGCACATGTTCATGTTAAGATATTCACATAAACATTTTTATAACCTTTATCTTCTTTAAAAGAAATTATAAAAAAATAATGCATTATTTACAGAATGCTTTTAAAAATTTGGATGTTGTGGTTTTTCATATTCATATTGGTGTGGTGTGATGAGCTTGAGTATAAAGGCTTGTTTACTATGTTTTACAAAGTTAGCAGTGGGGACGATGGCAGGTTAAATTTAGGTTAAACTTTTTCATATTTTTGTTATTATAATTCAATTCAATTCAGTTTATTTATATAGCGCCAATTCACAACACACATAATCTCAAGGCACTTTACAGTTCAACAGATCATACAGTCAAATTGATTCAAAGTTTCTATCTAAGGAAAACCAGTTGATTGCATCGACTCATTGACCCGAAGGTAATCCGTCACACTAAGCATGCTTGTAGCGACAGTGGAGAGGAAAAACTCCCTTTTAACAGGAAGAAACCTCCAGCAGAACCAGGCTCAGTGTGAGCGGCCATCTGCCGAGGCCGACTGGGGTTCAGGAGACAGAAGCAGAGATACAGAAGGCAACTGTCCAGGAAACACACAGCCAGGCAGACAAACTCCGAGCCAGCTCCCATTTCAGAGGATGAAGAGAGCACATCCAGTCCCAGTGAGAGAAACAGGACTACTCTGAAAAACAGGCAGATCTTTAACCCTTTTATAATATAAGAGTCTTGCATACAAAAAAAAAAAAACTAGGGATGATGTAATGGTTTTTAGATTTTTTTGGAGAAAGAAGCGTCTCTTCTAAGATAACACCTGAACATAGACAGCTTTTGTGTCTACAACAAAATTTAGACATAATGTTTAATTCTTGTAAATTTCTACAGAAATATCAGGGAAATAATTGTTTACTTCCTGGATTTTACTCAAATACAATTTCCAGATGCCTAAATGTGCCACATTCATCCGCTAAAACAATTACATGCTAGCGTAATCAGCTTGGCTGTGTGTAGCCATTATACCATTCAGGGCACTGAACTTACTCACACACATCAAGTACAGAAACAGCAGCCAATGTGGTTTTTTTTTAAAGGGACATGTTGCAGCTGTGTTCTGCATAAAAAAGCTACAATTTCCCCTAAAGCTGTGTTAAGCAGCTTTTGTTCACTCCTGGCTGGAGGGCCAATCATTGATGCCAGAGAGAGCTGTGCGTAGCTCAAGTCTGTCGTGTTTTCCTCTAAAAAGTTAATGTGACTTATGAAAAACACTAATTTCAAAGCATTTGTTCTCAACACTTCCTGAAAAAGGGAATCATCCTCTACAGATGATGTTTTATGCCGTGAGTGAAGATGAATGGCCTCTACAATAACATTAAATGTTAGAACAACTCACTTTAGTTTAACAAATGCAACCAGCAAACTAGTAATTTTCTCTAGAAAAAATGGGCTTGAGGGGCAGCTTAATTACAAACACTAAAATATTCCATCAATGTATTGTAGACGTGTCTATTTAAAAGAGAATACAAACAAAAGAGGGACTTTGGCGACAGAAGAAGGTTTAGTGTCAGTGAATAAGTGACTATCCATGCTTTTCACATATTTATAAAAATCCTGCTGCTTTGTAGCTTTGCTTTGCTTAGAGAGACGAAGCTGATGCAGTCTCTGTTCTGAAAGTGGAAGGTTAGTTTTAGGCATTTGAATGGAAGGGGTTTTTTCTCCTTGAATATTTGATACACATAAGTTCAAAATTGGAAAACTTTTTATTTCAATTATTGAGCTGCTGCTGTGGCTCATGGTTGAGTTAAATATGTCCTTGGTTGGCTTAAAACCAAGGCTATGAATAACAAAACACTGTTGTACTTTACCGTGCGAATAACATTGGGTCCAGCGAGAGCCAGAGTTCCTGTCTTGGCTATCATGTCACATGAATATTAGAAAGCCTGCTCTCAAACGGACTCTTATGCCCGCTGAATTATTCAATGTAAGCCTGTTGTTCGGTGGAACGTGGCTCCTCTGTTTTACGAGCCATGTTGCCGCCACTCTTGTTGTTTCCATTTTATGGTTGAAACCCTTTTTTCATTTCTTTGCATCACTTGAACCTTCATTCCCTCTGACAGGAGGAGAGGGGGGTACTTTTTGTCTTCTCACTGTGAAAGGGGACTGTAAATTGTATCTGAGGTGCCTGATGCCAAAGTGAGAAATAATATTCTTCATACTGGCCAATTTTTACTTTAAATCAAAAGGGAAGATTTCCCCAGAATTAATACTTTTTATTGATCTACTTAAGTTATAATACATTCAAAATTATGCATCAATTTCTTCCCTAATGCTGTGGACTTAAAGAAAAGGAGATCATGCAAGCAATTTTTAAAAGCAATTTAGTTCCATCAGTTTAACATAATCACTATAGTGCTTAAATTTGTCCCACAGACTTTATAAAAATGTTTTGGTCAAGGAATGATTTTTAAAGTGAACATCATGCTGCATTAAAGAATAAAATGGTCATTCTTTTTATGCAGGATGCCTTCTTTCATTCTTAACTTTTTAATCTCCCTCTAAAAGCCAATCAGCACTGGTTTTTAAACACTGAACTGAGTCCAAAAACATGGTTAACTTGGTTTAGATGCTGGGAACATACAGACACACCTGATTGACACTTTGGCGTATCAAACAGGGCTAATGTTGTTTCCTAGTTTCTGACAGCTGTTCATAGTAGGCTTTCCGCTGGGTTTATTTAATTTCTGCAGCTTCCATGTGAGTTTAAAAGTGTTTCAAAACTGAGTTACATCCCATTTCATTACCTCTGAAGTATTATTAATTCCTTAGACATGTTATAATTCTATTATGGATAAATCCTAGATTACAGTCTGTTCATATGTGCAGCTCATTAGGTTAACTCTTTCATGCAAACATGGCCTTACTTTTTAATATGGTTTCCCAGAATATATCTTTAGTTTTAATGCTCAGATTTCAATTCATACCATGGATGGTTACTATACCGACAGGACGTGTTCTCTCTCGACAGCCAGTAAATTAAAGACAGAACATGTTTTACTGGGGGGAAAAAACCCAGGCTGGTGCCAGTGTCTCTGCCAAAGCACTAGCTGATTGAAGTTGGTGTCGCACATATGTCACCTTTCCTTTCCTCTTCAGATGGCAGCCTCCTGTCCTCACCGTATTCTGTAGAGTGACTAAGTCTCAGATGCTCATCAAGGTTTGTGCTGCTGGCATGAAACCTCACAACCCTCCTCCATCATTTACATACAGCATGGCGCTGGTCTAACAATTAAAAAAAGTTACTGAAGCTCCTTTTACAAAATACTTCACAAGATGGAATCAGGAACTTTTTGTGAGGATTAATCATTGATTATTGGTTAATTCGATTAAAATATGTTCTATCCGATTAATTGGTAATAATTAATGGCAACAAGGATTCAGACCGCATTTTATGTGGTCCTGTTTGTATTAAAAATCTTAAGTTATCACCTAAATAGTGGCCCTTTACCTGTGCTGAAGAGTGGAGCATTGTAACTTCTCTGCTGACTTCAGTAGGGGAGGTTGTGATGATAGAAAAAGGGTGAAAATTATGATGCTAGATATTTGATAAGCATGTAGATGGGTAACTTTTGTAATTTGATTCACTTCATTGAGCAAAGTTTTAACATTCCTCTGTGAGCCACTGGAACCTTCTCATTTAAAAGTGCTGCTAAGGCTGGCATACGGGCGATTTTCTTTTTTTTGTGCAGTTTTTTGGGCCGATTCTTTAGTCATGCGAGAATTTTTAAAATTATTTTAGCCTCACCTGTGTCCTGCATCATGTAATATACAGGGGCGAATAGCCTTTCATGACCATCTCTATATACAATCATAAGGTCAGAAGAAAATCACAAGTGTTTGAAATTCAGTCGACCCTTGTAAGGTGTTCATGGGCAAATCCTGCTGTTGAATCAGAGATACGAGCATCTATGAGCAAATTTATCAGAACCTCACATACTGCGCATGTGCAAACAAGGGAGTTCTTCTTCTTCTTCTTCCAGTCTGACCAGCGCAATCTCCCGGCGCTGAGTCTGACGTGTGGCTTTTGGACGTGCAGCGTGAGCAGTTAGATCACTATACAGTGTAAGAATATAGATCATGAGTTTTAACCTTTTAAACAATGCGATTTCATTTTACAATTTGAGCAGAAGCTGAGTACAAAGATTGAAAATATCGTAGAGTTTATGTCCGCCTAAAGCACAGAGTCTTTCCCAACACTGAGTGCTGGACTCCACTAAAAACAGAGAGCTATATCACAGTTAGCGTTCACTTCATTGAATGGAACAGCCTAATAGTCTGACAGCAGGTTAAAGCAACATAATCTGTATTTTAATAAAAGATTCTCTATTTTACATATATTATTCATCTTTATTATTTTCAGTAACCTTATAGGCTTCTGTTTTGCTGCATCTTATAAATAAGTTTAATTATGTGTAAGCAAACATTTTTATTTATTGTGACAATTTGTAATTTAGCTGCCACAAAAAATAGTTCATATATAATTATGATAATGTTATGGAAAAATACTCTTGATAGAAAACTCATCGTTTGAAATGACCACTTACAGTATCAATTGATTGTTAATCAATGAAAAAGATCAGTCAACTTTAGATTAATTCATTGATTTATGACTTGCATCCCCTATTTGTTAAAGGATTCAAATTGTTAAGAGGATTGCATACGCCTGTCTATTAATTGATTAAATTCTGTTGAAAAATAATTTATTGATCCCAAAAGGGGAATTAAATGTTGTCATAACAACTGCTAAGCAATGTAGTCAGAGGCTTGGTTTAGCTAAGATGCAGAAAGGTTGAGGGAGAGATGTAATAATAGCGTACAGTATGGTTTGTGGATTGAGCCAATCTGGATTAAAAAGGGAAAACAAGACCCAGAGATCATTTTTATGAAGATCCGAAGATGAGATAAATAAAAAGATCCAAATATATTTTTGGCCCACAACAGGATTGGTACACTGAGCTTCTCGGAATCACTGTTTTTAGAACAATGGGATTGGGACACACAGGTTTTACATGTGACACTCTCGACAGTGATACACTGCAGCTGTGATACCAACCTGTCATTTCACCACATCCCAAAGGTGCTTTAATAGATTGAAATCTGATGAGTGTTGAGGCCACTGGAGAACTGGGAATATGCTGTGATGATCAGGAAACCAGATTTATGATTTTAGCCTGCGAGTTGGTTCATAACTGTTCTGAAATCAGCCCTCAGAAACCGTTCAACCAAAACCACCAACCTTAAATTCTGATATAAAGTTTCAGACGATTGAATTACTTCCTCATTACTAAGTTACAATGTGTTTTCATCATGCATTCCAGTAAGCTGGCCAGTTGACAGCAACAATAAATTCTTTTATTATCATTTTAAAGAGCCTTTGTTAGGGAACATTTGAAAACAAGTCAGACCTCAGCTAACTTTATGACTGGCTTCAACAGAATAAAAAGCTAGCTTCTGTATGCAGCTCCAGTTTTACAAGTACAAAATCGATGGTGAGATTTGAGTGCAAATAGATTTTTATACTGTATTTAAGATATATACCTTTGCTTAATTATTGACACACATATTGTTTTATTTACTTGTTTTTCTCCATTTACTTTTGAAAATATAATAGGGAAGAACAGAAAATTATGTTATTTCTTAATGTCTGTGTTTGAATTGCCTCTTGAGTTTTATCAATATTTGTGGTTGTGATAGTGAGAACAGAACAGTATACCTGTCCCTGTTTGCAGGTTTAGAAACCATGGTTACCAACAAAGATTATTTTATAGTTTCCTTTTCTCTTCTTGCCCACAGCAGATATAATAACTCCCCACTTTTCCTGGTACATCGACCAGCTTGGTTTCTTTTTAATGCTCTGGCACTTTTGCAGGAAGCTATAATGGTTATTTTGAAATCACTGGTGCTAAAATAGAGATTCAGAAAAAAAGGTCTTCATAAAAATCATTGATTTTTTTTTCTTTTAAATATGCTTTGGTGGTTATTAGTATGTTTAAATATTTCTGTGTTTCTGAGATGTCTTTGTCAGGTTCAAGGTAGGGCTGGTATCTATCTCCAGCAGTCTATGGGAGTAAGGCAGGGTACATCCTGGACAGGTCGCCTGTGTGCCGCATGGCAACACAGAAACACACAAAGACATACGAACATGTACACACACTCACACCTAAGGATAATTTAGAGATGCAAATGAACCTAACAGTTTATGGACTGTGGAAGGAAGCCAGAGTACCTGGAGAGAACCCATGCATGCACGGGGAGAACATGCAAACTCCCCACAGAAAGATGCTGGGCTGGGAATCGAACCCGGAACCTTCTTGCTGCAAAGCAACAATGCTACAAACTGCTACACCGTGCAGCATTGCTGAGGTATTTGTTTACTAAATTAATCTGAAATAAAGTTTCAGATAAAAAAAAAACAGAACTACCCTGCTTTTCCTACACATGTTGGAGGATCAGTAGAAGTTGTGGAAGCCTGTTAGTATTTGTTTAAAATCTATTTTCTTTTGTTTTGGGATTTATTTTCAATGTAGATTTAGGTATGCTTGTTTTATGCTGTTGCAGCAATAAACTTAAAACACGCTTTTCTTGTTGAACTAATTGTTTTCTTTTTTTCCATGGGATGGAAAACCAATTATTTCACTGTAATCTCTCATGTCATTGATTTGGAATAAGTTATTCTGAATCTTTTTGGATATAAGCAAAAGAATTGGAATGAAAAGAAATTATGCATTTAAATTTAGTGTAGAAAAAGGTAATTGATTGATAAATTGTTACAGCTGCCCCACCAGCTTCATATGGAGCCCCTAAAGCAAGGATGAGCATCATTAGTTGTCGAGGGCCGGTGTTCTATACGTTCTGGTCCAGCACACCTGAATCAAATGGTTGGATTCTCTGCTTAATATGCAGTCGGTTTCTTTAGAGTCCTGCTAATCATCTAATTCCTTGATTTAGCTGTGTCAGACCAAGAAAGACATTTAAAGAAAAAAAAAAGCCTGTTGTGCAACATGTACTTTCAACAGTGCTTTGTTCCCAAATAGACCTGCAGGACCTCACACTTATTTCAATGTTGCTCTGAATATTCATAACTAGTGATGTCTGGAAAGTAGAAAAGTAACATTATCGTATGTCAGATAAAATTGAAATATAGCATAGCCAGGCAAAGTGTTTCCATTTCAATAAACACAGTAGCCCAAACCTACCTACTCTATAAGGTCATTTGGTCCAGATTCAACCTAATGTCTCAGAAGTATAAGAGTTATGGGTACTTTTTTAAAACACTGCATATAAGAAGCTTTCATTTTATAAATATTATAATCTTTTCTTTCTTTTTGGCGCCTTCTTCTTCCCCAAAGGCAAATATATGACTATGGTAGGTCGATATTTATCCACCGTCTGGGATAAAATGTAACGTTTGATATTACAGCACACAAGAAAGTGCCACAACGTTCAGCAGAGCAGACAGAAAGAAAAGGTCAGAAAGGAGAATGTTTTGCCTCCTGGTAGGCAGTGTCATGATTTTTGCATAGAAAAACATGTTCATGTTGTTTCTCTGACTGTGACACTAAAGGCAAATAAATGATCCGAGTGAAGGCACTGTAGATGAGAAGAGCAACATAAGTAGTATAAAATGTCTTAAGATGAAGTTTATTACATGAATTCACTATGTTTAAGCTGTCTGACACGACTTGGTAAGAAACAGACGGCCTGGACAAGCATGTATGAAGAAAGTTGAACTTGTTTTGTTTTAAAACTGCTTTGAAGAAAATATCGATTAATGGTGGCAAACGAGTCAAGTTTCAGTTTTTGGTTACAAGTGTCTGGATGATGGGACAAAGAGGAGACTCCTTTTTTTGCATCCATCCTGGCATGCAAAAAAAGGAGGGAGAAGAAAGGGCAAACAGAAGCGTAAACATATTGGTTTGATCTAAGCTTATCTTTTTAACCAACTGGTAAGGAAAGGGAAGGAGCAAAGAAAAGAGACAATGAGAAGGATGGGGGTGCAACTGTGGAGACCTCTTAATGTGACTAACAGATGGTACATTGTGCTCACATTAGCATATCTTAATCTGAAGCCATAGAAAGATGCATCCACTTTGTATATAGGGGAAGAAAGGCAGTGTTGTGACAGTTTTGGTCTCTGATGAACAAAAATACTTCCCTGTGATAAAGATGAAGAAACATTTCTGCTCCTTTTACATGGATATCATACATACCTCTTTTTCATCTACACAAAGCTTACTACTTTTTCAGTGAACTTCAAAGAAATAATCCACCTGCACTTCCTTAATCTCTACTTTTTTTTAGATTTCAGCACTAGCAAATAAAGGTTATCGGGTTTGCTTTATCTGCACAGAACATTTAAAGGCTTTGAGGAAAATACAAAGAATACTGGAAAGAAATGTTCTTTAATACTTTGAGATAATGTTCAATTTACTAATAAGGTCCCATAACGAATTTTGTGAAAAAATGTTCATCATCAGCTGAATAATATTTGCGGCAGGATGGTGAAAGATTTTGTGTTGTACATTACATTTTAACTTTAGTCTTACCTAAAACCAAACATGTTTGTGGTTAAGTTTACAGTTCAATTATATAGTTGTAAAAAACGGAAGTTTAAAAATATATTATTATTATGATATCTAATTGTATTAAATGCAGAACTGGGGTCCAGAAACAGATCAGAATCAGAATCAGAATCGGGTTTATTGCCATTGGTAGTGAAGGAGTTCACAACTAGGAATTTTTTATGGTACAATCGTGCAACATGAAACATATAAAGCAGACACAAAGAAAGAAGTAGATAAACAAAAGTTAACTGTTAACTAACTCTACAGGTTGCCCCGTCCAGTAAAGACACAGCAGGGAAGATGAGCTCCAAGCCAATTCTTCAAGTCTCAGTAATAGAAACTGGACTATAGTGGAAATAGGCCAAGCTCCAACATCTTTACACAGAGATGTCGATTGCAACATTACAGCTGATATTTCAATCCAGGATGGAGTTGCAGCCAAACAGGAACAGACCAAATGAAGCTACTATGATGTGAAAAAGCAGATAGAGCATAAAGTTAAGAGTGGAACCTGACAAGTCCTGCAGAGTGAGAGAATATAGATAGAATGAAGCAGAATGATGAAATGTGGTCCTTAGGTGACCCAGTAGCCCAAACATAAGGCAACACACATACAGAAAATCGCCCAGGAAACCATAACTGTTTTGGATGAAGTAAAAGAGAGATAGAGCCACAACAGCGGTGTTGTGCAATTTTACCAGAAGATTATGAATATATTAAATAACTAGAACTGGAAGTTATTGCTAATTATTGGCAGTGGTGTACAACAAACTCAACAGTAGTACTTGAGTAAAGTTTTGATCCTCATAGTCAAATCTTACTCAACTACAAGTAAAAGTTACTCGGTCAATAATCTAATCAAATTAAAGTATTGAAGTACTCAGTTTTAAAAATACTTAAGTATTCGAAAGTTCACGCATTGAAAGATACTTAAGTATTCAAAAATACAAATACAATTCTCTGATGTCAGTATTTTTGTATAATTCTCAGAGTAATTAATTGATTAATTCTCTTCACACTTTCACCATCGAAAAGAGGTTTAAGGTTAAATCTGAGCAAAAAAATTCCTAAAACCTCAAACTCAACGCTATTTTTGACATTTTGAATTGAAAAAAACTTCCTCAATGGGAAGCAAAGCGTCTTCAACTTGGAAACAAGGTCCAGTAGATTGTTTTTAATATTCTTTTTTTTGGAAAGGGATATAACTTCCTGTATTTAACCTTATCCTTAACCAGCAGTTTCAGGTAAGATTTGATGTTGCCCATTCTGGTCCCTGACAAACATTCGATTATGGTCCCTGGTATCTCTTAACGCCACCTTCCCTACTGTGGAGCTGTCAATTACCAGAGAGGGGTTCCCAGTAAGTGCGTCACTAAGCAGGGAAAGTCCGTACGACTACGCTTTCTGTGTACTGCCACCCAGTCGCGTTCGGGCTGCTCAAGAACTGTTGGAGGACCAATACCTGGACGTGTCCATGGTTTCAGTCGCTCCAGGTTGTTAACTAGTGGGCTTGGTCTAATACTTTGATATTCCATAGCCAGAAGCCTGTACTCTAAATCTGACATCCTTGCCTCAAATGTAAAAAAAATATTACACATACCATTAAAGCTAAAGGAGACAGATGAATAACTGAATATTTGATACAGAGAGGAGAGAGAGGAGAAGAAGATTTAGAGTCGGAAAAGAGTCAGGGGAGATGGAGAGAGAAGCCATAGAAGTTCTAAGCTAATGCTAGCCTAGGCTAGCTATGTCTTATTACCCGAAATAAAACCGTGAATGCGACAAATGCCTTGCAGAAAAGGGCAGCACTAGAAGCTGAGTTTAAAAGTGCTTTTTGACAGTTAGACTAACTTAGAGATGTCACAGAAAAGAGAATGTACGTTCTGAAAGTGAATGCAAACAGTAGCAACACCCTCAACTATGCAAGTATTGTGTTGTGTGTTAATGCATTTATGTTTTGGACACTATTTTTGTGGCTTAAAAAACACAGTAAATCTAACATTGTTCAAGCAGTTGTTCTTTTTTAAAATCTCCAACATTTTATTTTGTGCTGTGTCTTCAATTCAAAATTTAGATAAATTAAAGATTTTTTTACAGATAATTTTGCAAACTCCAAAAAAACATAAACCGTAAATTACAATAAATATGAGCACAGTTAGTACTGCAACAAATGCTTTGCATTTATTACTTAGAATACAGTATATACAAACTGTGAATGGTTGGTATAGAAAATATCTTCTAATCCAGCATGTTTTCCAGTCTTTTAGACACTGAAATGCCATCATGTCTGCTGAAAAACAGTTTCCATACCCTTTCAATATGCTGTAAGATAAAATATTTAACATTGCAAGTCAAGGGAACATCGGCATCTGTTTGGTAAGCTTTAATTTTCTTCAAGTGTTCATGTTTGAAGCACGTCTCCTGATACACCTTGCTCATAAAAAAGTTTGAAAACTTAAATGTGGTGAATTATATTTAGCCTCCATAGATTCCTTTTTTCCCCCAAGTACCCGTTAAAAGGCTAATTTCTATGCTTTTGATGCACTTCCTTTTATTTCTGCTGCCTATGTGTTTTGAGCAGCTCTACTCTAATGCACTTACTGAATAAATAGTGCAAAAGCATGATCTATATAATCAAGTGTAGATCCTCCAATCAGATTAAAATTCATCCAAGATAAAACAGGCTGTTAGAAATGAATGGGTAATTTTCTAATCTTTTAATTGTAGTCATATGCATCGAAAATTAAATAAGTAGAAGTAGCTCCTGAAAGTAAAAGCAAGTAGTCTAGACAGATACATATGTTTAGTTTAGTTTAATAGTTTATATAAAAGGGATTATATGGGAAAAAAAAACATTAATAAAAGATGCTTTAAATATGGTGTAAAGCATAATTTATTACTTCCCCAGTTCCATTCACTTAACAGTCATATAAAATCACCAAAATCAAACATTGTTGGATGCCATAATTACAGATTAATATCACTGCTGGTAACACTGAGACATAACTCTGGCAACATTTTCTTGACTTTATGACACTAGTCCTTCAGGTCTGAGGATAGTTTAATACATTCTGGGAGTTTGTTCTAATCTTTAATGCCCTTTGATGAGAAGGCTCTCTGTGGAATCGCTCAGCTATGTTTCGGTTTTCTGGAATCATTACTAACTACTCACATGAAACTCCTGCTTGTCAGCTCAGAGCAGAGCTGGACAAAGGGTTTTTAGTGGCGGTGGTGCAATATTGTTTACAGTATTGCTTCCAAGTACATTTTTGTGCTGTTAAATTTCAATGCTTTGTAGATGTTACATAAAACCAACAGTATTTTGAATATTTTAAAATATCAGAGGCTTTTTGATCAACTTTTTAAAGTTAAATGTTGAGTCCAAAGTAAGGCCCTGATATTTAAAATACTCAACTGCTTTGTTTTGACTGTGATCAAAATCATGACTGTGATTCTGCTTATTAGTTGCACGTTAGAATAGCTCTTCTAGCATTTAATACAGTTCAGCCTGATTTAATGCTATTAAGTCTGACTTACTTTGTGAGAAACTTCAGAAGACTCAGATTGAGGCATCAGCAATCACCTGTTTTAAGGACTACCTGAGAAACAGACCACAGTTTGTTACACTGAATGGTCAACTGTCTAATCCAGTAGTGAGCAGCAAAGGAGCTGGAGTGGAAACAATCATCTGATCCTGAATGTCAACAAAACAAGGGAGATGATTGTAGATTTCAGAAGAAACAGGAACAAGCTGAATCCTATTAACATCAAAGGAGAAGAAGTGGAGGTGTTTGACGAGTATAAATACCTTGGTGTTCACTTGGACAACAAACTAGACTGGAGACAATACTGTGACGCCGTCTATGGTCGGTCCATTAATAACCCCAAGTGTTTGAATATTTGATTAACTAAATTATACTAAATATCAGCTAAACTTTTCATCTTTTTAATAGACTTAAAGCCGTTGGCATAAAGATCTGAGTGAAACTTCAATGTGTAAATATATTTAGGGGGGCCACATGCCGAAGGCATGGCCCACCTATTACTATTGCACATATTTATTCCGCGTATTATTATTATTAGGGGGGCCACATGCCGAAGGCATGGCCCACCTATTACTATTGCACATATTTATTCCGCGTATTATTATTATTAGGGGGGCCACATGCCGAAGGCATGGCCCACCTATTACTATTGCACATATTTATTCCGCGTATTATTATTATTAGGGGGGCCACATGCCGAAGGCATGGCCCACCTATTACTATTGCACATATTTATTCCGCGTATTATTATTATAGCTTATAGTTCTCCTCGCCCCCTAAAAACTTCGGCGCGTAACTAGTCACGCACCATTCGTCGGATCGGGCCCAAAGTTGGCACACGCGTCGGGACCAATGGTGCGATGCGTGCTTGTATAAAACTTTCTCATTAGTCCGAAGGTTCGCGAATTATTAGCGAAAACGTCGCAAAAAAAATCCCATAGGAAATGAATGGGGAGAGGAAAAAAAAGCATAAAAAACAGCACTTCACTGTGTCGGCATACATTCATGTAGAAAAACAGTTTAAAGCTCAGTTTGTAGATAAATCCTTCGTCTATTTAAAACTGAAGACGGTATGTTGATAACTGCTACGGTTTTTGTATAATCAGACCTCAAGCGCCACAAAGTTTTAGCAAAATCCACCCTTCTAGAGTGGAGAGACTGAAAAGCTAGAGTGTGAGGCAGCCGTTTTTTTAAGACCAAAAAACATTTTAAACTCGCCCTCACGGCCACATATTTATAGCTAGAGTCACCATTTTTGGTCAGTTTGTAGACTGAAACCTCTGGACCCACACAATGTCTTCGGAATTACGGTAGGATTAATACTTTTCCTTAAAAACCCTCCAGACCGACCTAAAGTCGATCAAAATCAGAGCCGTTTTTCATTGGTTTTGGAGCAGCAGTGGGGAGAAAAACGAATGACATTATGTGTTTTCAACTCGTCATAAATATTTTTCTGAAAGACACACATACACCAAAGTTGGCATAGTTGGAGTCGAAGGATGGCTGACGCTCACGGTGAAAGAATTTTTTGAATAACTCATACGGTTTTTGCTCAGCAGTCGTTTGTTCGGAGGACATTTTAAGCACCAGAAAGCTGGGTGAGAGGGACCTGCTGCAGCTAGCCCAATTAAAAGATCAGGTGTGAGAAAACGTTTTTTCTTTTTCTTTCTCTTCCCATTCAGGTTGTAGATGACCTACAGCCATGAAAGTTACTCCAATTGAAGACAAGATATAGCTGTCGCTTAGATAAAAATAATTTTTCAGATACCTTTTACGGTTTTTACTCAGCAGTCGTTTGTTCGGAGGGGTGCTTTAGCAGCTTAAAGGTGAGTGAGAGTGTGATGCTGCAGTTAAAACAAAGGGAGGAGCAGGTGGGATTAGCCATTTTGTTTGTGCTTCGTTTTGGGTTGTGAAAGACCTACAGACATGAAAGTTACCCCAGTCTGAGACAAAGGATAGATGTTGCTTTCACTGAAAGAATTTCTCAAATACCTTTTACGGTTTTTTCTCAGCAGTCGTTTGTTTGGAGGGTAAGCACCTGGAAGCTAGCTGACAGTTAGCTTCTGCAGCAGCCTGCTGCAGTGAAGCAGGCTGTCGTTTTTTTAAGATAAAACATTTTGTTCTTGCCTCACGGCCACATATTTGGAGCTACAGTCACCATTTTTGGTCAGTTTGTAGGCTGAAACCTCTGGACCCACACAATGTCTTCAGAATTACGGTAGGATTAATACTTTTCCTTAAAAACCCTCCAGACCGACCTAAAGTCGATGAAAATCAGAGCCGTTTTTCATTGGTTTTGGAGCAGCAGTGGGGAGAAAAACGAATGACATTATGTGTTTTCAACTCGTCATAAATATTTTTCTGAATGACACACATACACCAAAGTTGGCATAGTTGGAGTCGAAGGATTGCTGATGCTCACGGTGAAGAAATTTTTTGAATAACTCATACGGTTTTTGCTCAGCAGTCGTTTGTTCGGAGCTGTTCCTCCCATTCAAAAAAGCCTGAGAGCTAAGGAACGATAGTGCTGCGCTTTTCTCTCTGTCACTGACAGGCTCGTTAAGCGTTGTCAAGGTAACCGTGCTTCAAACAGATTTTACCTCTGCTGTTTTAAACAGCACATATTAATCTAATGGAGGGTGAAAGCACTGATTTAACATTGGGAAATGGATACTATATGACTGCTGTCCATGACACTTCCCTTGCCACTCAACACTGATAGACTTTCAAAATAAGACTCCAGGGACCCTACAAAATAAAAGCCTCTATATTTTTTACATATATTTATTGCCCTATATGGCTCAACATTATGACCCAAACTCAACCCCATTTTAGAGAATAGACTCTAGGAGACTGTTTAAAACACACCCTATGGCAAATTTCAAAATAAAAGCCTCCCATTTCCGCTTCATCTACTGCCCTAATAACATGGAAAAAGAGTGATTTAACGATTGGAAAGTCATCAACTATCATTGCTGGGTCTGAACATTTTCTCTAAACACAACTCTGTTGGACTTTCAAAATAAGACTCCAGGGACCCTACAAAATAAAAGCCTCTAGATTATACTAATGCAATAATTGATGCAAATGGCTCAACATTATGACCCAAACTCTTCCAGGTTGTTTTTATTAGACTCTAGTGACCTTTTCAAAACACACCCCAGAGCAAATTTCACAATAAAAGTCTCCCATTTACTCTGTAATACAGCAGCTATTCACCTAATAACATGGAAAACCAGTGATTTAACATTTGGAAATGGATTCTATATCACTGCTGGGCATGACCCATCTTTTGATGCACATCCATGATAGACTTTCAAAATAACACTACAGGGACTCTACAGAATAAAAGCCTCTTCCTTATACACACTCATACATTCTGGCATATTGCTCATAGCCATTTGTAATTTCATCACTGCAATGGCTCTGAGCATGCGGGCGGAGCCCGCCATTGGTGATTTCATCACTGCAATGGCTCTTAGAAGGCGGGCGAAGCCCGCCAATGGTGATTTCATCACTGCAATGGCTCTTAGCAGGCGGGCGGAGCCCGCCATTGGTGATTTTTTTCATCGCTGCAAGGGCTCCTAGCAGGCGGGCGGAGCCCGCCAACTGCGCTTTACCCACTGCGGTTCAATATGGACAACCCATATTACCCTTGTGCATCATATGCTGTGCACGTCTATTTCCCAGATTTCAGCACAAGTGGCACACAGCTCTCTTTGCCCATGACCTAGCCCTCTTTCCTTCCCTCAGCAGCCCTCAAAGGCGTAAGCAGTTGGTCTGGGGAGCCCCAATGTCACTTGCCAGGGCCGTATTGGCCCAGTTACCCAGACGGGCAGTAGGTGGCCCCCCTCAAAATTTCTTTAGAAATTTTCTAGTTAGGGGGGCCACATGCCGAAGGCATGGCCCACCTATTACTATTGCACATATTTATTCCGCGTATTATTATTATAGCTTATAGTTCTCCTCGTCCCCTAAAACTTCGGCGCGTAACTAGTCACGCACCATTCGTCGGATCGGGCCCAAAGTTGGCACACGCGTCGGGACCAATGGTGCGATGCGTGCTTGTATAAAACTTTCTCATTAGTCCGAAGGTTCGCGAATTATTAGCGAAAACGTCGCAAAAAAATCCCATAGGAAATGAATGGGGAGAGGTAAAAAAAAGCATAAAAAACAGCACTTCACTGTGTCGGCATACATTCATGTAGAAAAACAGTTTAAAGCTCAGTTTGTAGATAAATCCTTCGTCTATTTAAAACTGAAGACGGCATGTTGATAACTGCTACGGTTTTTGTATAATCAGACCTCAAGCGCCACAAAGTTTTAGCAAAATCCACCCTTCTAGAGTGGAGAGACTGAAAAGCTAGAGTGTGAGGCAGCCGTTTTTTTAAGACCAAAAAACATTTTAAACTCGCCCTCACGGCCACATATTTATAGCTAGAGTCACCATTTTTGGTCAGTTTGTAGACTGAAACCTCTGGACCCACACAATGTCTTCGGAATTACGGTAGGATTAATACTTTTCCTTAAAAACCCTCCAGACCGACCTAAAGTCGATCAAAATCAGAGCCGTTTTTCATTGGTTTTGGAGCAGCAGTGGGGAGAAAAACGAATGACAGTATGTGTTTTAAACTCGTCATAAATATTTTTCTGAAAGACACACATACACCAAAGTTGGCATAGTTGGAGTCGAAGGATGGCTGACGCTCACGGTGAAGAAATTTTTTGAATAACTCATACGGTTTTTGCTCAGCAGTCGTTTGTTCGGAGGACATTTTAAGCACCAGAAAGCTGGGTGAGACTGACCTGCTGCAGCTAGCTCAATTAGAAGCTCAGGTGTGATGAAACGTTTTTTCTTTTTCTTTCTCTTCCCATTCAGGTTGTAGATGACCTACAGCCATGAAAGTTACTCCAATTGAAGACAAGATATAGCTGTCGCTTAGATAAAAATAATTTTTCAGATACCTTTTACGGTTTTTACTCAGCAGTCGTTTGTTCGGAGGGGTGCTTTAGCAGCTTAAAGGTGAGTGAGAGTGATGCTGCAGTTAAAACAAAGGGAGGAGCAGGTGGGATCAGCCATTTTGTTTGTGCTTCGTTTTGGGTTGTGAAAGACCTACAGACATGAAAGTTACCCCAGTCTGAGACAAAGGATAGATGTTGCTTTCACTGAAAGAATTTTTCAAATACCTTTTACGGTTTTTGCTCAGCAGTCGTTTGTTCGGAGGGTAAGCACCTGGAAGCTAGCTGACAGTTAGCTTCTGCAGCAGCCTGCTGCAGTGAAGCAGGCTGTCGTTTTTTTAAGATAAAACATTTTGTTCTTGCCTCACGGCCACATATTTGGAGCTACAGTCACCATTTTTGGTCAGTTTGTAGGCTGAAACCTCTGGACTCACACAATGTCTTCGGAATTACGGTAGGATTAATACTTTTCCTTAAAAACCCTCCAGACCGACCTAAAGTCGATGAAAATCAGAGCATTTTTCCATTGGTTTTGGAGCAGCAGTGGGGAGAAAAACGAATGACATTATGTGTTTTAAACTCGTCATAAATATTGTTCTGAATGACACACATACACCAAAGTTGGCATAGTTGGAGTCGAAGGATTGCTGATGCTCACGGTGAAGAAATTTTTTGAATAACTCATACGGTTTTTGCTCAGCAGTCGTTTGTTCGGAGCTGTTCCTCCCATTCAAAAAAGCCTGAGAGCTAAGGAACGATAGTGCTGCGCTTTTCTCTCTGTCACTGACAGGCTCGTTAAGCGTTGTCAAGGTAACCGTGCTTCAAACAGATTTTACCTCTGCTGTTTTAAACAGCACATATTAATCTAATGGAGGGTGAAAGCACTGATTTAACATTGGGAAATGGATACTATATGACTGCTGTCCATGACACTTCCCTTGCCACTCAACACTGATAGACTTTCAAAATAAGACTCCAGGGACCCTACAAAATAAAAGCCTCTATATTTTTTACATATATTTATTGCCCTATATGGCTCAACATTATGACCCAAACTCAACCCCATTTTAGAGAATAGACTCTAGGAGACTGTTTAAAACACACCCTATGGCAAATTTCAAAATAAAAGCCTCCCATTTCCTCTTCATCTACTGCCCTAATAACATGGAAAAAAGAGTGATTTAACGATTGGAAAGTCATCAACTATCATTGCTGGGTCTGAACATTTTCTCTAAACACAACTCTGTTGGACTTTCAAAATAAGACTCCAGGGACCCTACAAAATAAAAGCCTCTAGATTATACTAATGCAATAATTGATGCAAATGGCTCAACATTATGACCCAAACTCTTCCAGGTTGTTTTTATTAGACTCTAGTGACCTTTTCAAAACACACCCCAGAGCAAATTTCACAATAAAAGTCTCCCATTTACTCTGTAATACAGCAGCTATTCACCTAATAACATGGAAAACCAGTGATTTAACATTTGGAAATGGATTCTATATCACTGCTGGGCATGACCCATCTTTTGATGCACATCCATGATAGACTTTCAAAATAACACTACAGGGACTCTACAGAATAAAAGCCTCTTCCTTATACACACTCATACATTCTGGCATATTGCTCATAGCCATTTGTAATTTCATCACTGCAATGGCTCTGAGCATGCGGGCGGAGCCCGCCATTGGTGATTTCATCACTGCAATGGCTCTTAGAAGGCGGGCGAAGCCCGCCAATGGTGATTTCATCACTGCAATGGCTCTTAGCAGGCGGGCGGAGCCCGCCATTGGTGATTTTTTTCATCGCTGCAAGGGCTCCTAGCAGGCGGGCAGAGCCCGCCAACTGCGCTTTACCCACTGCGGTTCAATATGGACAACCCATATTACCCTTGTGCATCATATGCTGTGCACGTCTATTTCCCAGATTTCAGCACAAGTGGCACACAGCTCTCTTTGCCCATGACCTAGCCCTCTTTCCTTCCCTCAGCAGCCCTCAAAGGCGTAAGCAGTTGGTCTGGGGAGCCCCAATGTCACTTGCCAGGGCCGTATTGGCCCAGTTACCCAGACGGGCAGTAGGTGGCCCCCCTCAAAATTTCTTTAGAAATTTTCTAGTTAGGGGGGCCACATGCCGAAGGCATGGCCCACCTACTACTATCTCACATATTTATTCCGCGTATTATTAGGGGGGCCACATGCCGAAGGCATGGCCCACCTACTACTATCTCACATATTTATTCCGCGTATTATTTTTATTATAGCTTATAGTTCTCCTCGCCACCAAAAACTTCGGCGCGTAACTAGTCACGCACCATTCGTCGGATCGGGCCCAAAGTTGGCACACGCGTAGAGACCAATGGGGCGATGCGTGCTTGTATAAAACTTTCTCATTAGTCCGAAGGTTTGCGAATTATTAGCGAAAACGTCGCAAAAAATTCCCATAGGAAATGAATGGGGAGAGGAAAAAAACAGCATAAAAAACAGCGCTTCACTGTGTTGGCATACATTCACGTAGAAAAACAGTTTAAAGCTCAGTTTGTAGATAAATCCTTCGTCTGCATAAAACTGAAGACGGCATGTTGATAACTGCTACGGTTTTTGTATAATCAGACCTCAAGCGCCACAAAGTTTTGGCAAAATCCAGCCTTCTAGAGTGGAGAGACTGAAAAGCTAGAGTGTGAGGCAGCCGTTTTTTTAAGACCCAAAAACATTTTAAACTCGCCCTCACGGCCACATATTTATAGCTAGAGTCACCATTTTTGGTCAGTTTGTAGACTGAAATCTCTGGACCCACACAATGTCTTCGGAATTACGGTAGGATTAATACTTTTCCTTAAAAACCCTCCAGACCGACCTCAAGTCGATGAAAATCAGAGCCGTTTTTCATTGGTTTTGGAACAGCAGAGGGGAGAAAAACGAATGACATTACAGGTGCTGGTCATAAAATTAGAATATCATGAAAAAGTAGATTGATTTCAGTAATTCCATTTAAAAAGTGAAACTTGTATATTATATTCATACATTACATACAAACTCATATATTTCAGATGTTTATTTTGTTTAATTTTGATGATTACAAATGACAACAAATGAAAATCTCAAATTCATCATATCAGAAAATTAGAATATTACTGAAGACCAATAAAAACAAAGGATTTATAGAAATGTTGGCCAACTGAAAAGTATGAACATGAAAAGTATGAGCATGTACAGCACTCAGTATTTAGTTGGGCCTCCTTTGGCCTGTATTACTGCAGCAATGCGGCGTGGCATGGAGTCGATCAGTCTGTGGCACTGCTCAGGTGTTATGATAGCCCAGGTTGCTCTAATAGTGGCTTTTAGCTCTTCTGAATTGTTGGGTCTGGTGTATTGCATCTTCTTCTTCACAATACCCCATAGATTTTCTATGGGGTTAAGGTCAGGAGAGTTTGCTGGCCAATTAAGAACAGGGATACCATGGTCCTTCAACCAGGTACTGGTAGCTTTGGCACTGTGTGCAGGTGCCAAGTCCTGTTGGAAAATGAAATCTGCATCTCCAAAAAGTTGGTCAGCTGCAGGAAGCATGAAGTGCTCTAAAACTTCCTGGTATGTGGCTGCGTTGACCCTGGACCTCAGAAAACACAATGGACCAACACCAGCAGATGACATGGCACCCCAAACCATCACTGACTGTGGAAACTTTACACTGGACTTCAAGCAACGTGGATGAAGTGCCTCTTCTTTTCCTCCAGACTCTGGGACCTTGATTTCCAAAGGAAATGCAAAATTTACTTTCATCAGAGAACATGACTTTGGACCACTCACCAGCAGTCCAGTCCTGTTTCTCTTTAGCCCAGGCAAGACGCTTCTGACGCTGTCTGTGGTTCAAGAGTGGCTTGACACAAGGAATGCGACAGCAGAAACCCATGTCTTTCATACGTCTGTGTGTGGTGGTTCTTGAAGCACTCACTCCAGCTGCAGTCCACTCTTTGTGAATCTCCCCCACATTTTTGAATGGGTTTTGTTTCACAATCCTCTCCAGGGTGCGGTTATCTCTCTTGCTTGTACACTTTTTTCGACCACATCTTTTCCTTCCCTTCGCCTCTCTATTAATGTGCTTGGACACTGAGCTCTGTGAACAGCCAGCCTCTTTAGCGATGACCTTTTGTGTCTTGCCCTCCTTGTGCAAGGAGTCGATGGTCGTCTTTTGGACAACTGTCAAGTCAGCAGTCTTCCCCATGATTGTGTAGCCTATAGAACTAGACTGAAAGACCATTTAAAGGCTTTTGCAGGTGGTTTGAGTTAATCAGCTGATTAGAGTGTGGCACCAGGGGCCATCAATTTTGAACCTTTTCACAATATTCTAATTTTCTGATATGATGAATTTGAGATTTTCATTTGTTGTCATTTGTAATCATCAAAATTAAACAAAATAAACATCTGAAATATATGAGTTTGTATGTAATGTATGAATATAATATACAAGTTTCACTTTTTAAATGGAATTACTGAAATCAATCCACTTTTTCATGATATTCTAATTTTATGACCAGCACCTGTATGTGTTTTAAACTCGTCATAAATATTGTTCTGAAAGACACACATACACCAAAGTTGGCATAGTTGGAGTCGAAGGATGGCTGACGCTCACGGTGAAAGAATTTTTTGAATAACTCATACGGTTTTTGCTCAGCAGTCGTTTGTTCGGAGGACATTTTAAGCACCAGAAAGCTGGGTGACAGTGTCCTGCTGCAGCTAGCTCAATTAGAAGCTCAGGTGTGAGGAAACGTTTTTTTTTTTCTTTCTCTTCCCATTCAGGTTGTAGATGACCTACAGCCATGAAAGTTACTCTAATTGAAGTAAAGATATAGCTGTAGCTTAGATAAAAATAATTTTTCAGATATCATTTATGGTTTTTACTCAGCAGTCATTTGTTCGGAGGGGGGCTTTAGCAGCTTAAAGGTGAGTGAAAGTGTGTTGCTGCAGCTAGCTCAGTTAGAAGCTAAGGACTGAGGACCCGTTTTTCTTATTCTTTCTCTTCCCATTCAGGTTGTAGATGACCTACAGCCATGAAAGTTACTCCAATTGAAGACAAGATATAGCTTTAGCTTAGATAAAAATAATTTTTCAGATACCTTTTACGGTTTTTACTCAGCAGTCGTTTGTTCGGAGGGGTGCTATAGCAGCTTAAAGATGACAGAGTGTGGTGCTGCAGTTTAAACAAAGGGAGGAGCAGGTGGGATCAGCCATTTTGTTTGTGCTTCGTTTTGGGTTGTGAAAGACCTACAGACATGAAGGTTACCCCAGTCTGAGACAAAGGATAGATGTTTCTTTCACTGAAAGAATTTTTCTAATACCTTTTACGGTTTTTGCTCAGCAGTCGTTTGTTCGGAGGGGTGCTATAGCAGCTTAAAGGTGACAGAGTGTGGTGCTGCAGTTTAAACAAAGGGAGGAGCAGGTGGGATCAGCCATTTTGTTTGTGCTTCGTTTTGGGTTGTGAAAGACCTACAGACATGAAGGTTACCCCAGTCTGAGACAAAGGATAGATGTTTCTTTCACTGAAAGAATTTTTCTAATACCTTTTACGGTTTTTGCTCAGCAGTCGTTTGTTCGGAGGGGTGCTATAGCAGCTTAAAGGTGACAGAGTGTGGTGCTGCAGTTTAAACAAAGGGAGGAGCAGGTGGGATCAGCCATTTTGTTTGTGCTTCGTTTTGGGTTGTGAAAGACCTACAGACATGAAGGTTACTCTAATTGAAGTAAAGATATAGCTGTAGCTTAGATAAAAATAATTTTTCAGATATCATTTATGGTTTTTACTCAGCAGTCCTTTGTTCGGAGGGGGGCTTTAGCAGCTTAAAGGTGAGTGAGAGTGTGTTGCTGCAGCTAGCTCAGTTAGAAGCTAAGGACTGAGGACCCGTTTTTTCTTATTCTTTCTCTTCCCATTCAGGTTGTAGATGACCTACAGCCATGAAAGTTACTCCAATTGAAGACAAGATATAGCTTTAGCTTAGATAAAAATAATTTTTCAGATACCTTTTACGGTTTTTACTCAGCAGTCGTTTGTTCGGAGGGGTGCTATAGCAGCTTAAAGATGACAGAGTGTGGTGCTGCAGTTTAAACAAAGGGAGGAGCAGGTGGGATCAGCCATTTTGTTTGTGCTTCGTTTTGGGTTGTGAAAGACCTACAGACATGAAGGTTACCCCAGTCTGAGACAAAGGATAGATGTTTCTTTCACTGAAAGAATTTTTCTAATACCTTTTACGGTTTTTGCTCAGCAGTCGTTTGTTCGGAGGGGTGCTATAGCAGCTTAAAGGTGACAGAGTGTGGTGCTGCAGTTTAAACAAAGGGAGGAGCAGGTGGGATCAGCCATTTTGTTTGTGCTTCGTTTTGGGTTGTGAAAGACCTACAGACATGAAGGTTACTCTAATTGAAGTAAAGATATAGCTGTAGCTTAGATAAAAATAATTTTTCAGATATCATTTATGGTTTTTACTCAGCAGTCCTTTGTTCGGAGGGGGGCTTTAGCAGCTTAAAGGTGAGTGAGAGTGTGTTGCTGCAGCTAGCTCAGTTAGAAGCTAAGGACTGAGGACCCGTTTTTTCTTATTCTTTCTCTTCCCATTCAGGTTGTAGATGACCTACAGCCATGAAAGTTACTCCAATTGAAGACAAGATATAGCTTTAGCTTAGATAAAAATAATTTTTCAGATACCTTTTACGGTTTTTACTCAGCTGTCGTTTGTTCGGAGGGGTGCTATAGCAGCTTAAAGGTGACAGAGTGTGGTGCTGCAGTTTAAACAAAGGGAGGAGCAGGTGGGATCAGCCATTTTGTTTGTGCTTCGTTTTGGGTTGTGAAAGACCTACAGACATGAAGGTTACCCCAGTCTGAGACAAAGGATAGATGTTGCTTTCACTGAAAGAATTTTTCTAATACCTATTACGGTTTTTGCTCAGCAGTCGTTTGTTCAGCAGCTGTTCCTCCCATTCAAAAAAGCCTGAGAGCTAAGGAACGATAGTGCTGCGCTTTTCTCTCTGTCACTGACAGGCTCGTTAAGCGTTGTCAAGGTAACCGTGCTTCAAAGAGATTTTACCTCTGCTGTTTTAAACAGCACATATTAATCCAATGGAGGGTGAAAGCACTGATTTAACATTGGAAAATGGACACTATATGACTGCTGTCCATGACACTTCCCTTGCCACTCAACACTGATAGACTTTCAAAATAAGACTCCAGGGACCCTACAAAATAAAAGCCTCTATATTTTTTACATATATTTATTGCCCTATATGGCTCAACATTATGACCCAAACTCAACCCCATTTTAGAGAATAGACTCTAGGAGACTGTTTAAAACACACCCTATGGCAAATTTCAAAATAAAAGCCTCCCATTTCCGCTTCATCTACTGCCCTAATAACATGGAAAAAGAGTGATTTAACGATTGGAAAGTCATCAACTATGATTGCTGGGTCTGAACATTTTCTCTAAACACAACTCTGTTGGACTTTCAAAATAAGACTCCAGGGACCCTACAAAATAAAAGCCTCTAGATTATACTAATGCAATAATTGATGCAAATGGCTCAACATTATGACCCAAACTCTTCCAGGTTGTTTTTATTAGACTCTAGTGACCTTTTCAAAACACACCCCAGAGCAAATTTCACAATAAAAGTCTCCCATTTACTCTGTAATACAGCAGCTATTCACCTAATAACATGGAAAACCAGTGATTTAACATTTGGAAATGGATTCTATATCACTGCTGGGCATGACCCATCTTTTGATGCACATCCATGATAGACTTTCAAAATAAGACTACAGGGACTCTACAGAATAAAAGCCTCTTCCTTATACACACTCATACATTCTGGCATATTGCTCATAGCCATTTGTAATTTCATCACTGCAATGGCTCTGAGCATGCGGGCGGAGCCCGCCATTGGTGATTTCATCACTGCAATGGCTCTTAGAAGGCGGGCGAAGCCCGCCAATGGTGATTTCATCACTGCAATGGCTCTTAGCAGGCGGGCGGAGCCCGCCATTGGTGATTTTTTTCATCGCTGCAAGGGCTCCTAGCAGGCGGGCGGAGCCCGCCAACTGCGCTTTACCCACTGCGGTTCAATATGGACAACCCATATTACCCTTGTGCATCATATGCTGTGCACGTCTATTTCCCAGATTTCAGCACAAGTGGCACACAGCTCTCTTTGCCCATGACCTAGCCCTCTTTCCTTCCCTCAGCAGCCCTCAAAGGCGTAAGCAGTTGGTCTGGGGAGCCCCAACGTCACTTGCCAGGGCCGTATTGGCCCAGTTACCCAGACGGGCAGTAGGTGGCCCCCCTCAAAATTTCTTTAGAAATTTTCTAGTTAGGGGGGCCACATGCCGAAGGCATGGCCCACCTACTACTATCTCACATATTTATTCCGCGTATTATACTAGCTTATAGTTCTCCTCGCCACCAAAACTTCGGCACCTAACTAGTCCCGCACGGTTTGGCGGATCGGGCCCAAAGTTGGCACACGCGTCGGGACCAATGGTGCGATGCGTGCTTGTATAAAACTTTCTCATTAGTCCGAAGGTTCGCGAATTATTAGCGAAAACGTCGCAAAAAAAATCCCATAGGAAATGAATGGGGAGAGGGAAAAAAAAGCATAAAAAACAGCACTTCACTGTGTCGGCATACATTCATGTAGAAAAACAGTTTAAAGCTCAGTTTGTAGATAAATCCTTCGTCTATTTAAAACTGAAGACGGCATGTTGATAACTGCTACGGTTTTTGTATAATCAGACCTCAAGCGCCACAAAGTTTTAGCAAAATCCACCCTTCTAGAGTGGAGAGACTGAAAAGCTAGAGTGTGAGGCAGCCGTTTTTTTAAGACCAAAAAACATTTTAAACTCGCCCTCACGGCCACATATTTATAGCTAGAGTCACCATTTTTGGTCAGTTTGTAGACTGAAATCTCTGGACCCACACAATGTCTTCGGAATTACGGTAGGATTAATACTTTTCCTTAAAAACCCTCCAGACCGACCTAAAGTCGATCAAAATCAGAGCCGTTTTTCATTGGTTTTGGAGCAGCAGTGGGGAGAAAAACGAATGACATTATGTGTTTTCAACTCGTCATAAATATTTTTCTGAAAGACACACATACACCAAAGTTGGCATAGTTGGAGTCGAAGGATGGCTGACGCTCACGGTGAAAGAATTTTTTGAATAACTCATACGGTTTTTGCTCAGCAGTCGTTTGTTCGGAGGACATTTTAAGCACCAGAAAGCTGGGTGACAGTGAGCTGCTGCAGCTAGCTCAGTTAGAAGCTAAGGACTGAGGACCCGTTTTTTCTTATTCTTTCTCTTCCCATTCAGGTTGTAGATGACCTACAGCCATGAAAGTTACTCCAATTGAAGACAAGATATAGCTGTCGCTTAGATAAAAAGAATTTTTCAGATATCATTTATGGTTTTTACTCAGCAGTCGTTTGTTCGGAGGGGTGCTTTAGCAGCTTAAAGGTGAGTGAGAGTGTGGTGCTGCAGTTAAAACAAAGGGAGGAGCAGGTGGGACCCACCATTTTGTTTGTGCTTCGTTTTGGGTTGTGAAAGACCTACAGACATGAAGGTTACCCCAGTCTGAGACAAAGGATAGATGTTTCTTTCACTGAAAGAATTTTTCAAATACCTTTTACGGTTTTTGCTCAGCAGTCGTTTGTTTGGAGGGTAAGCACCTGGAAGCTAGCTGACAGTTAGCTTCTGCAGCAGCCTGCTAGTGTGCAGCTGCTGACATCTTAGTGTGAGGCGGCCGTTTTTTTAAGATAAAAGATTTTGTTCTTGCCTCACGGCCACATATTTGGAGCTACAGTCACCATTTTTGGTCAGTTTGTAGGCTGAAACCTCTGGACTCACACAATGTCTTCGGAATTACGGTAGGATTAATACTTTTCCTTAAAAACCCTCCAGACCGACCTAAAGTCGATGAAAATCAGAGCCGTTTTTCATTGGTTTTGGAGCAGCAGTGGGGAGAAAAACGAATGACATTATGTGTTTTCAACTCGTCATAAATATTGTTCTGAATGACACACATACACCAAAGTTGGCATAGTTGGAGTCGAAGGATTGCTGACGCTCACGGTGAAGAAATTTTTTGAATAACTCATACGGTTTTTGCTAAGCAGTCGTTTGTTCGGAGCTGTTGCTCCCATTCAAAAAAGCCTGAGAGCTAAGGAACGATAGTGCTGCGCTTTTCTCTCTGTCACTGACAGGCTCGTTAAGCGTTGTCAAGGTAACCGTGCTTCAAAGAGATTTTACCTCTGCTGTTTTAAACAGCACATATTAATCTAATGGAGGGTGAAAGCACTGATTTAACATTGGGAAATGGATACTATATGACTGCTGTCCATGACACTTCCCTTGCCACTCAACACTGATAGACTTTCAAAATAAGACTCCAGGGACCCTACAAAATAAAAGCCTCTATATTTTTTACATATATTTATTGCCCTATATGGCTCAACATTATGACCCAAACTCAACCCCATTTTAGAGAATAGACTCTAGGAGACTGTTTAAAACACACCCTAAGGCAAATTTCAAAATAAAAGCCTCCCATTTCATCTTCATCTACTGCCCTAATAACATGGAAAAAAGAGTGATTTAACGATTGGAAAGTCATCAACTATCATTGCTGGGTCTGAACATTTTCTCTAAACACAACTCTGTTGGACTTTCAAAATAAGACTCCAGGGACCCTACAAAATAAAAGCCTCTAGATTATACTAATGCAATAATTGATGCAAATGGCTCAACATTATGACCCAAACTCTTCCAGGTTGTTTTTATTAGACTCTAGTGACCTTTTCAAAACACACCCCAGAGCAAATTTCACAATAAAAGTCTCCCATTTACTCTGTAATACAGCAGCTATTCACCTAATAACATGGAAAACCAGTGATTTAACATTTGGAAATGGATTCTATATCACTGCTGGGCATGACCCATCTTTTGATGCACATCCATGATAGACTTTCAAAATAACACTACAGGGACTCTACAGAATAAAAGCCTCTTCCTTATACACACTCATACATTCTGGCATATTGCTCATAGCCATTGGTGATTTCATCACTGCAATGGCTCTTAGAAGGCGGGCGAAGCCCGCCATTGGTGATTTCATCACTGCAATGGCTCTTAGCAGGCGGGCAGAGCCCGCCATTGGTGATTTTTTTCATCGCTGCAAGGGCTCCTAGCAGGCGGGCGGAGCCCGCCAACTGCGCTTTACCCACTGCGGTTCAATATGGACAACCCATATTACCCTTGTGCATCATATGCTGTGCACGTCTATTTCCCAGATTTCAGCACAAGTGGCACACAGCTCTCTTTGCCCATGACCTAGCCCTCTTTCCTTCCCTCAGCAGCCCTCAAAGGCGTAAGCAGTTGGTCTGGGGAGCCCCAATGTCACTTGCCAGGGCCGTATTGGCCCAGTTACCCAGACGGGCAGTAGGTGGCCCCCCTCAAAATTTCTTTAGAAATTTTCTAGTTATTATTATAGCTTATAGTTCTCCTCGCCACCAAAAACTTCGGCGCGTAACTAGTCACGCACCATTCGTCGGATCGGGCCCAAAGTTGGCACACGCGTCGGGACCAATGGTGCGATGCGTGCTTGTATAAAACTTTCTCATTAGTCCGAAGGTTCGCGAATTATTAGCGAAAACGTCGCAAAAAAAATCCCATAGGAAATGAATGGGGAGAGGAAAAAAAAGCATAAAAAACAGCACTTCACTGTGTCGGCATACATTCATGTAGAAAAACAGTTTAAAGCTCAGTTTGTAGATAAATCCTTCGTCTATTTAAAACTGAAGACGGTATGTTGATAACTGCTACGGTTTTTGTATAATCAGACCTCAAGCGCCACAAAGTTTTAGCAAAATCCACCCTTCTAGAGTGGAGAGACTGAAAAGCTAGAGTGTGAGGCAGCCGTTTTTTTAAGACCAAAAAACATTTTAAACTCGCCCTCACGGCCACATATTTATAGCTAGAGTCACCATTTTTGGTCAGTTTGTAGACTGAAATCTCTGGACCCACACAATGTCTTCGGAATTACGGTAGGATTAATACTTTTCCTTAAAAACCCTCCAGACCGACCTAAAGTCGATGAAAATCAGAGCCGTTTTTCATTGGTTTTGGAGCAGCAGTGGGGAGAAAAACGAATGACATTATGTGTTTTCAACTCGTCATAAATATTTTTCTGAAAGACACACATACACCAAAGTTGGCATAGTTGGAGTCGAAGGATGGCTGACGCTCACGGTGAAAGAATTTTTTGAATAACTCATACGGTTTTTGCTCAGCAGTCGTTTGTTCGGAGGACATTTTAAGCACCAGAAAGCTGGGTGAGAGGGACCTGCTGCAGCTAGCTCAATTAGAAGCTCAGGTGTGAGGAAACGTTTTTTCTTTTTCTTTCTCTTCCCATTCAGGTTGTAGATGACCTACAGCCATGAAAGTTACTCCAATTGAAGACAAGATATAGCTGTAGCTTAGATAAAAATAATTTTTCAGATATCATTTATGGTTTTTACTCAGCAGTCCTTTGTTCGGAGGGGGGCTTTAGCAGCTTAAAGGTGAGTGAGAGTGTGTTGCTGCAGCTAGCTCAGTTAGAAGCTAAGGACTGAGGACCCGTTTTTCTTATTCTTTCTCTTCCCATTCAGGTTGTAGATGACCTACAGCCATGAAAGTTACTCCAATTGAAGACAAGATATAGCTGTAGCTTAGATAAAAATAATTTTTCAGATACCTTTTACGGTTTTTACTCAGCAGTCGTTTGTTCGGAGGGGTGCTATAGCAGCTTAAAGGTGACAGAGTGTGGTGCTGCAGTTTAAACAAAGGGAGGAGCAGGTGGGATCAGCCATTTTGTTTGTGCTTCGTTTTGGGTTGTGAAAGACCTACAGACATGAAGGTTACCCCAGTCTGAGACAAAGGATAGATGTTTCTTTCACTGAAAGAATTTTTCTAATACCTTTTACGGTTTTTGCTCAGCAGTCGTTTGTTTGGAGGGGGAGCACCTGGAAGCTAGCTAACAGTTAGCTTCTGCATCAGCCTGCCTGAGGGCAGCTGCTGACATCTTACTGTGAGGAGGCCGTTTTTTTAAGATAAAAGATTTTGTTCTTGCCTCACGGCCACATATTTGGAGCTACAGTCACCATTTTTGGTCAGTTTGTAGACTGAAATCTCTGGACTCACACAGTGTCTTCAGAATTACGGTAGGATTAATACTTTTCCTTAAAAACGCTCCAGACCGACCTAAAGTCGATGAAAATCAGAGCCGTTTTTCATTGGTTTTGGAGCAGAAGAGGGGAGAAAAACGAACACCACTATGTGTTTTCAACTCGTCATAAATATTTTTCTGAATGACACACATACACCAAAGTTGGCATAGTTGGAGTCGAAGGATTGCTGATGCTCACGGTGAAGAAATTCTTTGAATAACTCATACGGTTTTTGCTCAGCAGTCGTTTGTTCGGAGCTGTTCCTCCCATTCAAAAAAGCCTGAGAGCTAAGGAACGATAGTGCTGCGCTTTTCTCTCTGTCACTGACAGGCTCGTTAAGCGTTGTCAAGGTAACCGTGCTTCAAACAGATTTTACCTCTGCTGTTTTAAACAGCACATATTAATCTAATGGAGGGTGAAAGCACTGATTTAACATTGGGAAATGGATACTATATGACTGATGTCCATGACACTTCCCTTGCCACTCAACACTGATAGACTTTCAAAATAAGACTCCAGGGACCCTACAAAATAAAAGCCTCTATATTTTTTACATATATTTATTGCCCTATATGGCTCAACATTATGACCCAAACACAACCCCATTTTAGAGAATAGACTCTAGGAGACTGTTTAAAACACACCCTAAGGCAAATTTCAAAATAAAAGCCTCCCATTTCCGCTTCATCTACTGCCCTAATAACATGGAAAAAAGAGTGATTTAACGATTGGAAAGTCATCAACTATCATTGCTGGGTCTGAACATTTTCTCTAAACACAACTCTGTTGGACTTTCAAAATAAGACTCCAGGGACCCTACAAAATAAAAGCCTCTAGATTATACTAATGCAATAATTGATGCAAATGGCTCAACATTATGACCCAAACTCTTCCAGGTTGTTTTTATTAGACTCTAGTGACCTTTTCAAAACACACCCCAGAGCAAATTTCACAATAAAAGTCTCCCATTTACTCTGTAATACAGCAGCTATTCACCTAATAACATGGAAAACCAGTGATTTAACATTTGGAAATGGATTCTATATCACTGCTGGGCATGACCCATCTTTTGATGCACATCCATGATAGACTTTCAAAATAACACTACAGGGACTCTACAGAATAAAAGCCTCTTCCTTATACACACTCATACATTCTGGCATATTGCTCATAGCCATTTGTAATTTCATCACTGCAATGGCTCTGAGCATGCGGGCGGAGCCCGCCATTGGTGATTTCATCACTGCAATGGCTCTTAGAAGGCGGGCGAAGCCCGCCAATGGTGATTTCATCACTGCAATGGCTCTTAGCAGGCGGGCGGAGCCCGCCATTGGTGATTTTTTTCATCGCTGCAAGGGCTCCTAGCAGGCGGGCAGAGCCCGCCAACTGCGCTTTACCCACTGCGGTTCAATATGGACAAACCATATTACCCTTGTGCATCATACGCTGTGCACGTCTATTTCCCAGATTTCAGCACAAGTGGCACACAGCTCTCTTTGCCCATGACCTAGCCCTCTTTCCTTCCCTCAGCAGCCCTCAAAGGCGTAAGCAGTTGGTCTGGGGAGCCCCAATGTCACTTGCCAGGGCCGTATTGGCCCAGTTACCCAGACGGGCAGTAGGTGGCCCCCCTCAAAATTTCTTTAGAAATTTTCTAGTTTATTTTATTATCTGGAATAATTATTCATCCTGTCATGAATTCCTTCATTCATTCATTAAGTGGTGTTGACAGGGCTGTCATACCCGATCTGTACCGGTAGCACGATCCTTACCATCAGCTTATTTGTGCATGCGCTACAGATACACATCCAGGTTGCTCTCGATTTTAGTTTGTAAAAAAATACCTCAATTATAGTACATTCCCCCTTAAAAATAGTAACTGTACTAAACTACAATGTGTTAAAGATTAATAGTGTATATTCTTAGAAAATAAATGCATTTGAATCCTTTCTGGTTTAACACTCCTCTTTGCCCGCTCTGTACTGGAAATGGGATCCTACGCTACTTCCGGAAGCTAACTTTTCAGCTTTGGATTTAAACATAAGTCTAGTCTTTTTTATAGTTGTATTTTTTCCTTTCATGTTAACCTTATTGAATATAGTGTGTAATCTGAAGAAAGAAACAACTGAAATGCAAATAAACATGGAGTAATAATTTCTTGCCAGACTACACATTTTTTCATATTGTGTGACCACTTCTGCTATTACCTTTTGCTGCTGTAACACCACAGTTTCCCCTTAGTTGGACAATAAAGGGATTTTCTATTCTATTCTTTTCTACTCTGCTCATGTCCGATGATGACATCAGACGAGCAATTTAAAATGTAAAAAGAATCAAATTGTCTCAGAAAAGTCATAAAATATTTTTTTTAAGATGTAGTGTAGTATATTCTTTAGTGATTTAAGGATAGAAAAAAATACTTGTAGTACAATAATTATGTTATTTATGGCGACCTGGATGAATACGTACTTGCACATGTGCAAACACTGGAAAAATTATCTAGAAATAAGTAAAAATGTCTTAAATTAAGTGTATTTATTTGAGTAGGTAAATGAGATGATTTTCCAATGGAATTAGTATTTTTACTGTTAAAATAAGATATTAAGATAAAATGCGCTTGAAATAAGACAATGCAATTGCGTTTTCTTATTTTGAATATAAATTCCATTGGTAAAATGTCTCCTTTACCTTCTCAATTCAAGAACAAATACACTTATTTTAAGAAAAAAAATCACTAGATTTAGATTTTTTTCAAGTGAATGAGCTGATCGTGTGGATCGTGCTTCCAATACAGATCGGGCTTCGCGGATCGGGTAGTGTCATGGGCTTCTATGTACATAGCGTAGCATGTGACTCCATAATGCTAAAAATATGTATTTGCTCCAACATTAAAAGGAAAAAAACAAGAACGTGTATATTTGAACATTGTTGTTTGTTTACATTATATCTCAGATTATCATTATATTATCAAATCTCTGCAGAGCTGCAGATTTCCTACAGAAATGTTCAACATGAGAGAGAATTCCCTGCATCCTTGCTTGTATTTTCATACCCAACTAAAAGACAGGAGAAAGTTGGATATAATATGTTGTTATTAAATATTTGAAAACAACTTCTAGCCAGAAATATTTATCTTTAGGCCTCATATATGTAACCTGTATTACCTTGCTTCTACTTGGTGTTGTTTTTAGCAGCGATCATCACATGCAGCTCTCCACAGGACCTGACGGTGTGAAATTATTCATAGTGTAACCTAATTTAGCGCTAAACATGTGATCATAAAATGTGATCATAATAAAATAGTTAATTTAAAATCCTTCTGTCAGCCAATACATAACGTTTATCTTGATGCGTTGTAAAATCACCTTGTCATGCTTTCTGGCTCGCTTATTTTTGAAGTTTTCAATGTTTTTCCCCCAGTTGCTGTCTCTGTTTTTTTCTGATTCTGAGGGATTTTTTTTGTGCCTGAAGCCTTCCAGGTTTCTGTTTTCACATCTCTTGCCAAGTCGCTCCTCAAGTGGCTTTGAGGCACCACATCACCGGTACTGCTGTAAGGGAAGTTTTGGAATAGCTTTCTAATCTATTCACAGCATCTGACGGAAACTCAAGGCTGATGCATAATAAATAACAAGAGATAAATGTTGAGAAAGAATCTGACACCTGGGCGCCATCTGTGTCAAGAAAGTTCTAAGATTTTTCATTTATTCTTTTGTTATGATAAGTAACACATTTTCAATAAAAAGCTGCTTTTGTGACTCAAAATGCTTGCCGAAGAGGTTAACCTGTGCTGCAACCACTGAGGTTCCCATTTTCATTTTTAGAAGTAAGCACCTTTCTTTGTTGTAAGTGAGCTGTAGGAGAGAGTTAAAGCTTTGTGACAGAGATGAGTCACTAGCATGGAGGGAAGCAGAACACAGGGATCCAGTCCATCATCGTCCTTCTCTCAATCTCCCCCGCAGTGACTTTAAAGATGAAGGCAGTTGCTTTGTCCTCAAAACGGTCAAAAAGCCTCTTATAGCTGAAAATGACTTTTTGCCAGCCTTGTAGAAAATCTATTAGCTTTCCATGTTTTTTCATCTTGTTTTTATTGCTGGAAATAAAAGAGGTAGTTCTATAGGGGACAATTTTAATCAAGTTAACTTTGGATGGTTTAATGTTAATATTTTAAGGAAAAGCCTGATTATAAATGCAAATATTAGTAAAAAAACTGTGTGCTATGTTTTTTGTTTTTTTTCGTTTGATATTGGAGTTTATTGCAAAGTTACTATTATGATCAGTGTTTGAGGCATTACTAGTTACTTCTCCAAAAAGTCACTGAGTTTATAACTGCAGTTACTTCTTCCTATCTAAAATGTTTTAGAATTTAACTCTCTTGTTGTTGAAACTTTAAAACTGAAGGTTCGGTGGTTGGATTTTAAATTTTTTTTGTTATTCATTAAAGAATAAAAACATTAGTTAAAAGAACTAAATACATGAAAACACTGAATGCTGATCTACAGCATATTAATGCATGTGGCTAGACAAGTGACTTTGTTAGTTATAGACGAACTGCAAAAACAGATGTTTACTGTTGGTTGTTGACAGCCTTTAACTTGCTATTAATTAGGTTTAAAAATGATGTTTTTCAAGTAATTTAAGAAAACTAAAATATATTTTGCTGAAGAAATAAACAGGGGTTACACTATACCAGAAAAAAAGAACAGGAGGAATTTATAAGCCCATTATTTCTTTATAAAAAAAAAAAAAAAAACACAAAGTGTTTAAGTGAAATCTAAACATTCGCTTCAAGCTGGATTGTTGTGAGGTCTGAGATCACAACAAATCCATCTTGAAAGACTCCTGTTTACACGTCTATCTCGTAACAACCAGCGAGTCTAACCAATGGCATGTCAGAAATGTTTCTTTAGGCGGGACATGTAGGAATGTCGACAGTCAGAAGGGCCTTGCCGGGTCATTACAAACATGGAGCTGGAGGACTCACCTGTCGATCCTGCAATTTACTCGGTTTTAGCTGATATAGCAACAATTTCTCATTTAAAAAAGAGCAAAGAGAAGCACTTTGTGCATTTTTACATCGCAAAGATGTCTGCGTTCTTTTTCTTCCGACAGGATTTGGAAAAGATTTGATTTATCAAACGAAACGTGAATCGGCTCTACGCTATTGCCTGTCCTCTAAATCTGTTTTCAAGACACGCCCACGTTAAGGCTCCTCGGCCAATCACCTTCACATATCTCAGCATCTCAACTCCCTGCTCCTCTTTGCCCTGTCTGCAAAGTCTCTTTGATTAATGAGTTAAAGTAATGCACTACGTTAGATCTTAAGTAATGTGTCTAGCAGTGTTTAGCAGTGAAAAGTAGTTAGATTACTTTTTCAATGAAAGAGCAATGCAATTGCTGACACTGATTATGATTTTGTCTATATATATATATATATATATATATATATATATATATATAGACATATGTGTATTTATATGTATCTCTTTCCATGTGTGTTAAATAAGATCTTTGTGGCAACACTACTAAGGGATAAAGCTTTTTTTAGGAAACAGAACTAACACCTTGAGCACCTTGATGGTTTGGTTTTCTGCTACTATAAAGGCGAAGCAAGACGTGTGGCTATCTTTATCCAGCATAAAGGGTTTTGTTAATTTTTGTAACCATTACTATTTATTTATTTTTTTTATTACTGTAGCAGTGAGGTGGACATTATGGTTGGTGATGTCCTGTCCTATCTCTTATCAAACATATTTGATGAGCCTCAATTCAATGCTACAAAAATGTAAATAACTGACATACCGGTAATTAAATCAGTATTCTATTGGTTACCTTTTTATTTTTATTGTTTCTGTGATGATGTCCACTCTGCTCTGCGGTTTCTCCTATCTATTTTTCTTGATAGTGGCAGATTTTTCGTCCCTAACAGAGCTTCAGTTGGAAAACTCAAACACAACGTTTAAATTTCTATTAAAGATGTTCTACTAATGGTGTCGTCGTCCAGCCCCCCCAGTGAAGGTAGCTGCAGAGACAAGCTTTTATAAATCAAAATGGAAGAATGCTCAATGCAGCAAGAATCAGGAGTTGATTTCATTTTTGACTTTGCTAACCATAATTTCAAAATGGAGTGGACAGAACCTGAGCCTCCGTTGGATGTTTCAGTAGTGTCATGTTGACTGTTGCTTAAATCCCTGAGCCTATTGAACAGCATTGATTCAGGTTCATATGTGTTTTCTCTTTTCCCATTGTTTGATATGAAAGGTGGGAAACTGTACATTGAATTAAGACCCTTTAAATCAGTCTGCATTTATTTACATGTCAGACATTCATCCTTTTATTGGCTGTTTATAGTAATGCTGTTGGTTCTCGCTCTTTAGAAGGCACACATAAATCCACAATGAACCTGTGTATAGGTCTTGTTCAGATGCTTTTTTTCTTCCTCACTCTAAGCTTTCCCATTAAAACACAATAGATCTCTTTCTGCAGACAGTCTATTAGTCCAAGAGTGCTTTTAGACCCTAAATGTTTACCACTCTGCTTAGTCTCCATTGATGAACTGTGTTTTAGGTTTGCATACAAGTGCAGCTAAAGGGAGCAGGTGGCTGCATATAATAGAAAGAAATGGGTTTGACTAAATTAATGGGTCTAAAAGTCTACAAGTGTGATGACAGTTTTTCAGCAGCGCTGACAGGAAAATAAAGCAAATAGCTGAGTTATGATAATTAGAAAACAAAATGTTGGGCTACGATAGCAGCATCATTTCTCTGACTATAATGACTTTCCTTCAGGTTGCTCTGCACCAACTTGTTGAGCAACTCCTGAGTGTGGAGGAGCCTTTGTAACCAGTGCTGTTAAAGGTCCAATCATTAACCCTGCCACATTGAGAGATTGTTACGCAGGTCAGGCTTGAGGGAAGCCAACACACGGCAGCCTATCAAACACCACTATACTCACCATCCAAATGATCTTTGCTTTGTGTTGATGGCAGGAGTTGTGGGTTGCCTCTTGTTTCTGAATGACCTCCCTGAAAGATGACAATGTCTCACTCATTGCTCATGTCTCGCGCCTCATCTACACCGCATCGGTTCTTTGGGTTTGGAGCTGAATGGCTGTCATTTCAGCTTTAGTCCGGGGAAAATGATGCCCGCAGCGTAGCGGAACATTGCAGCTACGTCACAAATGGCCAAAATGAAAAATTGAACAATTGTGTGCATTTGGGACGCCATGTTGCCAGGTGGCTCCCCTGCTTCTGGTGGAGGATATTAGAACATGACAGTGAGGAGATGGATAACATTTGTCTGGATGGGCCTCTGCTAATGGCCAGGTTGAAATATCATATTGAACTCATTTGTATTCTTGAAAACAAATTTGCTTGTTTGTCATGAAATCATATTTGTTATCTCTTCGCAGATGGCAATATTTTGAAGGTAATTGATGGAGCACATTTGAATTGTGTGGTAAAAACACATCCTTCCCTGAATTGTGCAATGCACCTCCTTCCTGAGAATGCTCTGGTTTCGGGAAAGGACAACATATCCGGACTCATCCCTTCTCCAACAGGTACTCTTTTCACACTTGCTCTGAGACCTCAGTTTAGTAAACAAACACTGATGGTTCTGTGATGTTTTTTAAATGTCCTTTTGCTAAATAATTACAAATGTTGAAATGAAAGACATTAAAATTGACTTTTATTTGTTTCAAATTCAATTCTATTCAGTTTATTTATATAACACCACAACACATGTCATCTCAAGGAACTTTACAGAGACAATTCAACCAGATCATGCAGTCAGATTGGTTCAAAGTTTTCTATCTAAGGAAAACCAGTTGATTACAATACTAATTGACTTTAAGGTAATCTCACACCAGGCATGCTTGTAGCAACAGTGGAAAGAAAAACTCCAGAACCATCTGCCGCTCACACTTAGAGCTAATCTGTTCTCACACAGATCATGGTTTTCAACATTTATGTGAGAACAGATTCTTTCTCCAAATATAAGCCCTGACTTTCCATTGAGATTTCAGCTGTTTTTTGTTTCTTTTTTTTTATATCATTTACCATAGAGCAGTAAAGTACATTAAAACATATCGTTTCACTTCTCACTATGAGCAATGTTTCAACCAGAAAGTACTGATTGGATTCAATATTTGGTTGGCTAATACATGTAAAATTCCATCCTTCAAATCTTTGCTAACTATATGTGGACTCAGACTATTCTGTGGTAAAACACCATGATTTAAAGGCATTTATCAAAAAAAAAAAATGTCTGAGGATGTTATTCCTAGAGTAAAATAATAAAAAGCAGTTATTCTTAATGCTGCTGCTTACTTTTTAGCCTTTTGCTGAGGATAACAAGCTGATTTTACTGTAGCTGTTTTTAATTAGTTGAGTTCTCAGCCTGCATAGCCAGCCTGCATCCTCCTGTTGGCTTGGCAAGTTTGGTTTTTAGATATTGTTCACTTATTGACTGTGAATCTAGTTATCACATTATAACCGTCTGTGTTTTTTTGCTATCAGACATTCAGTATTAACAAACAACCCAATATGTTAAAAGAATGTAGTGCATTTCTTTCAGCCAGCTTTTCTTTTTTTGATTTCTATTTTTCACAAATCTTTTTTAAAGTACAGATAGTCTGACACGTTTGCTGGATTGTTGTTACAAGTATAGGAATGGTAAAACAGATCATTTTAGTGGCTGTTATTGCTTTTTGCAATCCTTTGTATTTGCCAATATGCCAGTTACTGGTCCTTCCTTTCTCCCCACTACTCCAGAATAAATGCTTTTTGAAATGTGCCGAATCTATGCTTCACTACAGCTGCCTTCTAATGTAACACATACAAATGTGTGGCAATGATTGGCCTATGATCTGAAACATCAATCTGCTCGCATCACAAGAAGGAAACGTTTTAGCTGGACCTCCCGGAAAGACTTTTTGGTCCAATTAAATATTCCCATATTTGCTCACCTCACCAAAAAAAAGGATTGCTAATAACCTTCATTAAAGCAGTTTCTAATGGCTTTGGAAAAACTTCTCAACCTGAGGTCTAGTGGCAAGTGGACACTGCTGTCCTGCAATAACTTTTGGATATCAAAGTTCTGCATTAGCACAAGGAATGAAGAGCTGGTTAAAGTAGTAATATCTGTAAATATATGTGAATATCTGTAAAAGGAGCCACAAAAAAAAAAAAAAAAAAAATAAATAAATATATATATATATATATATATATATATATATATATATACACACAAACCCAAATGTATAGCTTAGCAGTTAATTTCAGTCCCTGTTCCCTCTCTTCATTAGTTTGTTCTTTTTTTTTTTGTCAAAACATACTGAAGCAGAATCTTTTAAGTAACATATTTTGTATTCTTGCAGGATGTCGGGGCCTCTGTATTCAACACAGTATGAGAACAAAATATGTTTTCTTCACAAAAATGTACAAAAACACCTCAAAATGCCAGAGCTACAGATTCTGCAGCCTATTCCTGAGGCTCTTGTTCCAATGGCTACACAAAGAAGGAAACTAGCTTAATACTTTTGAATCTTTCGAATTTAACAAAGAATTATGTGGTTTGGTTCAACTTATCACATTTGGTACATCAAGCGTAATCCATTATTGCATTCAAAACTGCACACTCATCCTCCCCCAGCTGTCACATAACATACAGGACATTTATCACAGTGGTTCTTTTTTTGGAAACTTGGTTCCACCAGAAGTTAAAATGTCTGCAGTACTTAGAAAGTAAGTTTCTAAGGGGGGAACGTAATGAAGTCTGACAGTGCAAAGCTATAATCATTGGGAGTCAGTGGGAGGTATGGTAGCAAACTAATCCTCTTCATGTTCTGGGGCTGTGAGCAGCAGAGACCTAAGCTGCCTTTTAAGACCACAGCCATCAGCTTGATATTGGCGCAGCATTTAGAATAGCTAGTCTCTGTGCTACAGAGACGGGGGGCTGCAATGAAACACTGGATGGAGGCATTACTCTTTAGTCAAATACAATCAAACTGTCCGTTTTCCATTTGCTGTCTGGATGTCAGATTTTCAGACTTCATCCATTAGCTTAAATACTTCCTTCTAATCAATTCTGATTTAATTTATATCAAATATTTGAATAGGAACCATTCCTTTCATGCCCTCCCTCCCTTCTTTAGTTCGGTTTTTCATTATTAAAAGCACACAGAACAAAGAAGCAGCGGAACAAAAAGCTAAGTAAACAGCCTGGAGAGACATCACCATACAATATCTATACTAAGTAGCACTTGTGTCTTGTCATCTTCCTACAAATATTGTATGTTTGTGTATTTCTTCTGACAGATTTCTTCCTAAATCCCTTTTCTGTAGGCTAATACTTGTTAGATAAGTGTTTTAGTAAATATTTTCAACCAGTTGATTCATTTTAAATCAACTCCTTGAAATTGGCTTTTTGCCAGCTGCCAATATTGAACAGATGTATTAACGCTCAATACAGTTTCAGTCTTTATTTAAATCTCTTTATGGCTTTGAGTGATAATTGCCAATTATTATATAAGCTAGGTTTATACCAACTTTTACTATTATATTCTAAATAATCGGTCACATACAAATATTTGATTTGATCCAAGTTGTTCAGAAAATAGTGAGGTTGCAGCAAATCATGACTTAATTACATATATTTTGTTGCAATGTCATTTAATATCCTCCCTGTCCTTTAACAAGCTGAGTCTTACTCTGTATTTCTTTTACTTGAGCAAATTGGTCAAACGCTGTTTTGTTGATGGTTTACACCGTTGCTTCCAAATATATTCCCATTCAGTTTGTGGATATCTAAAGAGATAATGAGAATTGCAAGCGCTTAAAGAAAGTATTTTGTGAAACCAAAGCAACCCAGCCTTTTTGCAGCACATACAATTCCTCCAACTGTTATCTTGGTCTTCAGTGTTCTGGTTCCTATGACAAATATACATATATATATATATATATATATATATATATATATATATATATATATATATATATGTATATATATATATATATATATATATATATATATATATATATATATATATAAATACAGAAATATAGTGACAAAAATAATTGTCTGATCCTCGGATAATTTTGCAAGGAGTGAGTCCATAATAAAGGATATATTAACTTTCAATACAGTTTCAGATTCTTTATTCATCCCTATAGAGCAAAAAAAAAAAAGATTTTCCTGTTAGTTAAATTAATATCTGTTTCCCAAAACTGATTTAAACATGTTTTATTTTTGTATAGACTTTTTGTTTTTGGTCCTGAAGCAATCAATAGTAACAACTTTAATATCTTGGGTCCCCTCATTGCAAAGGGATGAACACTTCCACACACACGTTATCAGTAAATGTAAACAGCAATGTGTTACATCACTGGCTACTATCTGATAGATTGTTAAATTATTAAATGTCGTCTTTAAGTGTGCCATAGCGTCTTCAAGCCTGTTCACAGATATTTTTGTTTTGCTTATTAAGCCTATTTCTGGATAGAATAAATGTCTCAGACATAGTGTCTCAATAAGCTGCCCAGTATCTCTCCATTCAAACCACTTTCTCCAGCCGTAACAACCTTTAGCCAGTTTAACCTTGTAACTTATGTCACATTAAACGATTAACTTTTTTCTAATAAAAAACTGCTATCTGCTTAAACCAATTCTACGTTGAGATTACATTACAGTTTTAGAACTTACACCTTATAGCCTTACATGAGTAGGAAAATTATCATGCATGTCTATTATATTTAACAACCTTAGTATTTTACCCCACAGTTCTCTATATATTGAATTAAAATTATCCCAAACACATGATGGAGAAACCTTTTTCTGCAAGTTCATTGGTTTTCATACCTGTCTTGTTGAATTTTTGGACTTTTCCTCATTCTTGTGCCCAAAAAAGACATAAACAATCCTGCCTTTTCTCCTCAAAATGAACATTAATTAGCAAAGAAAGGTGGGCGGAATGGCCCAGAGCTGTAATAGCAGCAAAAAAAATGAAGAAAACCCAAAACGTAACTTTGGTCTTAACTCGCTGGCTAATAATCATATTACTGATTAATATGTCTGCAGTTCCTTCAGTCTGTCTTATTAAAATAAACACCGTAGGACAAACATCCTTCTTAGGTCAGTCCTATGAGGTCCGCTGTCATAAGACACTTTTTGAGCATTTCATAAATACCTTAGATGCTCCGACATTCATGTCACAAAAAGTAAAAATGCTGTTATCTACAACACAGTTTAATCTTGGCTATCGGGATTCAGCTGCTCTTTTGGCTGCTGGGTCAGCTCTCTTTTCCTGGTTTTGATGCACTCATACACCTGTGTAGACAACAGCTTTATATTCAGCCTCTGAAAAATTATGCAGCCCCCTGGGTATAGTTTTCATCATTTCTTTATAGTAAAAATCCTTGATATTCCCTTTGGCAAAGCAAAGCCCTCTGCCTGGCATATTAGTTTGTTGTGTTTGCCAAGCAGAAAATTTAGCCACAGACCAGACAAAAAAACCCAAGACACACCATTAAAAAATACTACAAGCCGCGTGCGTCTCCAATAAATCACATTTCTTACCAGAAAAAAAAGGAATTCAACAAGAGTGTCTCAGGCAGGGAAGCATCAGACTGATTTTGACACAAAGCTGATCCTGCCAAAGAGGTTCATGCCCAATGATTCACCATGACACAATAAAAATTAAATTAGGCCAAATCCCAGACCAGGTCCAAATGTTGTGTTCCCAGTTTTTTGTGTCTTCCTCATCTTTTAACTTTGAGTTAAAATAACTTAGGCTTTCAGCAGTTTTAAAGGCTTCTGAGAGTTTGTTCCAGATAAGTGGCGCTACAAATAGGTATTTGAAAACCTGTCTATCAACTAGAATTCTGACCCTAAAAGACCTGTTAGTCTGGCTTCAAAATGTCCACGTCCACTCCATTTATTATCCTTAATTAGATGCACCTGTTTGATGTTGTTTGCTGCCTAAAGACACCTGTCCACCCCATACAATCAGTAAGAATCCAACTACTAACATGGCCAAGACCAAAGAGCTTTCCAAAGACACTAGAGACTAAATTGTTGACCTCCTCAAGGCTGGAAAGGGCTATGGGAAATTGCCAAGCACCTTGGTGCAAAAAGGTCCACTTTTGGAGCAATCATTTGAAAATGGAGGTAGCTGAACAATGTCAATGTCAATGTTGACTGTCAATTTCCCTCAGACTGGGGCTCAATGTAAGATCTCTCCTTGTGGGGTCTCAATAATCCTAAGAAAGGTGAGAAATCAGCCCAGAACTACAGGGAAGGAGCTGGTAAATGACCTGCTAAGAGCTGGGACCACATTTTCCAAGGTTACTGGTGGTAATACACTAAGACATCACTGTTTGAAATCATGCATGGTACAGAAGTCTCCTCTGCTTAAACTAGCACATGTCAAGGCCAGTCTTAAGTTTTCCAATGACCATTTGGATGATCCAGAGAAGTCATGGGAGAAACTTATGTGGTCAGATGAGACCACAAAAGACCTTTTTGCTCATAATTCCACTAACTGTGTTTGGAGGAAGAAAAATGATGAGTACCATCCCAAGAACACCATCCTTACTGTGAAACATGGGGGTTGTAGCAGGAGAGGATGACCTGGGCATGCCCTGAAAGCTCACATGACCGTGTTTTTACTGATGAAAATAGATTTAATTTTTAACTTTCTAACTGGCTACTAATTGATCAATGATTAACAAGCTGAAAATCAACAAATTAGTTGTCAACAGTTAATAAACCCACAAAAAATACCTGTTTTTGCTTCATCGATAGATGCAGGAACCACAAGTTCAGGTTTCCAGACATATTTTTAATGTTAGAATCATTTACAAAAGAACTATAAACAAATTTCCTATTAATATATAAATTAGCCAAAAACTAGAGAAATTTGATTTATATTGTGTCCGTTATTCCCTACCCTTTCATTACGCCCAAAGGAACAGAATCTTTTTTTTTTGGCAGAATGTCACCTATTCAGCAAGCTAAAGAATGAAACCCTTTTCTGAGCAGTGGAGACTCTAGGGGTGATTGAAGAGAGTCATGTATATGTACATATTGATGCCACACTCTCACTTTTCTCAGGAGATTCTCTGCTGAGGCCTCAGCTGCTCAAGATGACGTCCTTCACCCTGGATAGACTGACCATTTCCCTCCAGCCTTCCCTGGAGAAGTTTGAGAGCCTTCTGTTGCAGCTCATCAATGCTGACTGCCAAAACACAGTAAGGCCAAGTCTTCACAACTAGCACAATCTTTTCTGTTTTATATGCATGTGACACATTTCGTGCTGCAATAAAAAAAAAAAAAGTTTGTTGCGGAGAGTTATGCGATTCTATCTGAGGATTTTTACTAACTATAAAATCTTGCAGCATGCCACAGCTTTGACAGCTGAATACTTTTACAACTGAATAGAGATGCAGGAAGGAAAAACATTTCCCGCTACAGACTGAGGAATGAATTCCAGTTTATCTTTACTCCTAAAGCAGTTTGTCTTTTACCTTATCTTACATCCTACAGCATCTTCATGCATATTATACAAAATGTGTTTACAAGGGAGAAACGAAACCCTTATACAAAGAGTAAATAGCCCTGCCTTCCTTCTATCTAGGTACATGTTCCATGCATGAATATTATCTTGCTTACAATTCATCACTCTGAGATTACGGTTTTCCACACGTCTCAAAGTTACAGATAGCCACGATGGCATTGACACACCTTTGCCAATGATGTTTTCTTCAGCTTGATGATTTCCTTGATCCCACTTTCCATTTCTTTGGTGTACAAGCACTGGCCCACTTTGCAGCTGCCACTGCAATTTAGGCCATATCCTTTGCAAAGTAGATGGAGCTTATCTTTTTTCTTCCCTTTTTTCTTGTCTATAGCAACCCTGATGGTTAACCTTATTTGAGAGGTGCAGCTTCGGACTACCAATATATGTAAAGTGGCTGCACACTATCTGTTCACTTGCGCTTAAATGAGATGTGTCCTTGGGAGGGATGAGAATTGTTATGACAACGCTGTCCGTCACTGTAACCATCTCACTGCTGTTTGCTTCTCCCGGGCTCGGATCTTCAAAGTCAAACACGGGGCACTGTGAGTTGATTATGTTAAGCGTATAGTGACCACTGGACCACCACCTGATAAATTAATGCAAAAAAAAAGTCTGTGGTAGGATATTCCCTTTTTTTTTCAAAAAAGGAAAGAAGAAAAACTGGCCCTATACTTTATGGTTAATTTAATCTACATCTATTTTCAATTCATAGCTTACAAACATAATTTAAGCAAAACTTGAATAGTTTATTTAAAGTATTTGAGGGTTTCTTTCTTTATTTTTCTCAAAATGTAATCTGGGAACCCCCCTAAAGACTTTCCCAAAGGTTCTGCCCTTTGAACCAACAACTGCTGTTGTTGTTATTTTTAAATTTACCAGCAACTGCAAAGCAATTCTCCAAATATGGCTACTTTGAAAGAGGTCTCCACAACTGCTGCAAATGAAAAGGAGTCTACTGCATTGCAGTAAATAAATAGATGGATAACTTGCCTCATACTGTTACTCGATCAAGTAGTTATTACTTGTCTGTCTTTTCCTTTATATTTTTTTGAATAACTTTTATTACATGAGGGAAAGAATAAACAACAAACATGCGTATTTAGGTTTATGCATGTAAGCTGCAAGATGTATCTTCTGAATGTGGTTTATCAGTAAACGTACTTAATAATAATAATTAATAATTGAACTTTATTGATCTCACATTGGAGAAATTTACCTCTGCATTTTCCCCATCCCCTTGGGGAGCAGTTGTCTGCCATAGTGAGGTTCTCGGGGAGCAATTGGGGGTTAAGGGTCTTGCTCAGAAACATAGAGTGGAGGCAGTGGGATTCAAACCTACTTTACATCAGGACAGTCTGTGTGATACACCAATACAGTCACAACAAAGGTTTGAAACATGATGGTGGAACCATCATGCTGTGGGGATGCTTTTCTTCAACAGGCACAGAAAAGGTGGTTAGAAGAAAAGAAAACCTTTAGGATCCCCAAATCTTTTGAATCACTTGAAGGTCTAAAAACTTTAACTTGCGTTTAAAAAGTAAAACTTCCTTTAACTAGAAAGTTTTACATAAAAATATGCATATTTTTAGAACATATACCTAACCTTTTCTTTATAGGATAATTCAGTCCATCTTTAGCTTTTTAAACCAATCATAAGGTATGTCAATTGTTGGTTGAAATTCCATAATTAATAACTAAATGTCTGCTATTTTAGAAGTAAGGCCGCTAAACCAGCATTTTGATTTATATTCATTTAGGAATTATGAATTTTAGATACGCAACTTTGGCTCATAATATTTGTATTTTTTTCTTAAAACAAGAAAAATCCATCATGTTTAAGAATATTTGGCTTATTTTATTGATGCCGTGTTTTTATAAAAATGTTTCTATAGATGTGCAAAGCTGACGGTTTCTTTAATTGCAATGAAACCTCATCCTGCAACATATCAACTCAAAAATGCTGAATTCAAATGCACACAGCATCAAAAGAAGCAAAATTCTGAAAACATACATACAATACAATACAATGTACATCTGTGCCAGGTGTATGACAAGATGTTAAAAACATTAACAGACATGAGAACTTAAACCAATGTTTAAAAAAAAAAAAAAAAAACAGTTTGAGCAAAAGCTTAGAAGAGAAGCAATTTTCTTCGCTTAAGACTGTATTCCTCCAGTATTTTCAAAAGAAACTATTGACATAATATTTGAACATTTGCTACAAAGGTTTTTAGGGATAAAAAAAAATATGGTTCTTATTCAGAAATCAAACATCAAATAAACTGGGATCATGTATTATATTCGATCTTTTGTGTTTTTTTCCCAAGTTCTAACTTGTTACTAATGGGCTGCATTCTGGGCTACTCTCAGACACTTTAAGGCATGAGCAGATGCTGAAGCTCAGATTGTGCAAATAAAGATTTATTGCACCACTGCTACAATTACATTCAAGATCTGTTGAAGCAACAATAGAGCTCAAACTGGGTAAAAGATTTAAATTCTTTCAATTTGGCCGCCTCTCCTGTATAAATGTGTGTCAAAGTAAAATACACATTAACAGCAAAATGTAAAGCGAGCCATCAGACTTTTGAGCAGCTGACCTTATTTTCAAGGATTAAGTTGTTGAAACTCTGCCAGCCTGGCTTTTATCCTTATGTATGCAGTCAAGTTCTACTGTGCTTGCGTATGTAACACTTCCCCTATATACAAAGTGCAAACAATGAAAAGTCAACTACAAGTTTCCCTCTGAGAGCTAAGTGACATGTTAGTGTGAATAATGTTCTCTTTTTGGTGTGCACAGTTCTTTTCTCCCCTCTTCTTTATAACTTCTGCTGAATGACGACATTTGCACGTCTGTGAGAAGTGTTAATACATGCAGAAGTCAGCTTGATTACAGCTTTTAATTAAAATGTGTGTGTGTGACAGAAATAGTTTGAGAAAAAAAAAAGGGTGTGTGTGCCATATCTGCATGACCTTTAAACGTGTGAATTCGTCTGGATTGTCATCAAGCTGTCTATGAGGTGATGCTGACACCTCACCCGTCGACTCAGTTTTCCTGTAGCAGGGGAGAATGTCCATGCGTGTGTTTGATACCAACGCATGTGCTTAAACTGATGATGAGACAGGAATGGGAATGAGGGGAAAGAAAAAAAATGAAACTGAAAAGAGGAGGCAAATGACTGCACAGCACAGCATGTGACGAATCCTTCATGTTAGCTGTAACTCAGACAGTCTTCACATAATCTCTAAGTATTGCTATTTTTAAACTCCACCGACCAATCCAGCTTCTTTTACAATCCACTTTCCCTTATATTTTACAGCCGCAGTGGAAGCTTACAGGTCTGTAATGTGAACTACTTTAGCTACTTTCCACCAATTTTTAGCACACCTTGATGACTAAGATAAACGGTGGTCCTTAAGCTCTCCACCCTCTAGCCTCTTGTCAAAAACAGACACTACTCACCTCCAGGGTTGCATGAAAAAGCGTGCCCTCCTGCACTAGTTCAAGCACAGCCAAAGGCTTTATTACCTTAAATGTCTTAGAGCAGAAGAACTAACCTTCCGCTCCAATATTTCTCTTCATGAGATGGCCAGAGATGTTGTTTGTAGCGTTGTAGCTTTTGTCTCAAAAAGCAGATAGATCAAAAGTGTATGCAGAGAAGGAGGGGAGCAGGCAAGGACCACTGCCATGCTGCAGGCAGAACAAAGCGCCTTAGGCTGATATAATGAATAGAGAAAGAGTTTGGCAACGAAGCTCCAGGAAGTTTTCAGTTGTACTGAAAGAACAAAACTCACTTAAAGTGGGACTGCCCCTGTGGACGAACCACGATGAAAAATACAAAGGAGGTTGAGCATTTTTGAAATAGGAGGCGTCTCACACATTGTTCTCAGAGGACAGTTTGGCTGCCGGCTGGTCACCACTGTAACCGATGCGGCCCTAATGGCATAGCTCACATCACATATTCATGGGATGCAGGTCTTTGTAATGACAAATTATCATAGTTCCTATAAACTGGACAAGACTGAGGATTCACTGCAGATAGGGAAAGATTCATTTATGAACCTTTAAACCCTTTATACAACTGTCTATGATGGGGTAAGTTATATTATTTAGAGTTCCTGAACCTTCTTTAGAGGAAGATCCTTTGAAGTCCTGATTTGATAACTTGAAACATATGGTTGTAATATATGCTTAATTTAGGCCTGCTGGTTTTAGACATTCAATAAGCCTGTTTGACATTAAACAGTACGATCACTCTAAGAGGAATACTGCAGTATTAAAGTATTCACTTAAAACCTAAAAGAAAAAGAGGAATATTTGCGATATTTTTTAATTAATTATTCCTACTTGTACAAAAACCATAAGACATCAACTATTTCAGTTACAGTGATTTTAGAATTGAACAAAACTATGGAAAAAAACATCCCCAAATTCTAGCAGTAGTTTTAAATGTGTGTTTTTTTGTAGTTTTTTTTTTCTTCTGGTGAAGTGCAACTGACAGACCGAGCGTCTATCAAGGCCCTAAGTGACATTTTATCTTGGGACACTCAGATGATGAGACCACTCCCATCCCTATCATAAATACTATTATATTTTCAAGCTTGAAACGCTAAGTTTTCTAGAAGAGGTTCCTTCAGTTCTAACTAGTGGCAGGGAGCACTGACGTTAATGTACTATAAAGTTAAGGGAAAAAGTGAAGGGTTAAGGAAGCCATCTTTGTTAACCTGGAAAAACCAACACTCAACAGAGGAGGTAGTCTTAGACATATGCCCAATTTACACTAGCCTTTTGACACTGATCCGTGCCAAGCTTGGTTCTTATGACCATTTACACATCACGCTAGCAGGGTTCCTCGCCTCCTATTAGTAGTCCCCAATACTACAGCTGTCAAGGAGGAATTACACAAACAAAAATGGCGGCCCCCATAACATTCAGGAACCCATGTACCTGGATAGCCTCCTCTGCCCAAATTTAAATGAGAGCATCGACCTTATGATCATCCCAGGTTGCACCACGCTCTTTTGATGGCATTTATTGTTAATAACTTATAACAGATTTATTTGCCATTATGTATACATGAGTGTAAAGAAAAAGAAATTTTGTTTAAAACAGCTCTAGACACTTTCGTTTTTTAAAGTGCAGCCTTGAAAACAATAATAAATACAACAAAAAATAGTAAGATTAATAGAAATGCTCTTTTATGGAGTACTGGAAGGTTTTCCATATCTGTAGCCAGTACGCGCACATTACAATCACAATCTTCTCCAAAGATATGTGTCCTGGAGAAGTTTACATCGAGTTTTGCATCCAGCTGGCCCCAAAAGTCTCTGCATGTATAAGTAATGATTTTTTTTTACACTATAGGTTTATTAAAGAGGTAAAATGCACCATTGTAATAATGAAAATGTATGTTTTTGTTAACATAATTATATAGAATTACTTGCAATATGCAGAAATAAATAAGCCTCCTAGTTGTCAGTCCCCTGACAGGGGAACATTTTTTGGGTCATAATGAAACTTTTTATCTCCTTTAATACAGGGATTTTTTTTTTCTCCCAGTGTACAAATATCAAACTGGTATTAAACAAGATATCAAGCCTGACCAAAATTGTCAACTTAGTTTCAAAAACTTTGTCCCATTTTGAAATTTTCAATGGGATGTCAGGCAGAGATGCTTCTGGTTAAAAGTGGACGCTGGATCTATTTTAATCTGAGAGACTCAGTAGGATTCCTCCAGAACAAGTTAAACATGAGCTCTCACGTATCTTTACTTCCTGGGTTATAGTGAAATTGCAGGTAATGTCAGGGGCAGTAAATTTAACTTCAGTCAGGTCCCCAAACATCAAAGGCAGCAGAAAGACAGACTTTAAGGGCATGAAATGTAGGTTCAAATGAAATCTGATAAGATCAAATATTTATCACATAAACAAAACTTCTAACCTCTTCCTTTCCGTGTGAACTTAAATCCCAAAAAAATCATTAAAAAAATACTATCTAGCTATTCCACACAAATTAAAGCACTCATAGGTTTAATTTTGTTAAAAAAAAAACAAAAACAAATCATTTATAACTGTGGGAAATGGCTTCTAGCTTAATGGGCTTGTTTTTGTCTTCAGTCGCACCATTATTGTTTGTAAGCTTCCAAGACTTTTCTAGTTTTGAAGCTTAAAATAAAATAAAAATATATTCTTGTATGTCTTCAGCTTTAGTAAGCTCCAGAGCCATGTGCTTTGATTATTTAAAAAAATGTGGTTTAACTTTGTCCTGATGCAATCCACTTAAATGGCTGTGAAATAATGTTAGCTGCAGGGCAACATTTTCACATCTTGTTAATACATTCAGTTTTTTTTTCCCACCACATAGTCCAACCAAGTGGATATACAGCACTCTGGATGGTGTAAATCAAAACACAGTTGTCAAGTCTATGATCAGTTTGGTATTTTTTGTTAATTGTTTTCTGTTTGTCATAAACATTTACTTTCCACAAAATCCTTTGCAGCTGCACAGTGGCTAAGTGAGTAGCACTGCTACCTTATTTTAAAGTTGTCCACTGTGAGATCAGTAAAGTTAATCAAGCAATCAAGAAGGGTTCGATTCCCAGCACGAGGTCTTTCTGCAGGAAGTTTGCATGTTCTTCCTGTGCATGCATGGGTTCTCTCCGGGTACCCTGGCTTTGTCCTACAGTCCAAAAACATGACTGTTAGGTTAACTGGCTTTTCTAAATTCTCCTTAGGTATGAGTGTGTGTGTGTATGGTTGTTTGTTTCTGTGTTGCCCTGCGATAGACTGGTGACCTGTCAAGGTTGTACCTGGCTTCTTGCCCATTGACAGCTGGAGATCGGCACCAGCACCCCTCGCGACCCCAGTCGGGTTAAACGTGATGAAAAATGGATGGAAAATCCTTTGCTTCTTCCAATGACACCATAAATTATCTTATTCTGGTACTTTTCAGAACCTCCATTTGTATTTGTGGATTGGTTTGTGTTTTGCACATCTGCAGTATAGCATCTACGTGTAAAGGATCTGGGAGCAGTGCTGGTGCAGATGGGATTTGCCAGGTTTCATCATCAAAGATATGTGGTAAACCAAGTTGGGATTAAAACTGTATATATGGGTTTAAATAGTGCACTGTGTTTAAAAATTTGAACTGAAATTCAAATGCCTGTAAGGATCTCCAATGCATCTGCTAAAACTGCCGATACATTAGTACCTTTGTTTTTTACATTCTGCTAAAACAATATTAACATCTTTAAAAAGAAAATCTGGAGTACCTTTTATCCATTGTGCTTCATTGCAATTCAGTTATCGATTGGCTTGCAGTGTTAATGTGTACCAGTCTTATCATATCAAATGAAAGACTGGATGTTTGAATAGTAGAAGAGTTTGAATCTGAAGGTTAAAAGGGTTTGAAATATTGTGTTGGCTTATATGGAGTAGTAAAGAGGTAGAGTTTCATGTAGAAGCAGACCCCCAATGTGACAGGCTTTCTTCTCTATGAGGTTTTCTCTTCTCAGGAAGCTCTATCCTGTGTTTATATGTTGAACCGGCTAAATAAAAGAAAACAAAATAAAACAGCAACAAAAATAATTGCTTTTTTTTTCTGTTTGATTACAGTTGATATCAGACAGAGTACAAAACAGAATAATTCTTTCCCCCCAAAAAACAGATCAGTTTTTGAACCTTATAACCCCTTTTATTTAAAAAAGATAAATATTCAGCACACATGATTGGGACCAATCATTAGAAGTTTCTTTTTCTGGAACCAACTTAGCCGTTCTCTACTGCGCTGTTGCTTTAGATATTCTGTGTATCACAGTGTTGGTCAAGAGCAAATGTTCTGAAACTGGACGGGGAACTGCCTGGCCACAGCATGGGTGCATTTGACTCCATAATTTGGGGTTTTGAATCGTGTGTTTTCGGCAGCAGGGCGGCAATGATTAATGGTTAAAAACTCAGTGCCAGTTAAAATTTGCTATGGAGCATAGTGCGGGGTGGGAGGGGCGGTAGGATGAGAGCCGCCTGCTAATGATGCCGCAACTGTTTCTTGCCATAGATGACTCAGGCTCAATACGGGGGAGCTAATATATAATGTGTGAGGAGCGACTCACTCTGTCTCTCACCAACTCACACTCTCATTGTCATGGTGACAGTAAGGACACTGTTCCAGATGGGCAAAAAAAGAAAGAAAATCATCTATTTAGACATCATTGGCCTCGCCAGTGTGGTTTAAATTGATTAGTTTGTGGAAGAAGATATTGTCAAGGTCAGAATTTGTTTCCTAGATTATATGAGAAGGAATCCTGGGATTTGTTCAGTGGTTTTAAGATGAGAGAGCAACTTATTATCTAAAACTACCTTGGTAATTGGCTTATGCAAAACCCACGTGGGACATAATTTTACCTGCTTTCCCTCCCTCATATTTATATACTTTCTCGCTCTCTCTCGCACTGACACGCTCCCCTTGAGATGACAGTTTCCATCTGTAGAGTTATTACTACTTTCTACCTCAGCCTACACAGTGATTTCACAAACCACGGACAGGCAACTCACTTAAAAAAAAAGAAAACGCTTCCAATGGTAAAAAGAACCATTTGCTAAAAGCCCTTTGATTTTCATCACCGGATTGTTTTTTTCATCAACCTTTTAAATATTTTTTAGCTTCTTTAAGTTATGCTGATCTCTCTGTTTTACTGATATCCATTCATCTCTTGTACAGTATGTCCATGCTTAGCCTTGTAGAGTCCCTGGAGGTGACTTGTGCTGATCTGTTGTGTTCATTGGGGCGAGAGCCTTGTTACACCCATGGGTTGCTTTTGCCACTTTATCAGGGCAGTCTAAACAAGTGAAGGTGTTTTTCATTGATTGTATTTTTTTGGGATCAACAAAGTATTTTTTAATATATGAATTATCACTGTATAGGAAAATCCCAGTGTCTACAAAATTATTACTAACCACTATTTAGCATGTTTTTTAGCTAATGTTGAAAACAGCAGGGTACAATTTTTCAATAAAGGAAAATTCTTATAAAGATGCAACAAAGTAAGATTCATATCTGTGCAATAGTGCAATAATCAATGCACCCATCTTTAAAAATAATTTTAAAGCACTTTTACTACCACATTCAATAGATTTTTATAAACCAGAACCTCACATATTAAAACAAACCTAAAATGTAATATGATTATATGAATTTCTACACCGCTACACACAACTCTGAACTCTCCCTGGGTACCAAGGTCTTTGGATTGATTTATTACATCGCAATGGATATTCTATGTCTTTTAAAGATGTGTAAGCAAGTTGATGGATGCATGTGTATACCAAATAAAAACAATGATATTCCTTACCCCAAGTTGTATATACTGTGTCTAAACATCCTCTATTTTCTTGTATGTGCAATTTTTCCTGCTACTGGAAATACAATTTCCCGAAGGGAGTAATCCCAAGGGATTAATAAAGTCAAGTCTAAGTCTAAGTCTAAGTCTAAGTTTCCATTTCGGTAAAATAAGCAACATGCAGAGGGCGCATGTTTACGTCTGCTGATGCAAAAAATCTTTAAATGCACTAAAAGTGCAAGGTAAAAAAAATATCAGGGCGAATGCTTGGTGTATGTTGTTTAATTTAAAGATGTATATAAGTTTTTTGGGGGGGGGTACAGTCATATTACATGACAAGGCCCCTTAAAGGTGACCAGTTTTTATATGTTACAGCAATCTTCTGCTTTTCATATTCCCACTAACACAGTTAAGGTTTAATAATGTACCCATAGAAATTTAGAACAGAAGAAAACCAGCTGCAACATTAATTTTTTTAAGCCTTTTTTGTGTTTTTAGTGGGGCCTAGTAATAAATCAGAATCAGAATAAATCACAATAGACACTGGGTCAATATCATCAGAGAATACTTTCGATTATACTTTTTGATAAGTCCGCTGAACTCTGTTACAGACCCACATTGTATTCTGGAGGATATAAATTGTGGAACGCTTTAGCCTCTTGACATCTCGTAGCCAAAATAAGCAAGGTCTGTGGTAATGCTGACATCTTTTTAAAGGTTATGTTTAAATATGGTTATTGGTTGCATTTTAAATTGTTTCCCCTTGTTCTTATTTTTATTAGTCCATATTGTTAAGCAATAATTGACAATATTGACTGAGAACTCGACCTGCAGCCGGACATTGTTTTGCTTTATTGAAAATTTCTTAGGATGATGTAATGAACTGAAGTTGTTAGCAAACTGGCTGGTGAAAGGTTGGACAGACTTGTGACAGGCTTGTAGCTGGCTTCAGAGAACAGAAGACCGATGAATAAGGTCAGGACAGGCTGAATGGGCTGATGGCAGACTGAGGCAGACCATGTAATGACCAGAGTCAGAAGCCGATGAGAATCCAGTGAGGGCAGGATGAGTGCAGGAACACAAGAAGGGATACAAGCACTTGAACAAACCTAATGCAGGCAAGAAGACAGTCTGGTGGAGAATGACTGTGAGAGGGAGGTTTAAATTGGCAGAAAAACAAGAAGGAAGGTGATCAGGAGACAGTTAGGCACATCTGCTCACTCTAATTAACAGAGCATAGCCGAGATTGGCAAGCAGACACCCAGCCAAAAAACAAACAGAAGCAGGCTGCATGGAAGGTACCTTTTTGAGCCAAAATCACAGTTTATCAGTTGTTATCCATCACTTTCTTTTGTTGGAAAGCATAATAAATCTTGAAATTCATATACTCTTTGTGTTCCTCCTCCAGATTATTGTTGCTCGCATCTGAATATTCTTTAAAATGTGTCATTGATGATTATACACATTACTTTGAGTCACGTAGGACTATCATAAAGCTCTTTAAAGCTATAAAAATGCAATTAGTATATTAATCATAGAGTAATTTAGAATACTTTCCAGATAATAGGTCATCTGATGTATTCTGCCCACTGTGGAGCCATATATGATGGTTGAGTGGCTGTGACCTGCACCTCGAACCTCATGTCAGGTTTTTTTCCGACGAGTCTACAAACCGAAGCTGCTACTTTTATTCTTTATGTGGCTCTTAAACCCATTTAGTTTTTCCATAATAAAAGCTGTGAACGGAGGCGAGCCTGTCTGGAAATGAGCTTCTATACCTATCATTAACCCTCCTCTGTAATCTCTGAGTTTTTTTTTTTTTTTTTATGAACATGGTTTATTCATAAATGTGTGCTTATTTTCACTGTGTTCTAATTTAAAATGAATCCACAGATTTGGTGCTTTAACATAGTTACACTATTTTGCAGTTCAGATTGTGAGCTCACATTTGATTTACTCCTCTGATAGGGCAGAGAATCGGGGGCAGCAGTAAAATGAGCAGCCATATTATTAGGCACAAGTTGGCATGGTTCAAATGACATACCAAGTTATTATAATCTTGTTTAAAAATGTATATGCATGTGTTGAAATTAATTCTAAGCAGGGGAGGGGTATAATGGAAAATTTTAAGTTAAAACCTTTAAACCATGATGGACCAAAAGAATAGGAAATAAAAAAAAAATGCATTTAATTGGTTATTACAGATGGAGGTTGCATGTTTATTGGTGCCACACAGACCGGCTGGACTATTTCAGAAACTGCTGCTCTTATGGGATTTTCTCAGAAATCTGTTTTCTTAAAAAGCGAAAATATCCTGAGTGCTGTTTTGTGGACCGAAAAGCCTTGCTAATGTCAGAGGTCAGAGGAGAAGGGCCAAACTTGTTTGAGATCATAAAAAGGCAACAGTTGCTCAAATTACATCCCGGGTCAGCAGAATAACATCTTTGAACCCAGCAACACCTCAAACCTTGAAATAGATTGGCGACAGCAGCAAAGGACCACAACAGGTGCCGCATTTGTGAGCTAAAACCAAAAAAATAAAGAATTTTCTAATATTAACAAAGGCTCACCTGCATTACTCAAACGACTAAGCATTTGTGTGGTGCCAAAACCTATACTAATATTGTAAATCACCATATTCAAACCTTTAGGATGTCTGTGCACCGAGCTTCTGATGGCTACATTTTCTTTGACAATGCACTGTGATAAAAAATGTTTCAAAAAACCCCACAAAGTCTTCACATTAAAAAATAAACAAAAAAATGCATTAAACAACGCAGAATAAAAGAAAAAGAAAAAATCCTGAAATTAGTTTGAGGAAAGGTTAACAGTTTTTGGCCTGAGGAAGAGGAATAGGGTTATAAGACTGGTAATTTAAGGCAGGAGCTTAACCACTCTGGGCTTTTAAATTAGACATACATTTACAAAATGAACACTGAGATGTATTGGTATAGATGTAGAGATATTAAAATGGGTGTAATGGGAGGTTTAGAAAGGGAAGAATCTTTACTGCAAAAACAAGAGTTTGGATCTTCCTGCTCACCTCTCCATGACCAGCTTCCATTCATACACAGGTGTGGATAAATAGCGTGGATAATTAGGATAATGAAGCCTCTTCACCAGCCAAAGGCTCTAACAGTGGCACTTGCTCTTTAGAGATGCAGAGGGTCAAATTGCTCACTGTCTCTTATTTGGATCCCTGAATGGTTGGGTCACTTCTCCAACTTTGAGAATATATGAAACAGGCAGGAGAGCGCTATAGGTTTTAGACTGAAGTTAAGTCTTATATAATTTTAATACCTTACAACCCATGTTATTAACTGTAATTTGATCACGCTGAAATTATAGCAGGGCTATTGGATGCTAGTTGTGATTGGTCAAACCACTCTCATGTCTTAAGCCTTTTTTGTCTCTATTGTGAGCCTTTTAGAGAAATTTCACTCATTAATTCATCCCAATTGAAAAAAATAATAACCTTTTTCTGAAATTTTCTAAAAATATAGTTTACTCTCTCTCTAATGTATCTTTTGTTTCTCTTTAAAGCACTTTTGTTACTATTTTATCCTCACTGTTCTTTCTTCCACCCACACAACCTAGCAGCTGAATTGGTAAATTAAAAGAAGCTTGGTTGGTAATACACAATTTCAGTCCTCCCAGTTTTTTCACTTCAATCAGTACTAGAGATGAACCAAATACAATATTTTTGGCTGAACTCATCAATAACCTTTTTCGTAATTTTTCAACAAAACAGATATGGCACTTACCTGATCAGACATGTTTTGGTTCTCTAATGTAGGATTTAATCTAGAGGGGTGAATGTGACCTTGTTTTTTAATAGTAACTCCATGGGAGACCTTTTTGCGACAGTGTGTTGTAGCCAGTTGTTTTCAGGGGAGCTTAACCTGAAAGTTATTGTTACATGTCTGGAAATTGTGAGGCTCAGAACAAAAGGACCCAGTATTCGAGGCAGAGAGACAAGTTTAAAAAAAACAAACGTTTATTTAAGATGGAACTGCAAAAAACACTGTTTGCCTCTATGGCAGGAACCTCTGCAAGAGGAGACAACTGGTTTATCTGGCGGAGGATGATAATGAACGTGTGAGTCACTAACCTGGACTTATAGTTGAGTCTGTGCCCAGAGGATGAGTTTGGCTCCAGCCGGTAGGCTGCTAACGAGACATCAGAATCAGAAATACTTTAAATACTTTAAGAAATACTTTAATGGCAGGCACCTCCCAAAGTGTCCCAGACACTGATGTCTCGGAGGTTGGAGAACAGGCATGACATCAGAAGCAAACAAAGGTAAGAAGGATAATCCAGAAGACAAAGCTAAAGCTGGTGTCAAAGAGGTGCTCGTGGGTCAGACCAGGGGATCAGAGGTCTAAAGAGGTACTGAAGGGAAATCAAGAATGTTTTCGGAAGCAGTTCCCACTTTGGTCCACAGATAAGCAGATATCCAGCAGGTGTCCAAGGACAGGTCAGGCAAACAGATCAGAACATGGACAGGCAGGCTCAGAGGTCCAGAGGCAGAACAGGTCAGGATCAGTCAATCAGAAAACACAGGTATGCTAGGGAGTTCTCACCAAAGGCTCGAATAATCTGGCATTGATGACTGGTTGAAGACTGGTTAAATAGAGGCCAAAGCAGGTGGATCAGATGAGGGGTTATGAGAACTAGGCGGAGCTAGGCAGGTGAATGAAATGAGTAATCAGGCCAGTCACCAGCGCCAAGATCATGACAGTGTTACTCACTTGGTACTGAGTATTACTATAATGGGTATATTACAAGTGGATTGAAGAGTCCACCTTTGCATTCCATCAATAATCCAGTCTATCTGCGATGGACTGCCGACCTGTCCGGGGTGTACCCTGCCTCTCGCCCGTAGACAGCTGGAGATAGGCACCAGCACCCCTTGCCACCCCAGCTGGGATAAAGCTTGATGGAAATTAGATAGATATTGGGAGTATTTTTGTTTAGGCTTCCTGCTGTTAGTGGTCAAGATTTGTACAGATCAAATAAAAGAAACACCAGGCTGTTGACTAGGTTGAGTAGTTTAAGTTGTACTTACTGAGAAATATTAAACACATAAGAAAAAACTGTGTGAACAAGAAAAAAGGAGGGGCACGCCCATTAACCACCGGTGTGCTCATTACTCAGAGAGGACCCTCTTCTGTGACTATTTAACTTTGGGGCCATTTCATTGTTCCTGTAAGCTTCTTAGCTCTAAAATATTCATATTCCGGGCCAGGGAGGAAGAAATCTCTGACGGCAGCAGACAGAGGCAAGAAGGGTGAGAAAGAGGAAAGTGTGTAAGATAGGTAGAGAGAGAGGAAAACTGACAGAGTGAGGAAAAAAGGAAGCAATGAAATAAATGAAAAAGGAACTTTCAAGATGGGAAGGATAGACGGAGCAGAAAGCGGCACTTTAACTGATGCTGTCTTCTAAACAACTTTTTCTCTTTCTTTCATTTTCTCTCTCACACACTTCATGGCAGACCTGTCCAACAAAAGACAAAGCCATTTTCCTGTCATCCTTCACAGGCTGCAGTGAAGGGAAACGGTGAACGCAGACAATCTGTGGAAATATACACCATCATTATGATGTGAATGTCACCGAAAGCAATTATTTACAGATTTCCTGTCACACCTGTGCTGATAGCTGCAACTCTGTCATGGTGAGACTAAAGGCAGTATAACATCATAACAGTATAAAGCATTGTTACATCAGCTGCATGATGCAAAAAGAAACACCATCTGACATATCCAAGGATAAGGTGAGGTTTACTTTCTGCTCCCTGCACAAGGTGTTTTGTATACATAACACATTGCCATTCTCTATGTTTCATATTCTGAAAATATATATAGATGACAAAACGAAGGATAGGTGTAAGTCAAGCAGGTTACACCAACAGATGGATGTTCTTAAATGCCAAACCATATCATCTATGACACAAAACAATGTCCAATTTATCTCAGTGTATCTTTTACACTCGGGTAAATTCTACTTTTTTAACTAGAAAAATAAGCAAAGGTCTTATTTCTGTATTTGGTGCTAAGTAATTATCAAAAAAGAACTGCAGGCATTTGTTGAAGACTTTTAAAAACCTTTAGTTTTTTTTTTTTTTTTTTAGAAATCCTAGTAGTGTATTAGTACCTGATTCCTCTTCAAGACTATTAATGTTGGTCTCTTTGGAGCTAAATGATAATAAGAAACTAGATGAGACTCAAAAGTTTCAGTTAGGGCTTTTTTAATTTAGAAATGCAGGGGTTAGAGATTTGTGGCTCTTATCTGAGTCTGAGCAATTTGAATAGAAAAAAACTGATTAAAGTTGAAGGGAAAGGTTTTATGAGGCCAAATATAAAAGGAGAAAAACATTTTTATAAGGTTTGTTTAATCAAAATGCTCAGCTTTGGAGTAAAATCTAATTTTAATGAGAAATTTTAATGGTTTGTTTTGACAAAATGTGTTTTTTTTTTTTTTTTTTTGCTCACAATCTAAGCAGGTCACTACAGCTGTGCTTGCTGATACTCTTATGTGGGGTATTTTTAAGGATTAAGAAAAGGCTAAACAGTTGTATAATCTTCCCTGAAGTAAAAAAACAAAAAAAGGCAGAATAAATCAGAATGGATCAGGAATGCTGCTGAATTAATAAAGAAACAGCCTCTTGCTTTACTAGCCAAGTAAAGTTACAAAAGGCACCTTAAACAGACACTAAAATGGGAATATTTGACAGTATTGATAAATATGCTACCAAAATTTTATTTCCTCAAACAAAATATCACACAATTTTTTTTTATAAATTTATTTTGAAACAGGAGAGTTATGAGGCTTTAAGAATTAACAATAGCTTTGATCTTCCATAACCAAATGTAAAACATCAAACATTGTAGAGAATTTGTTGAGCTTGGCTTTAGACGAAATATAAATATAAAAGGTGGGTAAGATGTAAAAAGGATGAGATGAGGATAAAGTCAGGCATTGCATAAAATAAAACCTGAGAAAAGCAGCAAGTAGTCAGGCATGTGGGTTGTTTGGTATCCAGGCAAGGTAGGCTGCTGCTCCTGCTGTTGCTGCTTTAAAAGAAATCCCCTGTCTGAATTGATATGCTAATTTGATTGAGAAGGTGTGGGTGGATATGGAGAAGGTTTTAAGCTGCTAGGGGGACCGAGAGCGAGAATGACAATGAAAAGGGAGAGGAAAGAGAAAAAGCAAGTGGGTGTAGGAGACATTATAGGGAGAAGAAGAACACTGAAATGAAACAAATGGGAAGGAGTGGGAATAAGAGGCGAGCTTACCAGCTTAGCATTTCAGGGTTAGACAGTTTACAGTCGGTCGGTGAACAACTGTCACTCAGCTAGGCAATAGCAGCAAGCAATACATGTAGGCAGTACCCCTCTACAATTACTTGAAACATTGGCTCCTCTCAGAATCACTTTGTGATTTACATATTCTCTGCACACTTGAATTATCAGCAGATGGCATCGACACAGTGACAGGGCTCCAATAGTAGTTTGTCTTTTAGCAATAACAACTGACTTTAATGTCAAACTTTTCTTCTTAAAAGCTGACAATGGATCTAAAATAATAACATTTCGTTAAAAAGTATTCCTTAAACGAATTAATTTCTAAAACAAAGTCATTTTGTTATTTATAGAGTGTAGATTTTAGGAGAAGGAAACTCAAACCTGCGCTCCACAGGGCTGTGCTCTCAGCTTTGCCTTCTTAGCTGTCTTTCATCAGGACTGCTCTGTTATGCACAAAGCAAACATGGTTTTAAAGTTTGCAGAAATTTCATATCTAACAACAAGGAGCCCGACTACAAAGAAGAGGTCCAGGAGCTGCCAGAGCGGTGCTCCAGGAACAACCTCATCCTGAGCAGTAAAACCACGGAGGTTATACTGAAATACAAGACATCCAGGAAAACATCTATAAAATGTCAAAATAATGTCTGGGACTTGTGGACAGAACATAGGCTACTTTCACACTGCAGCCTGAAGTGACCCAATTCCGATTTTTTTGCCCATATGTGACCTGTATCTGATCTTTTTATGACAGTCTGAACGACACAGATCGGATTTTTTCAAATGCGACCCAGGCCACTTGGATATGTGGTCCTGAATCCGATACGTATCTGATCTTTTCAAATGCGACCTGTGTCTGTACGGCCAGGTCGCATTCATCCGACCTACACGTCATTGATACTTGACAAATGTTACTAAACGTTACTAATCTGCGTCCTACTAAGCGGAGGCGGGAAAAACTAACAACCATGGCGGAAGATAACACAGAGAGCAGTCAATGGAGAGAAAGTGAGGTTGCTGACTTAATTCATATTTGGAAAGATAGCTCGATTCAGACCAAACTCGAAGGGTCTTACCGGAACCGGGGAAGGGTCTTTCTTTTTGATCTTCTTAAAAAGATTTCGTTCGTAATGTGCCTGCTCCTGTTGGAGAAGAACTTAAAGAACGCAATATACGCTGCGGTATTACGAGTCATATTTACTTCCGCAAACACTGAGGACGCTTGCTACATGTGACGTCATTGTGTCCTCGAGTGCGCATGCGGGACACTTCGGTTGAACGCTTTCAGTTCACACAGTAGATCACATAGAAGTCGCATATACTTGGAAGTGTGAACGGACACGCAAAAAAATCCGATTTCACCAAAAAATCGGAATTGAGCATTAAGGCCTGCAGTGTGAACGTAGCCTAAAAGACTTTCATTTAAACAGTTTATTAGAACGAAAAGTCAATGTGGGGGTTTGCTATTAGAAAAAAAAAATCATTTTTTATCTCCTCTAAGAAATTTTCCTTTCTATCTGGTTACTGATTGTACGTATTAAGCAGGGTGTCTCAACAAAAGTTAAACATCCTGGGAATTTAAGGTGTAAACAAGCAGTAGAATAAAGCAAAACGTATTTTCTGCTTTTAATCAAAAACCCTTTGTGCATATTCTCTTACTGAGGGTATACAGGACTGACTGCTGGGTAACTGTCCAGTCAAATGTCTTTATTATGAACATTTTGGCCATTATATGATCTTGGGGTAATATTTGTTATCTTTGCTTTTTTTATTTTGTGCTTTTATTTCCTTTAAAGTTATTTCAGGATAGTGCGCATGTTTGTGTTGTTGATTCTTATGTGATCAATGTCCTGGGTTTAGAACTTTAGAAATTATAGTTGATTTTGATTCCTATATTGGACTATGAATAAGAGGGTTGGAAACAATTTGATTAAACCAGAATAAAAAAAAAGAGTTTGGGATAAATGCTTAGATTGGCTTTTCTGTATACTGCATCAGCATGGTGTTGTTAGCAGGCGGATTCTTGTTTTCAATCTTACATAAATATGGCAGGAATACATTTTAGGTATATTTTCTTTGAAATATGTTTTTTATGTGGTAATTAACATATGTGAAATGCATTATTATTAATGTATTTGAGATGAGTCGATAAAGTCTTGATGTAGGCCTAGATTTCTTGGAAATATCATGCAAGAACCACAGAGCAGTTTGTTCTTTGATCTGCTGAAAGTTCAGACTGAGACCCCATGAATACCTTGTGGATTTACTAAATAGATGTGCAAAACAACCCCTAGTCACTCTAAACACTCTCTAAAAGCAACCCTATACAAAAAAAAACAGGGCTGCAGAGTGTGTGGGCTGCCATTTGTCTGTTAAAGTTTATTATTTCCTAATAAAATACATGCCTTTAGTCCCTGTTATAATCTGACTGTTGTTTTCAGTCCTTCAGGTTTGTGTTTTAAAAAGATTTCTTTGTTTCTTAAACTGTGAAGCTGAAGTTGTTTTAAACAATCCCCTTAGTCCAGTTAAACTGTTTTTTACTTTATATCATTCCAGTTCAATTTAGTTTAGTGTGCTATAATCCAATCTACTAATGCCTACACTGCAATGATCTAGAAATAAGCCTAGTATAGCCCTAATTTGAGCAGGTAAATAAGATTATTTGCTAATATAATTAGATAATATACACTTGAAGTAAGACAATCCTATTGTTTTTTCTTATTCTAAACGTAAATTGTCTTGTTTCATTGGGAAAGTGTCTCACTTACCTTCTCAATTCAATAAAAAAATCTACTTATTTTAAAAAAAATGACGTTAGATGTTAATATGATTTGATTAGGCAATGATTAGATTTCAATTTTTGCAGTGTACATATTTAGATTTTTTGCCAATATCGACATCCAATACTATTGTATATATTCATATCGTATACATTTCTCTACCCTTTCAACACCTTAAAAAAATAGAAAATAAAAATAAAAAGCTACTGCTTCAGTGAAACATCCCGCAATCCTGTCAACTTCCACCCCACTTATGGTATACATTAATGTTGCCCTGGTTTTATTTATTGAATCTTTACTGAGATGTAAAAAGAAAACGTACCAACATTGGTCAATAGGGATGCTTAAGCGGATCAATTAAGCTCAGTCCTAAATAGTGTTATAAAATCAGCTATTACCTAACCCTGCTATTCATTCTTTCTACCTGAACATTTAATGAACGGTATACAACAGAAGACTGGAAAACATCTCTAACAAATCTTTGCATCTTTGTAAGATTTACTTCTTTTTCTTGTCAAGCTGAAATTATTAATTGAAGCTTAAGTAAATACTTTTTCTTATCCACAGAAGAGAGAACTCAAAAATTGCTAGCTCCTCTGTAGTAGCAAGTCACGGAGTGCAGAAGTCGTGCCAGGCCTCTGACAGTCAATCGAGTAGAGAACACAATAACCTGACAGGAGCATGAGGAGATGATTGGGACATGCTGTTACCAGTTTCTTTGGATTGCCCCCATGAAACTAAGAATTTAGTTTTTTCCTTTTCCCTTTCCAGCTTCAGATATATGAAAAAAAAAATCTTTTTGAGTGCAGCTGTGAGTCTGAGAATGAAGGTGACGACAGATAAAGTAGATTCTAGATATTTAATTGTGTTTGTCATGCCAAATCTAAGAGTGCAATTACAATCTGCTTCCTCTATGAGTATTAAGACTGGATGGAAGGATTGGTCTGTATTTGTCTGAGATGTAACTGTTAGGAGCCATGTAGGTGGCCTGCAGGATTGCTAATTACCTCCATCAATGAGGTTATGTTTTTGATCCTGTTTGTTTGTCTAATTGTAGGATTACTTGAAAAGGATTTTAATGATATTTTTACCAGAGGTGTGGCTCATGCCAAAGAACAACCCATTCACCCATTCAATTTAGCCGATGATCCATTTCATACTAATGCAGTAATTTCTTAAAGATTAACTGGTGGAACAAGCAATCCCTCAATACACCAGAGGGTGGCAACAGGGACTAGTCACAGCTTAAGCAGCAGGGTTTGATTCTTGAAGGTGATATTGCTCGTTTTTCCTCTAGTTACAAGATCAAAATGCAACTATAATAAATGTTAGGATGCATATCTTTAGAGCTGATATTTTACCCAGTCCTTTCACTTCTTAAGCCAGGTGAATGTAAGTTTTCCCAACGCTATGGTATTTTTGGCTCTATCTTTATGGGCGGATTGTTGTCCTCCTAAGATGTGCACCTACTTCTATGTCTTATGCTGCCACTACTATGTATGAGCTTTGCACCAAAAGTAAATTTTCTGGTGTCAATTGACCGAAGCACCTCGTTAAGTATGAACAAGCAATCCTCCAATAAACAACAGGGATTATTGACAGCTTAAGCAACAAGGTTTGATTCTTGAAGCGAATATTGCTTGTTTTTCCACCAGTTACAGGATCAAAATCTAACTATATTAAATTTTAGGTAAGTCTCAATTTAAATAAAAAAGATGCATATCTTCAAAGAAAATCAACAAAACATTATTAGATAGCAAATGGAGGCAATGGGCTGCTGAACATACTAATGTATTTGTTACGCACGCACATATTGGCTGATGCCGGAAGGAAGAAAATGGTTATATATCGGCCTTCCGATGTATCAGTGTAACTTCTACTATATAGTAGCCTTGTTCAAACTGACAAGCAGATCACTCAAACTATCCTTTTGTGTGACTAACCAATCTGATCTTCTCTTTTTCTAAGAAACAACCCGATCCAGAGGACGTGCAAAAGACGGTAGTCATCCAGGAACGGAGGCTTCACGTCGGAGTGCACAACGGCTGGTGTTTCCTTGATAAGCCCCAAGTGGTGGTCCTGGAGCCCGTTGCTTCAGGGGTCAGAGGACGAACAGACAGCGCCTCTAAGAAGAGCCTGCTGGTCAAGGACAGGTGAGCAGACGTTACACGTGTCTGTGTCTACAGCAGAGCTGTAACTACAGGCTGCTGCAGCTGTTAAAGCAGAAATCTAATGTCAGGCAAGATGTGCAGGTGTGTAAAAGAAATATTTATTTCTGAGCACTTATTTTTGTGGTATTTCATCAGCTTCTCTGTGCATGACTGTTTTTGCAGATCAGGAAGGGATTGAAAATTCATCCAGGGAAGTCAGCAAAAACGTGTAAAAAAAAAAGCCTGCTAGGCATTAATGTCATTTATTTATAATACTGGTATTATGCTATTTAATGTTATTTCTGGTGTCTCTTTTTGCTCTGGCAAAACAAAAAACTTATATTTAATAGTACATGTTTTTTAAATAAATTCCTTCTATATGAGGATGGACTGGTAAGGTATGTTTTTGGAAATATATTCCTTTTGGACTAAAAGTTATTTTATTGTTGGGATTATGCGTAGGGAAATTAGACCCTTTTAAGTATTAAACTATCACATAGTAGGGTGCAGTTTTTAATGAAAGAAATATTGTACAGGATTTTCACTCTTTTAAAGCCATTATAGCTGAGACTTTTAGTTTAGCTTTGCAAATCTACTGAGCTAAAATCTTTCCCATATTTCAGATTGGATGAAGAGAGTCTGGAATTTTCTTTTCTTTTTTTAGTATTTCCAACAGTTGTTATTCGTTGGCCTAATGTTAGTAAGACATTTTATAGACTGTAATCTTATAATCTAATCATAAAGATATGTTACTCTGTATGCTAGTTGAACTAAAATGAAAAAAAAAAAAAAGATGTAGTGAAATAAGGTCCTGTGATGTTCAATGTAGGAATGTCATCTCTATGACCAGATAAGCAGAAGGAATCAGAGTCTGTCAGAAACACACATTTAAGTAGATTTCGAAACATTGGAACTGAGAACGCACATAACCAGGAGGAGAGGGAGAATGGACGTTAGAGAAAGAAGGTTACTTTTCTGGATTAGTTCAGTCCAGCCTGGGCTCTATCTTGGGGAGGCTGATATTTTACCCACTCCCTCACTGCTTAAGCCAGGTGAATGTTTTTCCCAATGCTATGGTATTTCTGGTTCTATGTTTATGGGTGGATTGTTGTCCTGCTATGTTAACCTACTTATATGTCTTATACTGCCACTACTATACCATACCATACCAACTTTATTTATGAAGTACTTTATGCATCGGACAGGACCAAAGTGCTTTACACAATCATAAAATCAGAGATGGCAAGTACTCACTTTCCATACTTGAGTAAAAGTACAGATACCTGTGTTAAAAAAATACTCTGGTAAAAGTGGAAGTACTGATAAAACTTCTTTACATTTTCTTGCATTTTGTCTTTGGGACCCTCAGAAGCAACTGCTCAGCTGACCTGAGGGAACAGGAGGGTGTGTAAGAATGTAACAGCTCAGACAGATAAGGAGGGGCAAGGCCATTATGATTTTTAAAAACAAATACACTTTTTTTTTTTAAATCGATCCTAAAATGTACTGGCAGCCAGTGTAAGGAAGCTAAAACAGGGGAAATGTGAATTTTCGTGTAGTTGGGAAATATACAAGTCACTGACCCCTGTATAAAGTGAGTTGCAGTAATCCAGCCGTGTGGTCACAAATGCATGGATCACTGTTTCAAAATGTTGTTTATATATTTATGAACTTTGCACCAAAAGTGCATTTTCTGGTGTCAATTGACTGAAGCAGCTTCTTAAGTATATTCAGCTGTTAATGGAACTGCGTGTGTATTTCTTCTTTTCACCTTTAAATATTCTATTTTGTTGAATTGCAGGATTAATAAAGTCCCATTCAGGGCTGTTCAGTGGAGCAGTGGATAGCACTGCTGCCTTGCAGCAAGAAGGTTCAGGGTTTGATTCCCGGCCCGGGGTCTTTCTGCATTGAGTTTGCAAGTTATCCCTGAGCGTTGGTGCGTGAACTATGACTGTTAGGTTAATTGGCTTCTCTAAAATTGTGCTTAGGTGTTAGTGTGTGTGAATGGTTGTTTGTCCTTTTTGTCTCTGTGTTTCCCTGCGATGGACTGGCGACCTGTCTCGCCCGTAGACAGCAGGAGATACGCACCAGCACCCATCGCGACCCCATTAAGCGTGACGGAAAATTGATGGATGGATGGATAATTACCCATTGGAACTTCTCACCCATTCCCCTCCTTCCATGATTAAGGCTTTCAGTGAGACGGATGTAGAATATACAATAAAAGTTCAGAGAGATGTTCAAAGCTTGGGTTATAGTGCTAGAAACCTGCATTAAACTTCTCCACAACTTTCTCCCTCTGAGTCCTTCACAGAGAAGCTAGATTTATAGCAGGAATACATTTAACATGTGGATTCTCATTATTAAGCAGGTGTCATCTGAGGACAGTTGGTTGCAGTGAAATGTAGTCACTAGTTTTATTTAAGGGGATGGAAGACGAATGAGTGTGGCACGTTTCAGGTATCTTTTATGAAAAACATTTTGAAAACCATGTTTAATATTTTCTCCACCTCATGATTAGCTGCTGCTTCATGTTGATTTATTGTCTAGGATGGCAGGAAAATACACAGAAGTTTCAAATTCTATGAAAGAGAAAGAAGACTTTTACAATGGAATAGATGATGCTATTAATGAGATGAATACATTGAGTGGATCAGTGAATTAGAGTAGCAAAACCAGATGCGAGCCTTAAATTCTGTTTGTGATGGTCCAAAAGGGCCGATATAAAAGCCAAGGTGAAGGCAGGGCTTCCCAACAATAACTATAGTATAGATCAGTGCTGTTTGAAAGAGGCTGGTGTAGATTAGCATGAAGTCACATCACTAACAAGTAGTTGTGTTTGCGATCAGGAGCTGAGCACACATTTTATTTCTAGATTGTTCAAACGAACACAATGCTGCTTATTAAGTCAGAAGCTTCTTATATTCCCATTAATCTCTTAAAACATTGCCTCTGTTTAACCAGATTTATCTTGTTGATGCTTTTAATGTTCCTAAATTGAACTATGTTGTTGCGATAGTGGAAACTGTAAAGATTTGTTCAAACAACAGCTTTTAGTGCTGCCTACTGTCAAACCCAGGGATCACTTTCACAGCTATTATTGTAGAGTTTGACAGCCAATAAAAGCGTGCTGTTCCGTCGCTGCGATGCAGGAATGCATTAGTTTTTAAATTTCTGACTTCAGCTAATGAACACCGTTTTCTTCCCCCAAAGAAAACGAGTTGTGAAATCCAATCAGCAGAAGTGTCCCTAAATCCATTGAAATGAAACAAGACTAACTGCAGAAATGTAAGAAATCTTTTAGAGGTCTGCAAACAAACTGCGTGGCTCAGCTCAGATAAGAGGCTTGGCAAATTCTTGTAATGTTTTCTCCTTGCATTCCAAATAAAATTTGCATAAATGAAGAATCCCTCTGTTTACACACTCTCTCCTCCAGCCAGGGTTGCTCATTACCTGCTGCTCCTCCACACAGCAGCTATATCATCTGTGTCAAAGGCGTAATTTAAGATATGTGGTTTATTTCCACTGGTAAATAACACCGCAGTTAGTAGTGAACTCCCATGCTATATATATATTTTTTTTTATTCAGGTAAATGCCTGACCAAATTTGCCATATTAAAGGGAAAAACAGGAGAATATTTATGTAATTCATGTGCAATAATTCCTTGTGTCCACACATTTTTAGCTATTTACTTTGCATTTTAATTCATTATTAAATGCTAAGTATTTTTTTTTTTTTGTGCCACAGCATAACTTTGCACAAAGAAGAGCAATGCCATATTAAAACTGAGCCTTACTTTATTATTTATGTGTAATATGATTAATTCAGCATTAAAACTGCTCAAATAAGAAATCTCATGCTACTGGAAAAAAAATCTTACAGCTTTATAGTTGATTGATTTTTTCCCCTTTTTTTAATAAAGTATGCCAGTCTGTATCGTCCAGCCTTTCACCTACATCAAACAACTATATTAGAAGCACCAATGTTTTCTGATAATTGCATAACAGTTCAAAAAAAATGTGGTGACCTTTGAGTCTTATTGAGACGGCTAAAAGGTCAATGTCAACCTTTTCCAAGCTTTTTTAAGCGGGATGATGTGTTGGAAGCTCATCAATCCGCGTGATGAAAGCAAATCGGACCTCTGTCAGCAGAACAAAAATGAAATTTAAAATCTAATAACTGTTTTAGGTTTAATTTTTTGTTACTTTTTATTTTCTTTTTTAGGTGGTTAGATTTATAACTTTCTTTACAAACGTAAAAAAAAAATAAAAATAGTCCGAGTGTAAATAGCATGTTAGGAATATTTTATGATATCGACAAGATCTCCCCAAAATGTCAAACAAGTTCAGTAAATCTACATGAGAATTCACATAGGACCAATGTTATATAATAGATTTTCATAAGGGGAGAATTTACATGTGTTTCCCACATTGCAGCATTAGAGTTTTCCAAAAGCATTTTGACGTACAACAGAACATATTTCACCATGTTTCCCATAACTCACCTACCATTTAAACACAACAGTTAATCTGCTTAGTGACCTCCTCATTTAGCAAACACTGACTACTCTGATTTCTGCACGTGAAATTAAACATGAAAAAATCATATGGGGTCATGAGTTCACTCATGTGCATGTATGTATCAATGCACATGTGAAATCGCTTACACCAGCCCATCTCTGCTGATATGTTTTGTATTTCATCTCACTCCGTTCAGAGTACAGCAGCTGTCCCCAGGAAGCCACTGTTGCAGCTATGGTGACGGCACAAACCTGATCAGCAGCCTGCAGTTTCAATTAATGAGTTGTGTTGGTGCATCATTGGGCCATTAAACAGCAGGACCGATGTTGATTGAAATTGTTTTTTGATGCTTTATTTTAGAAATATTTTGGAAGACTATTCAAAATGATTTTGTGGTTAAAACAAAAATTTTACCACACTGTTAAAAAATTGAAATCTTATTCAATTTTCCTTAAAAGACATTTTTTTTTCTGGAATTAAGCAAGTAAGTGAGTAAATTTGCCAATGGAATGAGACAATTTACATAAAAAAACAAAACATTAAAGGGATAGTTCGGTATTTTTGACATGAATCTGTATGGCATCCCGATCACAAGCGGCATGCAATCACACTGACTTACCCCTGGCAGCGTCCTGTGAGCAGAGTTATCGTCCAGTTTTGGTCAAGCCGAAAGTAGTCCTGCAGGTTTTTAGGAACAGCGAAATAAAACGTTTCTCCCTCCGCCGCGGAAGGAGACATGGCTGTTGTTGGGCTCGCTGTCTGAATGACGGCGCGCACTGATACGAACAGAGAGAAAATAGGACCAATTGATAACGACGTGTGACTTTTTCAACTACAATGTTTTTGGGATGCGAAAATATCACTCTTTTGGACACATAATGTTTTGGGAAGAGAAACGTTTTATTTCGCTGTACCTAAAAACCTGCAGGACTACTTTCGGCTTGACCAAAACTGGACGATAACTCTGCTCACAGGACGCTGCCAGGGGTAAGTCAGTGTGATTGCATGCCGCTGGTGATCGGGATGCCATACAGATTCATGTCAAAAATACCGAACTATCCCTTTAAATTTTTCTATTTCATGTGAACAATATCTAATTATTTATTTTAAGGTTAAAAATACTCATTCAACTGGTAGATCATTTTATATACCTACTGAAATTAAGGGTTCTTTTAAGGCATTTTTACTTATTTCTAGATATTTTTTGCAGTGCACATTTATTTTTCTGAAAAAGCCATTTTTTCAAATAACTTACATTAAAAAAGTTTTGGTAGAAGCTCTGTTTCAAAGCAGAACTTAAGGTCATCTGATGTTCTACCTACTGTTACAAACAAAGTTTCCAGTTTTTAATGTAATGTCCCATTTTTGTTGTCTTTCATTGCTCTCGGTTTGTCCTTTCTTAATGATCCCCGCTGTGAATGGCATTAGGAAATGTGCTTGGCTGACAGCACTGTCTCCAAAATACCTAATTGCTTGAAACCATAATACTGTTCGCCCACACGCTGTCACTGGACAACCTTACTAGAAACCACTGCATGCACCGAGTGTGTGTTCTGACATTTTTCCACACGTTGCTGTCAGTGTGAGCACTCTTATTTAAGCCGCGGCTGTCAGGGTAATTGGCTGAAATATTTTATGTGGTTTTATGAAATAGTAATGCACAAAGCATTTGTGTGAAGGATGAAATAAATCCATTTAAAAAAGGTGAAGAAAGCTGGAACGGCAAAATTGGCTGTGAGACTCAAAACATGGCACAGAAATTCTGGAAATGGGCGTCCAAATAAAAATGTATTTTTCAAATGAGACCCTGGGAGAAATCGTGATTATGTGTAATTACATGGGTCTTCTGCCATGACATGGAGGTACACACAAGCACGCAACTGTACAGCAAACACATCAAGACGCTTACCCACAATCTGAGCCTGATTACCCATGTTATATGACCACAATAATCATTAACACCATCGCCATAATAACGCATGCTTTGCACTTTTTTTCCTTTTGCTGAGGAGGGAAAAGTCTATTGGAAATATGGTTTGATATACCATTACACTGTAGGCAGTAATTATGGTGTTTGACTCTCACTGGTGCTGTCAGTGATAGCTGACAGTCTGTCTAGCTTGTGTTATGCTGGATGAGTTTAGAAACTAGAGAAAGAAAAGGGGAAAATTGACTCAAGAGACTCTGTGCAAGGAAAGAAGAAAAAGACACTCGGCCCCACCTCGTGACAAGCGAATACTACACAGTATGCTCCCGCCTCTGGTGTATGCAAACTGTGAATGACGAATACGTAGAAAGCTGTTTCATTTCTCACACAGGAGGCTAATGCTTGCCAGGAAATATTTAGTAAGGGATTGTAAATCTCCCAGCGCATTGATTTTGTTTCACTTTTAATAGAAAATACAGATACAGTAGGAGATATATTAAAGCCTTTCACATTTTGGAAAAGCATTGTAATGTTTTTATTACCGCCTTCACATTTTTCACGCCTATATTACACATTGATTTCTCTTTGCTTTCTCTTTAGCTCAGCAACATCGCCGCGTCCTCAGATGCTGGGCCTTCGCAGCAGCTTGGAGATAACACTGGCCAATAATCAGGCTTTGGCAATCGTTTTTCAGCTAGAGTACGTCTTCTCCGCTCCCATAGGCCGAGAGACTATGGTAAGAGGCACAAACATGTATTATAGAGTGGGTTAATCCAGATCATGGCTTTGTATAAACCCCTTCCTGAAGAAAGCATAAGCCAAGAAGTCTTCTTTATAGAAAAGATCCTCACTTGAACGGAAAGAAAAGAAAAATAAATGTCAGACATATTTTGTTCAATGCATGCAAAAAGATATACTCGGACTTTAACAATCCTTTATTCTACCTGTTTGAGTTTGAATTTTAGACGTTTTTGACCAAATAATATCCAGAGAAGCAGTGAACAATTGAAATGAAAAATGGCAGATTAAATGGTTTCTCTATTCATTTTTGACAATCCAGGTAAGAACTTTCTTCCTGCTAAGAACAGCCTGCAGTGACAGCTTATCCATGACATTTGCACCTGTATGGCTTGATTGTCAGGGATTTTTGAAGGATTGACCCTCCTGGCTTTCTGTGAAATACTAAATCTGAATCACTAATGCACTGAGTCAGTTGCACTCAATTTATCCCAATTTCTTGTATCTTTTTATGGAGCTACTCTGCCAGGGGTTCTTGTCAGCACTCTGGCTGTAACCACATATATCTCTACAAATGATTTCACAGGCTGGGTGTACAGGGCCCTCCCCCCGTAATAAGGCCTTTAGCTAGGACAGAGGAACACACAACTCCATACTGTAGAAACCAAAACCATAGGAAGGTGTTTTTGGTTAACGGTAGTGTTGCGCCGATGCCTTTTTTTGGCCCTGATACCAATACTTGTCTGCAGTATTGGCCGATACCGATACCATACCGATACCATCTGTTTGAAATTGATGTCTGAGTGTATATACGAAGAACTGCATTAGGGCTGGGCGATATAGAAAAAAAGCTTATCGATAAAAAAAAATGCATATTGATCGATATCGATAATTATTGAAAACATTTGAAACCATATTTTATGTGCAGCTCTGCCTGGACATTTTATGATCTTGCTAAATGATTTAATTTTAATAAAGAACACAAACACAGACTTCCAATTAAACCTTTATTTAACCAACTTTTTTAACCATAACTGAATTGTTTTAAAGAAAAATAACATAAAAGACCTGAGTTATGTTATTAAATACTGACAAAGAATAAACTAAAGTGACCAGAAAAGTGACGAAAGTAAATATAACAAATAAAAATAAATGGGAAACCCCGTTATTGAATTATCGCCCAGCCCTAAACTGTATACTACTTGGATGTAAAATAATTGCCATCATGGCTTTCTCAAGCTGATGCCTACCTTTGTATAGTAGGAAAAAGACTAATACAAAGTGAATCCTGTAGAACTTTTATTGCCTACCTGGAATGAGTGACAATAGTTGAATAAACTTTTGGCTCTCAAAATGGTATCGGTGCCCTCTTTGTTGGTACTTGGTGATACCGATACCACCATTTTAGTGCTGGATCGGGGCCCCGCCTGATACTGGTAGCGGTATCGGTGCAACACTAGTTAATAATGTTCCTAACCTTGTCAAAAAGGCGTGAATTGATGAGGAGAAAAGGAAAAAGGTTATGGCATTAGTTTAAGAGGAGCTATTACTTTATTTATAAAGGTGTAAACTTAGTTGATCACTTTACAGATTTTGGATTTATGTACATGATTCCGTTTGACTGCACTAACCAAGACATTCATAAAGGCTACAGTTAGTGAGACAATGTTGAGCTTTGCTCAGAACATAATTTTTACAGAACAAAAAAAAATTATAATTTCTGCTCTCTTTAGATATGCTGGTGGAGGTTGTCACTCATCCAGATCATAGTCATTAAAAAAAAAGTTAAAAGATAATCCACTGGACTTTGTTTCCAAGTTTGAAGACGTTTTGCTTCCCATACAGGAAGCTTTTTCAATTTAGAATCTCAGAAATAGTGTTGAGTTTGATGTTTTATACAGTAACCCAATAAAGCCTTGTTTTTGTTTAGAAAAGGGGTGAAGGGTTGGAAGTGTTAGTCTGTTTCAATTTGCTGAATTGTGAATTGCTGAGAATGCAACAGTCTTTTGTTTGCCTTCAAACTGAAGTAAGGCTTCTTGCATTTTATATACATTAGCAATTTTTTTTCTTTATTGTTAGATTAAGCTAAGGTTCCTTCATTTTTTTTTTGGAAGAAAATGTCTACCTCTCTATAGTCATAGCTGACCAAAACTTTGACAAAACTCTTACTTGAACAAGTCTGGGTAGAGAAAGTCCAAACCAAAGCTGTACCTCACAACAGCAGTCCCAAGCTTTAGAAATTACTGAAAAAGACAGGTAATTATGTGTGTGGGTGTGTTGGTGAGCCCTGAACACTTTACACATGCCAAGGCTGAGCTCCTACTGTTTTACTGAGTACAGTCCTGTATAAAATCAGGGTCAACAGAACAGCAATTATCAGCAGCAGAAAAACAAGCAGTCACAATGTCACTTGGATGACATGGTACATCTACATTAATGTAATATCTCATCCCGTTTTTACCATAACAACCTGTTAAAGGGAAAAATAATGGACAGTTTTGCATATATTCATTTATTTTTTACTTGTTTCACCATATTAAAGATATTATTCAGTGAACTTGTTGACACAGCATATAAGGATTTGGATGAAAGGGAGATAGTTATACAGCACATACTCATTTATGCTAGAGCTAGACAAAAAAAAACCAGTTTGAGTTACGAAGTGACTTAGCTGATTTTATTGATTATTTGAAACATTTATTTCAAGCTATTCACACATCCAGGGCCTGCATGATCCCAAATTCGCATGTATTTTTCCTGCATAAAACCTAAACAGACAATTATATTGAATTCTATGGGAGAACACAAGCCCCACAATTAGCGTTTTTATCCCACTCTTACCAGGTGTTTAATATACAAATATTCTCTGGGTTGTGTCCAAATGCAACTAAGTGCAGCGTTAGTTTTTTCTCATACAAAGAACCTGATGTTGACCGAAGAATGAAGTAGAGGAGGATACAGATATCTGATCCTAAACCTACAGCAGTCCATCAGTGTTAAAAGCTGATCAAAAGGTTCCATAATCTCTGATTTTGTTTGATTTTTAAATATATTTTTTTCACCTTGCACTGGACAATTCTCATTAGCTTTGCAGTGGGTGTTTATGATCCTCATGGTTCAATGAGCATAAACTGCTAACATTTTAGGCTCCTTATGCTATCAAATTGCCACAAATGCAATTCAATATAAAGCATAGGTATGCCTTCAAAGTTGTTTTTTATTATTCGTCAAGTTCTTGTAAAGTTAATCCAAGTTTAGAAATCCTAGTGTAACTGTTAGAACAATCCAGTTGCTATCTAGATCATCTCAGAATAGCAACAGATCTTCACCCACTCTCTACTCCGACACCATCACCTTCTCTACCATTAAATATTGAATGTTTGATGAAATGAGAGATATTAAGAAAATGGAGAATAATCTTTGTCTATTTTTGGGGATGCTGTGTGGGTGTTCTTCGTGCGTGATACATCAGAATGTTTTTCCTTTTCCTGATGAGGATTTTTTTAATGATATCTCTTAAACAACAGAAATGCAGCTATCAGCTCCATCTCACAGTAAAGAATCCTGTATGATATTATCAACTGATGGGTACAGCTTCATACTCTGTGACTGGCAACCAAGAAGACTAGGATGAGTCTGTATACTTCTGCATGCAGTGTCTCAGCTGTCAGGGATGCATCACTTGAAAACGGTTGAAGTGATACTGAGTAAAGGTGCACCTTCAGTGAAGTCAGGCGTGCACTGCCAAAAAGATTTTAGACCTTTTCATGTCAACGAACATGAATGATTATGCTGGATTGGTATCAAAAACTTTCCTAAGACTTTTTCAACCTTTTAGAGTATTTCTAAATTCAAACAGGGATGAGTTAGAAATCAAAGCAGCACAAAGGTGGCATTGACTTTCTTATTCAGTGTTTTAAAAAGTTGCAACAATTCGGAAAAAGATCTTTGATTTTGATCTTGTAGTACAGTGTTTTTTCAACAAAAAACTTCTGCTAAAAACATTGTTGTAGTGCTGTATTTTTTTAGTTACTTATATTTTTTGAATTATTTCTAGGTTTTCAAAGGAATTAATGTAATCCAGGAGACCTAATGTTTCTTTGTTTGATGACCAGGGGATTGGAGATGGAAAGCTGTGGAAAGTAGGGTTGTCATAAGTATCAATACTAATCTCGTATGGTATTCACACTAAATACAAGTGTTGTTTACATATCTTTTGTTATAGTTAGTTTTAGATTTTAGGGTTATTTGTTTTAGAAATTAATTTCTCTAACATCTGTGCTTTAGTGGAGAAAGTATGTTTCATGGTGAGACTGAAAAAAGGTGAGCTTTTCCTAATTATTCGTTTTCATGCTTTTGAAATTGTTTTTTTTTTATATATAGAATATTTTCTCAAATATCAATATTGAGTTTGAAATGGTAGTATTTATTTATTTATTTATTTTTAAAAGGACTCCAAAATCAGAAAGGTTAGAGGTCAGCAGTCTACTTGACAAAGCTAAAGTACTGTGAAGCTAAAGACCACAGTACATGCAAGAATGTATTTACTTTTTTTTAGCCAAATCAGCTTTCAACACATCACCAATATGCTGCATTTCCTGTCAAAACAGAAAAAAACCCCAACTAAATTACGCAGGTTAGATTATTATGATGTAATGACATCTATAGAGGTCTCAAAAACTTATCTCCTCAAAGATGCTTTGTCTGGAGTTCTGCCCAACATCAAGAAAATTGCTGCACTGCTCTCTTTGATATAGAAGATGAGGTAAATCTTTCCTACATGCATTGAAAGGTTTTGGTCTAAATATCAAAGTTGTTAGTCATATATGAAATAGGAAAAACCCAGAGTTTATTAGAAACCTGTTCCCAGAACCAGGCTTAAAACAAGTTGTAACTGCATTTTTATGCTAACGAGCTCAGCTCAACTTTATTTATAAAGCCCTTTAAAATAACCACAGCTGCCTCAAAGTGCTGTACATACCATAGAAATAAAAAAGGATATAAAACCAACAGTTAAAAAAAATAAATTAAAATGAATAAATATAATTAAAATAAAATGGATAAAAACAAATAATCCGAGACCGTGGTCCTGAGAGGGAAAAGGGTAGAGTGCCTTCTCCGGGTTGGGGAACGATGTACTGCCCCTAGTGGAGGAATTTAGTATCTTGTTCACGAATGAGGGGAAGATGGAGCGGGAGATCGATAGCCGGATTGGTGCGGCGTCTGCTGTGAAGCGTGTGCTGTACCAGTCTGTTGTGGTGAAGAGAGAGCTAAGCCAAAAAGCAAAGCTCTCGATTTACCGGTCGATCTATGTTCCTACCCTCATCTATGGTCCTGAGGTTTGGGTCATGACCGAAAGAACGAGTTCCCGGATACCAGTGGCTGAAATGAGTTTTCTCCGTAGTGTGTCTGGGCTTTCCCTCAGAGATGGGGCGAGGAGCTCAGTCATCCGGGCAGGACTCAGAGTAGAGCCGCTGCTCCTCCACATCGAGAGGAGCCAGTTGAGGTGGCTCAGGCATCTGGTTAGGATGCCTCCTGGACGTCTCCCTGGTGAGGTGTTCGTGGCACATCCCACTGGGAGGAGGCCCAGGGGGAGACCCAGGACATGCTGGAGGGACTATGTTTCTCGGCTGGCCTGGGAGAGTCTCAGGATTCCCCCAGAGGAGCTGGCCCAAGTGGCTGGGGAGAGGAACTACTGAAGCTGCTACCCCCGCGACCCGACCCCGGATAAGTGGAAGAGGATGGATGGATGGATGGATGGATGGATGGATGGAAGGAAAAACAAATAAAAACCAACGAATAAAACAAACCACAGAGAGAAAAAGAGTTTCATACTGTGCCGAAATCCAAAGAATAAAAATAGGTTTTAAGACGAGTTTTAAAAATGGACAGTGAGGAGGATGGTCTGATAGAAGGGGGAGAAAAGCTCTGTCCCCTCTGAGCCTCCGTCCGGACATTGGTACGTCCAGGAGCTGCAGTTCAGCTGACCAGTAGGAGTGTAGGGATGGAGAAGCTCAGAGTTAAAGGAAAAACCATTTAAAGACTTTAAGGCATATCAAGAAATCTTAAGATAAACTCTAAAATGGACAGGCAGACAATGGAGGGAGGTCAGGATGGTGGTTATGTGCTCCCTCTTAAGTACTCCAGTTAAAAGACGTGCGACTCCATTTTGAACCAACCGGAGATGTGTGAGGGAGGACTGGCTCAAACTCTGGAACCAACTTCTTAAATACTGTTGTCCTCTTTAATCAAGACAAGAAACATCATAAGCTACTTCTGCATATCCAATCGGTCTGTGACAGTGTATGTCACTTCCGCAAAAGCGCAATTCATTTAGGGTAGTTAGCGCCATTTCTGTGGTGAAGAGACAGCAGCAACAAACAAAAGAAAACTAACAGAGAGCAGACGTGTTCTAGTTGCTTCTTTGGAAATAATGGGACACTGGTGCTGCAGAAACAGAAAACAGCAGATGGGGCCGTACGGTTTTTCGTATTCCCCACTTGGAAAAAAAATACGGACCGCAGACAGAGGACTTAACAAAGAGGCGTCGGGCTCCATGGGTCGCTGCTGTAAGAAGGAAAGACATCACGTTTCATAAAATATCTCCTCATGTTCGTGTTTGCTCTCGGCATTTTCACAAAGGTAAGTCCTTATAAATATACACTAATAGAAATCAACACGCTGAAATGGTTTGCTTATAAAGTTGCAGGAGTTCATGTAAACCTACTGAAACATGCTGTGGAAGAGAAGCGGAAAGTGATGTTTGTTTTATTTCTTTTTTAGACCGCTAAAATTTAATAAATAATGCATTATCTGTATATAATCATTTACACAATCTGCAATACAAATATATTTTTTTTATGAATAAATATATATAAATACAGTGTACATATAAAAACACTGTACATACCCACTCGTCAGCCAACTCACTGCATTTATTCATCCTGTGCAATCTACTTAAGTTTATTTATTATAATCCTTTGTTCGTCCTGTAAGCTTTTCAGTTTATTTATTTACCTCTGGCCTTACTAGTCCGATGTACTTGTGCTTTTTCGGTATAGCAAATTTCCCCACTGTGGGAAACATAACCATATCTTATTTTATAACTCATCTAATCTAATGGGCTCTGTTATTAAGGTGCTTTATATAGTGTTTTGAATAGATGTGTAAAACACTCAACCTTTCATCTACTTTGCAGGTCAACCCGCATATGAGATGATGGAGACTGACCCAGACTGGGCTCCATCCCTGCATCTGGGCCACACTGACATCAGACCAACAGACACAGAACGCTCTTTAAGACGTGGTTATCGGGAACAGCTGAAAAAGAATGCCCTGCAAGCAACTGAAACGGGGCTCCATCAGGCTGATGAAATCCTTCAGCGACAGGATGAAGTAACACATGAGGCGACAGAGAACCCTAACCAGCAACAGACTGACACGCAGAAGGCTGCTGAAAACGTTGGCCGGCCAAACACCAAGGATGACACAGAAGGTGGTCGTCAGGAAGGACAGACAGAATGTAACCTGTGTGTGCTCAGGTGTGCAGAGATGAACCGTCTTTTGGAAGAAAACAGAGAGCTGCGGCGTGAACTTGATGAGCTGCAGATCTCTGATTGCTTCTTTGGAGACAGTAATGAAAAAGTCAAGTACTATACGGGTCTACCAAACTTGGCAACCTTTATGGCTTTGTTTAATTTTCTGCTGCCTCTCATGTCTGCTCAAAATAAAATTCTCAGTCCATTTCAAATGCTTCTGTTAACCTTCATGCGTCTGAGATTGGATCTGCCCTCACAACACCTTGCTTATCTCTTCCGTGTTTCACCAAAGACAGTGTACAGAACATTCAATGAAATGCTGTCATTTTTATATGCAAATCTAAAGTGTGCAATTGTGTGGCCAGATAGAGACACCTTGCACAAAATTATGCCTCATCAGTTTGTGGATGCCTTTGGACATAGAGTCACAGTGATTAGTGACTGTCTTGAAATTTTCACAGAGAAACCAGCTAATAAATGAATGCCAGATCAAGTACTGTTTCAACTTTATTCTTCTTTTTTTATTCTTCTTTTCACACAAATAGAATTTTGCTTTTTTTAAAGTTACTTTTGAAAAATACCAGCAAAACAAATATAAGTTTCACCATCACTTCAAATATTAACAATGTTTTCTGAAGTTGTAATAATGTGTGTACAATAAAGAGTGGATTTGAAATTTGAAACAAGTGTTGTTATTATCTTTTCAATCAAGCAGAGAATTTATGAAAATGCAATACAAAATCTCAAATACATAAATAATGCAGAACAGTGCAAAGCTTCAAATGTTTTACTTTTTCTTCCTCCCTCGTATATAGCAGATTGCTCTTTAGATTAAATTAGAAGATTTTCATTTTCCCTGGACTTGTTTTCACTGTGGTCTTCCTTAGAGATATGACCTAACAGGTGATATCTGTGAAGAAGACTGCAGATCCCAGTGAAAACAGGCCTGGATAAAGTGAACAGCAAATACAGTGTGCAACTTATCAATGTGCAAAAATTATGACAAGTTTTTTCGTTCAGTCTGATGAGCAGCACAAACTGCTCTAATAACTGCAGCTATCTGTGCAACTGCCCACAACATCTGCCTTGTCACTGTAATAATAATATATAATATCGTTCCCTAGCAGCTTTAGAAAGTTTGTCTGGGTAGGGTATCCGTTCAGTTTTCTTGTTCTTTTCCATTTAACTGATAATCCTCACTGCTGGCAGCGCTCTCCTCTTGTTTTCTGCTGTTTTGTTTTTCTTCCGCTCACCACAAAAATGGCGCTAGGGGGCGTGTCAGTCACGTGTCTGACAAAGACCGATAAGGCGGTAAACTATATACAGGTGTATAAACATGTATCTTAATATCTTTAAGCCCTCTGCTGAAATTAGCATCTTGATGCTTGTTTTTATGTACTGCCTACTCTTTAGTATTTTTTTTTATCTCTGCTTTGAATGTTATTTTAATTACCTATGTTTCTTTTCTTTTTTTAAGCCAATTTAATTATCTTAAATAGAGAAAAGAAAATGGACTAAACTTAAAACTCTGTACATTGTATTTATATGGCTTTGAATATATTCCATTCCAATGCTGCTTTGACTTTCAATATTAACTTTAACACTAGATGGTGCTGTTTGGTGCAACATCGATGCTCTGCGTTAATACTGTGGTGGAATGGCAGTACCATACAAGCTGCCTTGTTTTTTCTCTCTCCATAGATTAAATAAACTTATTTGTTTTGATGTTTTCTTAGGGGGCTAAGGTGGCTATGAAGAGAGGGAAAGGGGTTTGAATTCACCTCTCACTTTCAAAATATTACCTGCAATACAGAGGCAATCACCCCATGCTCTGACTGCCTGGGTGCCTTGTCCGTGTTGCGTTGAAAGCCAGCCAGCCTTTCCCTGTAAAGTAAAGAACAAGGATGGCCCCATTTTTACAAAATAGTTTTGCCATTGTTGCCTGAGGTTATGAGGAAAGAAACTCTTGTAGTTTCATCATTGTTCTTCTTTGGCATTTTTGAATTGACTTAGCACTTTCATTCTGTTGTGTCTCAGTGACACCCTTGCTGTTTTAGAAATCTTTAAGCAATACTTTTATTTCAAGTTCCTTGCAGCGCTAAGCGAGATGAAGATAAGATTTTAATAAAGTATGCTGGGGAGAGAGAAAAAAAAAAAGAACGGGGAATATTTCTCATAGGCTGCTCCCAGAGTGTGATGAACTTAAAATAATCAAATTCTCTTGAAGTCAAATGCATTATGTCCACTTCCTGCCTTTCAGCCTCTCAGTGTTACTCTTCTTTGTGATCTGGTATTTAACTTCTTTTCTTATCCTTTTCTTATCAACAGCTCTATTGTACTGAGCTGCAGACCTCCGGTTGCTTCTAACTAGATAATTTGGGCTCTTCGTCCTTCACCTTTTACTGCAGCGCTTTGTTCAGGAAACTGTATATTCTACATAAATCAAACAGATATCCGTCTTGCCTGCATGCCCTCTATATTAAGATGCCAAGGTATGTGCAAAAAAGAAAATATTACCCATTTATATAGATGGAAAATGTTTCACTATTTAACCGCTATGAATATTTATTCTGGATGTGTTTTATGGCCAAAGTCATTTTTGCACTCTCGTTAAAATAAGTTACACCAGCACTGATGAGTGTAAATATGCAGTCACTGGAGGTTGACTTCGTATGTCGATTCAGACAGTCATGGGAGCCCCTTACTGCTTACATAAAATAAAAAAGGTTGCAAATTGCTCTTCAGTCAGCATATATTTACAGGTTATTTTTCTTATATCTACGGAAGAGGATTAGGGCCACTAAAAAAAAAGAAAAGTAAACTGATTTTTTAATTTTATTTCAGTTTAGTATGGGGAAAAGTCAGAATTCTGACTTTAATCTCAGAATTCTGACTTTTTTCTTAGAATTCTGACTTTAATCTCAGTCAGAATTCTGAGAAAAAAGTCAGAATTCTGAGATTAAAGTCAGAATTCTGAGATTAAAGTCAGAATTCTGACTTTTTTCCCATACTAAACTGAAATAAAATTAAAAAATCAGTTTACTTTTTTTCAATGGCCCTAATCCTCTTCCGTATATATCACCTTTGAATATCATTATAAACAATTTTAAGCCCTTTACACTGTAGTGAGAAAGACTCATCATGAATAGAAAACATTTAGAAAGTTTCCAATCCTTACAAAAATGCAACACCCAGCAAACACACCCCAACAAATCACTAAGCAACGTATGGAGAAGTTGCTAGAAGATATAGAATTACATCAGTTAACTCTACATTTCAAATTACATTTAGAAAAAGACTTACAAAGTTTTAGTGAAGTGAAAAGTGTTGCAGTAACATCGACTAAAAAGCCCCGGTGGTTTAAAAAGTTGAATCAGGATTAATGTCAGGAATTACTATTTGCAAAATGGTAACTCTATGCTTGAATAAAGCATGCTGTCTCTGTGACTGTATTTTGTGATGTGACCAGTCTGTGAATTATCTACTCATCCATTTATTTCTATTTGAATAATTCAGTTATTTGGTTCATCTTTATTGACCTGGAGCTGCAGAACATCAGTGCTTCAGGACTGGTGTGTGACCCCCCTGCTATAGTATAGAACAGGGATCTTCAATGTTTTCCAGGCCAAGGACCCTCAAACTGCTGGCTGGATGGAGCGGGGACCCCCTGATCATATATATTGTATGAAATTCTGTTATATCAAACTGGTCCTATAGTGACTCTATTACAGATGGAGTCGAAAGTATGTATGTTACAAAAATAATTCCTCTCTGGGATTATTAAAGTATTTCTGATTCTAATTCCTAGTCGATGGGACAGGTGTTGTGAATGAACGCCATCCAGGACCTTCATGGACCCCTAGGGGTTTCAGACCCCCTGTTGAATACCTCAGGTATAGGATATAAAGCAATAGTCAGTATGACCGGCATGCCAGGAGATGTAAGAAAAAAACACACACTTGGACTGCCGTAGTGCAACATATTATTTAACATGTCATTTTTACAAGTAAAATGATGAGAAGCTAAGTTCTGAAGTGCAATGAGACAGAACAGATCACTTCCACCAAGGATAGTTTGTTCAGTAGCAGTGAGACTCGAAGATGGAATGAATCTGAGGAGGTTTCGAGTATCCTTAATATTCATTTGATAAGTTATATAGGTTCCCCAAAAAAATATATGCATACTAATGTATATCACCATTGTTGTATTTACCTTGATGCCTTTTTTGATTCTGTGAATTTCAGAAGCACAAAATGCAGCCTAGAGGGATAAGTTTCTTTGTAAGTGGCTGTATAAACTCTCAGAAAATAACTACTTTGTTGTTCTTCCTGACGGGGGTTCTGCGAGCTATTGAACCATGTAGTCCACTAAGCTTTTCTCATTACCCTGTCTGAGTACTCTCACAATCCTTTAAATAACTTTCTTTTAGCTCTTTATTTAGCCAAAAAATTTGGAAGAAAACTTCTTAGATGAGATGCTCTGTGAGGAGACTTGAGTCACTGACAAGTGATGTTGCAGAACATCCAGCAACTCTCCTAATTACGTCCTATCAGCATCAGTTTGTCCGCACCTTTACTTCCTCAGAGACATCTCGCCCCTGCTGCTTCTGTTTATCTATCCTCAGCCACTGTAAGCTGCCGCAGTCACATACTGTACAACTTAATTCAGCGCAATGAGGCATAATGTTGCCTGCCTTCTTCTGCTGACAAGCACTAGCTCATCACTAATGTGTGGGCTGGTCCAGGGAAACTGAAGGTGAAGGTGCTGGTGGCCTGAGTGAGTTTGTCCTTTTTTCCTGGATACAATCTGTCATGATGTTAGAGAAAGCAACAAAACACACTGATATGAGGATGGAGTGACTGTTCTTGGGTCACAGCATCTCAAAAGACACACAGCAAAAGGATGGAGGGGAAGCTTTATGTTTCCACCATCTTCTGCTCTTACTCCAGAGACACTGTTAGGTGTGAGTCACCTTCCTGTGATGGTAATTGGAAGCCCTTCCAAGCGGTTACATGATACCAATCCTAAATCATCGAAAAAGGAAGTCGACAGTTTTGATATGCGTCATGTACTGGAATAGGTTCTCGTTTGTGTTCCTGGACCAACATCGGACGGCTGATGAAAGCCTCGCCTGCCTCATTTTTCTTCATGTTGTGCCACCTTTAACCCTGACTCGGCTTGGTGACTGGCACAGTTGATTACTGAGCGTCTGAGGAAGTGTAACCATTAATGCTTGACCTTTAAACAAACTCACCGTTTTGCCCTTTACTGAGCTCTCATCTGGATATATGCAGAGGCACAACTGAATCTGGCAGCAGGCTCGTTCTCTGCTCTCTAAAAATGATTTTACAGTTTTCTAAAGTAAACAGCCTCATCTGTAGGAAAGGAAATCTGATGCATAATGTTCATTTTAATTGCCCTATGTTTACAGTATATTTAGTGTGATTTGATTTATTTCAATCTATCATATAAAATGTATTTCAATGTGTACATTAATTAGATTTGTTGTTTTTTAAGGCAGCATCAGTGTCAGTCTGTTCCAAAGACAAGCTGTTTTCAAAACACTTTAAAATCTCTGATGTTTAGTATGATCTGTATGGATAACATGTTGATTACAGTGAGAAATATTAGGAGTAATATACTGAATTTGACTGCATTGTTTTATAACTAAGATTCTATTTATAAGCATGGATTCAGTAGAATATATGTTATTTTGTAGATGGGATGGTTTCAGTGGATTGAGGTATATGTTGGGAACATCTGGGGCAACAGTGGTCTAGTATGCCTGGTGTTACAGGAGCCCTGGAAAGCTGTAGCTGCTATGTAGATTGCCTCCATCAGTGGATAAATAACTAAATGAATAACTGAATGTTTATAAAGCCCCTGATTTTATAAATGAAAAGCAACCTATTGTATTTACCCAAAAAGACAAAGGTAACTATATGTTCTTAGGTTGGTTGAGTAGAATTACCCAAATGTTATCAGTAAAGTGTAACTTATTTCTCTAGCTATAAAAAACCAAGAGAGATTAGGTGAAGTCTGTTTAATATTTCTGGATACATTTCAATACTAAAACCTTAAAAACTGATCCATGCAGAAAGTCCTCAGGCTGGGATCATGATTTCATTTTAGCACTAAACTTCACCCCAATCCATGTTCCATTTCTGACTCTTCAACAGTTTTTCACGCTGCGTAGCCATCAGGGCTGTACAACTAGTGAATCAAAATCAGAATAACAGTGAAAGGATATTACATCCAAAAATGCAGCCTTTTTCAAAGAGAAAAATAAAAAAATATTATTTGGATGAATTAGTACAGTTAGATTGAAGGAAGTAAAAATTATTTTAAATGTTGTCCTGGTTTTTATTGTTCAGAATGAACAGAACAGTTACTACATGGCACATTGTGATATAGAGACTAAAATCTTTAGGTTTGTGTAGCATTTTATACTGTTAACAGAAAGGTACAATTAAGACATTATTTTCCTTTTATTTTGATAATTAATATATGATTATGCTTTGTATGGATTATATTTACCGTCTAACAAAATCACCTAGAGTATGTAAGGTCTTTTACCCTTCAGAGAAACTGCCAAATAGCTGTTGGTTGAGTTGAATTGACCTGCATTTAAATCTTCCACTAATGCATAATTAGAGGGTTTAGCCAAGGGAATATATTTAATTGTAGAAATTTGTTTACATTTATTAGTAGGGACACCCAGTTGTCAAAACGATCTGTTCATTTAAAAAAATATTTTGGTATCATTACTAAAGCTGAGCCTTTGACGTCTTTCCTTTACAGATATCTTTAAAAAAATCTATATTCTGTAAAAAAAAAAAATACACAAAATGTTATTTTATTTATTGTTTTCTGTTTTTTTATAAGACTTTCTGGAACAATCATAGTACTATCCTCTATCTGGGAACATTTCATAACATTTTGTTCTATATTTTAAGAGCACACTGCTTGCCTTATCAGTAGTGAAAAGAAGAAAAAGAGAAAGATGAGGACAGAGATGTAGTGTTGCTTTTGGCCAACAGCTCAGGTTGACGAACAGAGGTGATGAGCAGCTTGCCACACTACAATCTTAATTATGTCTTGAGAGAAAGTGAGCCAGGAGAGAGCATATTTCTTTGAATGTGGACAGTAAGGTCATTTATAGAGCAATAAAGAGACTGAAGACTTTTAGGTAACACATGCTTGATTTACACAGTGCAGGCTACACTAAAAATCAAGCAAATCACTGGTGTTTGCTTTATATGTCTTCTAATAAAAATTAAAGCTTTTAATTCCTAAATACAATCACTGCAATATTAAGAAAAGCTTTGTAGATTATTAACTCTTAACTGATCCACTGAACTGATGGAACAACACCTTTGAAATATATAATCCCGACATATGCAATTATTATTATTTTTCCCGATTCAAATTATTTTCTGTTTTTCCTCACTTGAATGTTCCAGTTCATTATACAAATGTTATCATCACAAAGATTACGTGACTGATTTCGCTGACCTGATGGACTTTGATCAGGTCACACCAAAACCCTAATTTATTTACTTATTTTAAAGCTGTACTTGCTAGTAGGGGTGTGGGAAATAATCGTTTTGGCGATATATCGTGATATTCGGCTGCCCAATATAATATCGATCTTTCACTTCTTAGTATCGATTTAAAAAAAAAAATAAATGGTTACATAAAACATTGATGGGAAAATGGGCTACCTCTGCACCACCACTCTGGCAGAAAGCGCTGTGGAGCCCTTTAACTCTGCGTGCAGCACCATATCTGTATTTGAGGCAGTCACAGTGGAAGGAAACCCCAAACAACATGGATAATAATACCTTATCAATATTTTCTGATTTAAATATACAGCACTTGCTGTTTTATCTCATCATTTGATTTTCATAGCTGGGGAAAATATGGCAATATATAGTGATACTGTAATATCGTGATAATATCGTATCGTGACCCAAGTATCGCGACATGTATCGAATCGCAACACTCATGCCAATACTCACCTCTACTTGCTAGTATGTTTCAGATTACTGTCCTAAAGGAGAACCAAACTTTATTAGTGCAAAACCTTCACTCTACAACAACTAGCCTCGTCATTCCATGTTTTATCTAATCCATTGGTCTCAAACTCATATCTCCTCTTGTGCAGTCTTGTTAATCAATGAGAACTATTCCACATCCACCGTGACTCCTCTGAACGCCACCTACCACGTTTATGTCCTCCGTCCTTCATTGGCAAAATGCAAAGTAAAGCTAGTTTTTGCTACACTCTGGTCGGTTGGAATCTGGCCAGGTCAAGATCCTAAATTACAATCATAGCAAGCATTAAAATGAACATCGAGAAGATCCGGTTTTTCAGAGTAAAATAGGGTAATGACAGATCAGTGACTATAAATTGGAGCATTTTTTCAGATGTTTGTTGACAAATGCAAGTTCGGTCTCTGTTTGTTTTGGCCAACAGAGGTGTTGGATGTGAAGATTTCCCATGGATCTAAATTTTCCCCCCATGTTTCTATATGTTTAATCATGAACACTGATTTTAAAAGATAATAGAAACTCCTGCTGAGCTTCAGATGCTTTTTTTTGGTTCCTTTCTGAGCTGTTGGGTGTTTTTTCTGTTGTTTTTATTCTTTACAAATGACAATTTTAAGTGCACATACCTAAAGAAACAATAGCACTTAAGAAACAATAACCGTTCAGTGTCTTGGCTGATTGTTTTCATGTGGGTGGGGTTTCAGATTAATGAAGCTGAAGGTCCTTCTATTTGATGACATAGTTCAGGGTGTAAACTCTTTGCATCTGAAATGCAGACCATTGATCTCCCCACAGTGCTCACGAATACAGCGTTCGGTCTGAACTCACCTTTAGAAAACATGATTTGTAACGATTTTATTGAATAAATCAGGACATGTTAGACCATTTAGCCTGCTCAACATTGTTAGACATGTTACATTTAAGTGGGTATTTTTGAACCATTACTGTATAAAATCATTGATTTCAAACAACATACAGTATTCCCTCAGCTTATCTTTCTCTGGTTTAAGAATAAAAGACTTATTTTCCCCTTTCATGCTTCTGTAATGGTAAAATTGACCTGGAATCCAGATTTGTATGATGACTGTTGAGACAGTGCCTGATCTGTAAAGTGGGCAGTATGTAGTTTGATCTGCACCGAGGTCCAAGACCTTCTCATTGTATTTTCCCACTCATACTTGTTTTGCTGGGGACTGAAGTGCAGCTCGCTTAGCGAATGTTCAAAGACCTAGTAGGGCAAAAATAGGTCTCTGTTTCTTTGGCTTGCAGTTGTCAAGTTTGATGCAAGTGTTGCTGTCAGATTTTATCATCTGAAGTCGTCTTGTGAGCTCATGTTTGCTTCACAAGATTTTACATTTGTAAAGAAATGTTTTTTAGCTTGTTTTGTTTAAAACGAGAACATCACGAACAGAATTTGTATTTTAGGTGTTTGAATGTTCATTCTGCACACCATATGTGGCATTTCTAAAGTGGAACATTTTGGAAGTGTCTTCCTTTCAGACAATTTCAAGCATATTGCATTTAATAAGGCAAACAAATCAACATAAAGTCAGAAAACATTCATAGCCGATTCTTTCATTGAATGATAGTTTTGAGTCATAACATTTTTCACTGTTGTTCTAGTTATTCACATGATGACAGAATTTACAGATAGAGTCAGAATCTTTGAACAATGATAAAATGAAAAATAATTGTTACAGCTCCCTGTTCTCAGTGAGCTTTAGGAATCTAAGTTTATCAGATGGAGCAATTCTCACTATAATCATCATTGTAATCCCTAGATTCCAGCAACCAAGACAAAAAAAAATTGTAAAATGTAGAATGCAAGTTTATAAACGGGGGACCCTATAAGGCCTTGATTATTGAAAACAGGGAGAAGAAAATATGTTTTTTCTAAATTGTGAAGATCTCACATAAATCAACAGACCCTCAGCAGGTATCTAGAGGTTGGTTTTGTGACAGACTGTTAATACAATACTTCAAATCACATCGGGGCAAGGATAATTATATGTAGTGGTAAGCAGTGGTGGCTGGTGGAGTTTTCTCCAGGAGGCGCTATAAATTCAAAATAGAAGTATACCAATAACCAATCCAACGTATAATAAATTATCACACCAGTATATTTATATGAATGCCAACAACAAAAAATATTATTAAAACACTATAAAAACACATAATTTCATGTACATGTTTACATTTTGTGCATAAATCTTTTCCTTCTGAGACTTTGTGAAGGCATATCTGTGTTTTACATGGTCCAATATGGTGTCACAAACCTAAAAGAATTATGTCTATGTTTAATAATGGAGAAGCTTTATATCAGTCAGCTTTATATGTTTTTAATATATGAAACATTTCTTTTTCTGAGAATGTGTTTATTTAAGAGCAACTATTCAAATTAAGAAACATCTAGAAAAAGTAAACTATATTATATTATTTTCCATGTGAATCCCAGATTGTTCATGCTTCTTTGCCTTTTGTAGAATGTGCTTTAAATCAGTCCTACCTGTCTTTATCCATGCTGGGTGAAATCCTGACATTGAATATAGAGACAGGGAAAGCACGATAAAGCTTTAGCCTCGCTGCATGCAGTTAGCCAAGACTTGTAGCTAAACCAGCTCCTGGAAAAACAGAGTACCATCTCCATCTGTCTTTGGTCTGCTGATTAATTTGATGTTCGGCTGATCAGGTCCAAATGGTTTCACCTCCAGTTTCTCTTGGTAAGTTTGCTTTAGTGGACTTCACTTAACTTAATTTTTCTTGCGCCATTTCTCTCTCTCTCCTGTTGTCTCCAACTTCTCAACCCACCCCAAGCTCTTCTATATTTTTGCATTGCAGAGCAGCTACTACGCGTGTACAACTTTTAACAAGAGTCAATGGGCAAAGATTTTTGCGCCCAAGGGCGGAAATATTTAATCAATCTTGTCATTAAAGATTAAATATTTATCTTGCACATCTAAAAAAAATATATGAATATATTTTAATTTTATAATTTAATCTTATTTTTAATGTCTTAATCAAGGCCATTGGGTGGGTGGGGCGGCGCCCTAGCACCCTCTATTGGCACAGCCTTCTATTCTTCTCTTAATAGACTTTTAATAACGTGATAATTTTTTATTTAATTGTCTAAGGCAACTGTGAAATGTTAAGAATACATTTTGACCAGTGTTTGTTTAATACAACTTGTTTTTTTTTTGTTTTTGTTTTTTTCGCACCTCTGTAGTAAGGCTTCAGCTGCCATCCCAAACACACAGAAAAACCAAATCTTGATGGGCCTGCTGTGTAATCAGAATCTTCGTTCCACCGTGTCCGCCCGAACAGCTGCTAATTAAAACACTGCTAATAAGAAGTTTAAGCTCCAGGAACAAAAAAATAAAAAATGAATAAAAAAAAAAAAAAAAAAATGACATGCTCTACATTTACAAAGATGTATAAATACCTAAATGTCTGCGGTTCTTAAACTGGAAGCCACTGTTGATAGTTAGGAAATATAAGATGGAGAAAAATGCTTTAGGAAGAAATCACTCTTACATCTTATTATTTCTCTATCTAAGATGTCTGTTCACCTGGATGAAAGAGTAACAGTTGGGAGCAAAAAGCAGGAACATGGCTGGAAGCAGTTGAGTTTATTAAAGGTGTCTGTATCGGCTCTCCTTGGTGCCATATAGACTCTTGTTTGGGTTTTAATTGGCTCACAGATGTACATGTATAGATCGGTGTGTGTTTTTCCCCTAAGTGCCTGTATGTGTTTGTGTATTTTTCTTTGTGGGTCTTTCCCCTCCTCGGTTTAGCTGTGTCTGGTAAATGAAGGTAAAATCTAGTGCAGCTTTTACCAATCAAATGCTCATTAAAATGTTTTTGTCGCAGTGAAACTATCCCCAGAACACACAAGAACCATCCCTTGACGTTTGGTGCTGCTATGGTAATTGGTGCTACCTTCATTGTATGACATATTACACGAGCAACAGCATTGGTATGAATCTCACTTTTAAGCAAACCAGTTAAATATTTGTTTTTGTTCCAATATGAAATGTCATACAAATGTTAATTAAATGTTAATCAAACATCGTAAGAAACAAAGAAGAATGTCATCAGGACTTAGAAGTGATGTATATACTGTCTGATTGGTGGCCTTTTCTGGAGTTCATTCCTCCCTGGAGACACTTTTTCCCTTCTCTACAGAAGAAGACGAGGCAAGGGAAGCGACGTGCCACAGACACATTATTTTCCCTGCCTAATTAAAATGAATGTCAGTTCTTCCCCCGCTGAGAAGTACATCAATCTCCCCCTCATGGTAGGCCGTGGGTGAGTCTTAGCCTGTCGGTGCCTGCCAGCATTGCCATCCTTTTCCAGATGGATGTGGCACCCTGGCAACTGGAGAGGCATTGGCGATGATGTTTGAACATCTAATCGTTGTCTTGTGACTTCAGCCTCAAACTTAGACCCTGCTGTATATGTAAAGCAGCTTCAGCTGGGAATTGAAGGGTTTTGATTAAACAGTTGGATTTAGGAGCACATAAGAGAACATATAGCGCATTACATTTAATAGTTAAGTCCTTGTGGGTGTATGAAATTAGGAAAATGTGCAGAACCCTTTGTTGGATTATTGTTATTAATGACTCTGTCATTCTAAAACAATACAGTGCTTCAATTTAAACCATTATATTGTAACCCTGTTTTAAGGCTCCTGATAGACAATGTTTCTCTTATATGAGGGATAATTATTGTTTATCTAATAATTAGGAGTGGAAACCATTAAATATTTCCTGGGATTCGTTAGGTTCAGCCCCTAAACAACAGAAAAATATATCTTAGATTGCATGACTTCACTTCACATTACCAGCGGCTGAGTGTAAAAAAACCTAAGGATCCATGAAGCCTTGTATTAAAGTTTATTTCAGTGCAGCCACTTGGTTGAATAGCTGCCTCTACAATAAACTAAGGGCGAGTGAAGTACATCAGATGAACTCACAGACTCACTGCAACTGCACCAGTACCTGGAGAAAACAGATTTAAAAGAGTTATGATATTGAATAGAAGTTCATAAAATGTTTTTTTCAGTTGTTCACATTCAGATATGGGTCCTTAAGTCAGAATGCTCTCCCATTTCTAAAGTTTTTTAGTGTCTTGCAGCTAAATGATAAATTGGGACATCAAGTCGTTTGGAATGGTTTGCAGGCACTCACTGCCTGAAGTCTCTAACGTTCTTTTGTGAAGTTTGAAAGGTCTTTACTAATGGTGCCTCTGGTGAGTTGCTCTTTGTGGAGTTTTCTGTTTTTAGTGTGCCTTTAGCAAATAGAGTGCATCTTAGTCGGGTAAGGAACAACAGATCAACTAAGCAATTATACATTTACTCCCCCCCCACAAGTCGTTTTGCTTACGTAAACTCTCTGCAGTATGTTTGAAATCATCATTCTTCTGTTCTCTTAAGGGAAACTTATAGTTGCCAAGTCGTGTAAGCAGGCAGTATATCGCTGCAAACTTTTATATTCAACCAACTGCCACCTCTTGATATCACTAAATGCTTTTGGCCAAGTGCCATAGATGGAGACATTCGGCACCAATGTCCATGGTGGGGGTAAAAAGGTAAAAGGGGAATAAATGATAAATGAATATTGTATATCTCTTCGAAAATATGTTAAGTGAGATTTGATGCAAGTGTTTCCAGTACGCCAGTAGAGGGGACTTAATGGACCTGCTGCAAATTTTCTTTATTGCTGTATAAAGTTTGAAACCTCTCAGCTTTACCGTTCCTTTAAAGGAATAACCTAACCTTCTATGCTGGGTTGCAGACTAAATGTCTCAGGTGGCATCATCTTTTCATGCTTTAATGTTGAAATGATGCCTCTTTTCTTAAACCTAAGATAAGCTTATTGAAGGCTGAGTGTTTTGTGTTTGTACATTTCAATTTGTTTTAAATGCAATTATACCTCTAGTTTATTGTTTATTGTTTCTAATTCTAGTCTTCTCAGTTTTAAGCTCAACTCCTCCCTGTTTGTAAGAATTTGAACAGGTTTCTATTAAAAACCGAGGCCACCCAAAAACTAAAAGGGTGACAAAAAGGAGGTGCAAATAAACATATAAATAAATAAAATGATGACGTCTGGCATCTGCTGAAGGTCTAAAGACAAACGTACAGGAATTTATTTATTTTTTTAATCTTTTTTTTATACTTCATCAGTGATTCTAATAAAACTAAGGTCCAGTTATCTGCTCTGTCTTGTAACTCCATCATAAGACATTGTGCGTGTGTTTAAAATTCAGCAGTTAACACCTCTCTATTTGTGAGACGTATTGGGTTGCCCCTGATGTACATTCCACTTAAAAGTAACCACTTTCACAGGAGTGCTTTACTTAATCTATGCAGAAACTCTTAAGGAAAGCCTGAAAGGTTCTAACATTTGTCTTCAATCAAAAATTATAATTAAAGAATATTTAATGCTAAAAATAATAATGAAATTAAAATGCACAGCTATTATTATTATAATGGATCCCAATTAATTTCACTTCTTTTGATGGGGTCCAAGTCATTAAAAGATGGTCACTGTTCGTCTATCTCGACTGAATTTGAGGTTCCATTTATTGGCTGAGAGTTAAGGTCAGACATCACAGCAGAGCTATTTGTAGGACATCATGCAGAAAGTAATAATCCATTTGGTAACCAGTTAGACTCTATGATGGAATTTGAACATTTGTTATTTTTTTTCTTGTAATAATTGAACATAGGGTTTAAAACACAGTCCTAGTTCTTTTTAATAAAACCATTGCTTTTGTTTTGTTTTTAATATTTTTGTAACTGCTGTTATTTTTTGTACTACAGTGACTTTTTTTATGAAACTTTTTAATTATCTTCTTAGCTTGGCTCTGCAGTGTTATATTTACCCCATACCTTTGTATAAACATAGGAAAATCTCAGATGTTTTTAGTTTCCCCCTCCTTTCTTTTGCATTTAAACAACAATTTAGTTTAAGGAATTTTGCTTTATTATAATGATCTATTCTTGGAGATTACATTAATTTTCAGTGCAACTTAACAAAAGCTGTGAAACATACTTTTAAAACAAGATGGTGTCATTGGAAACAATGAAAATATAAAAAAATGTTTGCAGCCAGTGGCAGTAATCCTTTTCATGAATTAAATCATACAAACAACAAATTCAATAAATCAATAAAATTAATCAACCTTCCAGCCCCACATAAAAACCTTTTTGTCTTGAAAATGATGATCTGGATCAGGCAATGCTTCAAGCTAAAAGTAAAAACCTGCATTAGGTCAGAAACCTTCAGTGATGTTGCATCAACATGATTAATAAAATGTATAAACCTAAACCTAATAATGAACTTTATAGTAAATCTTAATATTTTTCTGACTTAGCAGCTCTGATAATGATATGAATATTTCTATCTTTTTTGACAGACAGAGCTCAAAGGTATTAGGAATAACCTAGACTGTGTGCGTAGCTTTATTAAACATGGGCCGTCCAGAGCTTTTAGAATAATGATCTTGATGCATGTTCTCTCAGTGCTGTAAGGCTTCTCCATTTGAAGTTTAAGTAGAGGAAGCTATGGGCTGGTGGTTGTCACAGGGTCTTGGCTAAAATAATGACTTGAGCAGCCCAACAGACTGCAGTAATGGTAATAACCATCAGACTTTGTCTCCCATCAATGCCCACATCCTCCTAATTTAGGAATTATTCCTGCTTCTCTCTGGAAAGTCCTGAGTCACTGAATATCTTTCCAGTTTCTTTGAGTTTCTCTAAAGATATATCTCTGCAAAGTGCTTTATCTCAGCTTATTGGAAGATTTCCCCTTTTTTCCCCCTCTAAATCCAGACATATTCTGGGAAATCAGGCTAGCACAGCAGTGACATATCTGGCTGTGTGGCTGTTTCCATGATTGCTGATGTTTTGGTGCATCAGGCCTGTGTAGCGTCTCTGACTTAAGTTCTTCTTGTCAGTAGGGAGGCGTTTCCAGCTGTCTTTGACGTGCAGAACTTGTCCTCTGTCACAGTTAGATAATATTCCCATCTCCCACGTCTATTTGATGCCCTGCAGAAGTTTGATGATTACCCTTTCCTGCTTCGGGTCATAGTCATGGAGCCTTTGTCTCTACCGGTAAAATGTTTGAAACAGACAATCTTTTATTATTTTGTCTGGAAACAATTCAGCATTACACTTCTAAACCCTGCTGATGGATTCTCCCCTTAGAAAATGTTTTGCTACTTGGAGCAATTATGTGTGCGGTGACATTGTCTGTTATTCTTTTCAGTCAAACTTTATGAAAAAGTTTCCTCCCTGCTTGTTTGTGCCTTAGGCCCTCGTTTTTAATTTTTTTTTCCGGAGCGAACCATGAAAACAAGTGCTTGCTTGCTTTCAGACTGAAACCTAATGGCTTGTTTTGAATATAGCCTTTAACACTCAAATCAGCAGTGTAATCACACTTAGGGGAAATAGCCTATTGATCATTCTGCCTGTTCTGGCATAATAGCCAGGCCTTCAACAAACTTTTAATTCAAGGGACAAAATCTGTGATTAATTCAAATGTGTGTTTTTTTTGTTTTTTGTTTTTTGTCCATAACACACAAAGTATAAAAAGTTATACTTTACTTCCTCTAAAAAATATAATGGAATTGATTTGCTGTCTCTCTTGCTGTCACCAGCCAGCATGCAATTGATTAAGTCTCAGTGTGTTACAGTGGTGCTCAGGATTGGTCGATTTTACTGACCTTTCTTTTACATTTTTGTCCTCAATAAAAATCTTCAACCTATGCATACATCAGCTAACTACCTCCTACTGCGCTCTCATTTTTGCACAGAGCCATTAAAGGTCTTGTTCCTGCATGTGGACGTGACATTGATTTCTGCTGTGTTATAATCAAGGGGTTTGCTGCTGCAGTTTCATTGTTCGTGGTTCTAAACGCTAAGGACCGTTTGGAGTTGCAAGATGCATAATAGAAATGTTTTCCCCGTTTCTGATTGGTGTTATAATAATCTTTAATTTTTAAAACTTCTTTTAAGAGTCTGTGACATCACCTGTCATGTTGTTTGTCAACCCAAGCTGTCAACATTTCATGCTGTTTATTGGTAGATCTCGCGCTCGCAAATTACTTTGAAGGACCCCCACACTGAGATCACGACAGGGATTCACCCAGTTTTCAATTTTGTAGGGAGCTGCTACATTTTTCATTTTAGTGCAACATATATATATCTATATATAGATATATATATGTATGTATGTGTATATATCACCTTCTCCCGGGCTTGGAAGCAGTGCATCTCCTTTTCCTTTCTGCAGCTCTCCAACACGACCTACGTTGAACTTCTCTTTTAGTACCGGAACATAAAGTACATGGAAATACATGCCAAATCAAACAACTCTATATAATAGTTTTTTGTGGAAAAAAAAGGTGTTTGAAATTTACAAAAAGAAATGAAATGGAGCAATTTAAAAGGAGAGGTTTTGTACAGATGACGCTTTCATTTTTACCTGAAAGTGCGATGCTTCATACAGATGTCAGTTATTTACAGTAAGTAAAGTCTATAAAGAACATCGGGGACCAGGAGGACACACAAGGATGTTTTTTTTTTTTTTTTTTTTTCGATCTATCATGTCTTTTAATGATTCCAGGAGGTGGAATTATTCTGAAGATAATATAAATGAAACTAAATCATGAAATGTAAGTCATTTTATTGCTACTTTGCAGTTTTTTGTTGTATTTTATAGCTTTGTAACCATCCAGAATTATTTTTTTCTTAGAGGAATGATCTGACACACAGTGTTGTAAAGAAAATTAGTGCAAAAATGTTTTTTTCATAGGCTTGAAATAGGTGTGGGAAAGGACAAAATGTGCAATGTTTGGATATAAATTGGAATACGACCATTCTGACCAAGAGCTTTTATATTACTGTTATTTTTGTCTGGTCAATGCTGGGTCCACCTCCCAATTAATTTTTTTGCCAGCCCACCATTAGTCTGCTGTCTGTAAAGTATCGTTAGTGGTAATTATGCAACTGGAAGAAAATCAATCCATCTTTTGTAGCAAATATGAGCTTTGCAGTGCAGCCATAGCCACTACACTGTTTGACACGCACACATTATTATTATTACTTTAAGTTTATCTTCTGGTTTTATCCATTGGACATAAATGTTGTTTTAGTTGATGTTTACTCCAGCTTTTTCTTGTCTCTCTGTCCTTACTTATACTTATTTTGAACCCTTTTAAAGAAAAAGTAATTCATAGTTTCCTGAGACTGGAAGACTGAAAGCGTGTGATAAGAACTGAGTGTAGGGCAGATAAAAGGCTGAGAGCGTCCCAGAAGAAATGGCCCCTTGATTGGTCTTTTGTCTCTCCTTTTCTCTCACAGCTCAGCCGTCCTTCTGCTCCTGAATCACTCCCGCAATGAATTAAATGAAAAATATAAGAAATGAGTTTTATATCATCTGGTGAACACTCATTTTGCTCTTTTTAGTCATGTTCTGTAGGAATGCATACATTTTATAGACAAAGTGTGTGTGTGTTAGATGATGAAGGAAGGAAAGCATTCGATAAATTGCCTCACAATTTCTACTGGCTACTTCCTGGGCCATAAAAAGATCTTTGGCTTATTGGATCATTTTATCATAACTTTAAAACTAGACTAGTTTGATTTAATGTTTCACATAAAGCATTTTATTCATTTGGCCTCATGAGATGGAAAAACAGCAATGTCTCAGGAGGAATTACACATCTATCTATTTAATGGCTGCCATATATTTCTGGAGTTCCAGTTTAGAGGAAAAGCTGTTAATATCCTTGCAACTTTGGGCTAAAATTATAGTTTTAAGACACCTCCACTTCTGGAGAAATTTGTTATTGATCAACTTCTGGGGCAACATTAAACATTCGAGCGTCATTATATGTGTATTATATGATTAATGACACCAGGTAGACATAGCTTATTTTGGTCTAAAGTATCTCTTGAATGCATAAAAATGAGTAATAAAACTGTTTTCATCAGAACCATAAATCAAACACACAATGCCGTCGTTTAGGAGATTGGTGAATTCAGATAAAACTGAGGGGAATGACAAACACCATCGCATGAAGTGTTACAGGCTTCATATAAGGTGCTTGTTTACAGAATAATAAAAAGGGACTTTTCAGATCTCTTTAACCTTTAAATTTTGAGCACTCTGTCCCTGCTGGAGTGCCGTATTTCTTGCACTGTTCAAAATGTCAGCTCCATTAACCTATCCAGGCACTCGACTTTGGGTTTTGTTAATTGGTCAGCACGATTGCTTTGCATAATGCAAAATAAATTGACATTTTGAATCTGCCCTTAGAAGAGATTGCACTCGTCTTTATTCACAGTGATGAACAAAATGATTGCCGCTTTTGTTTAGCTCATAAATACCTCTTGAGGTTACGTTTAATTGTAACTCTTGTTGTCAAGAACAAACATTGGGGATGTTTGTTTTTAAAAGGGAATGAAAGTTTTTTTGTGCTGTAAAAAATACATTTTCGTTAAAGATTTCATTTTTTTCCTTAATTTTAATTGAACTTTTTTGTTTCAGATCAACAAACTAGTCTTAAAGCTAAACAAAGGTCACTAAAGTAAATACAAAAACATGTTTTTTAAGTCTTTTACCTGTCTAGATCAACATTGTCCTATCAGAAAAAAAAATACTCCACCTAGTTGAATTAGATGGCCACACTTATTTCTGCCTTCTCTCCTGAATCTAAGGCCCGCTTATATTTAACTTGTCTGACAACATAAAGTAGGTTAAAAGATTTCAGAAAAACAGGTCAATCTAAAAAAACTAGAAACTAGAAACAGATAATTCTGAGAAAGGAACTTGTGTTAATAAATGGTGATTTTAGTCATGCTTCTTTGCTACACTTCCAAGTTAACAAGCTTTCTTTTAGTTTCTCTACAGAGCAAACAATATCTTAAGCTTGTTTTATGAAGAAGCTCGAGAGCAGGCTCCAGCTGGACAGAATCAGAGATGTTCGATAAACAATAAAGAAGATCACAAGCTTCAGGTAGAAGGGGGATCAGACAGATGGAAGTCTGGACATAGCCAATAAACTCAATAAAATCTTCAGGAGGTTCAGTTAAGAAACAGGCTCTTTACTGATGGATCTGTTGATCTTTTCAATAAGAGATTTCTGTTTATATCCCATTGTTGTCCCTAAGTCAGGGCAGATGGCTTACAGATGGAACATATGTTTTTGAATTGGAGATTCTGGCTATTTTAGGGTTTCAAAGTAAAGGCAGGAAATATGGTCGTTTGTTCTGGCTCAGGCATTGCTTTGTTGGATAGAGTGGAGTGGAGGCAATGTGGGCTTTCTATGTGTTCTGAATGTGTTGGGCTGGTAGGAAATGAACGTACTGACCTGATTGCCAAAGAAGCAATGGGATGCGACAGTGTAGACACTGAGGTAACTTTGGTTTTTTCTAAAGTCCGAAGTCTTATTAAGAAGAACACCTTCACAGGGGAGTGAGATGCTGAGAAGAGAGGAGGTATTATTATATTACATTTAAAAGTGTATAATTAGAAGAAAAACTCTCTTTCCTCAGATGTTTGGTCTGCGATTGAGATCTGCGCAAATTAAAACCTACTTGGTCCAACACCTTACCAGCAAGATCTGTGCAAAGCCCTTCTGATTTTTATTTTAACTGGACTTAATTTAATTTAATAGAGTAGATAGAAGCTGAGATGAGTGTTTGCTGATTTAATAAAAAAAATAAAGGCAACAGAAACGAAATCCAAGCACAAAATACAGGAAACCAAAAACCAGGAGACATCAGGGGAAAACAGACATGAGGAGCAAAATAGCGACAAGAAACCAATGGGGAACTGCACAGGAGTTATATATATATATATATATATATATATATATGGGGGACAACACAAAGAATGGGTTAATCAGCTGATATCGAGCAGGTGTGGATAGAAGTAACCAGAAGGGAGCAAGGGGAAAGGAGATTGGCAAAAGGGGCCAAAAGAGAGTAATTAAAAAAAATGCAACGCTGCTTATGTAAATATAACACAAAATGGAAAGGTAACCAATGACCAACAAAACAGAATAACTGAAATAACAGAAAACCCAAAATGAAACTAAAAAAGAAGTCCAAAGGGGAGAAGCGTGACACATATCTGCTATAAGTCTGTTGACAATAATGGGATCTCTTCTGGCATCATGTGTTGGGGTAACAGCATCAGAGAAAATCTCTTAAAAAACCCAACAAGCCGATAAAGAAGAATGTTTCTGTTCTGAAAACTCCTCTAGAGCCTCTGGAGATAATTTTGGAAAGAATAATTCTTTAAGAAATGAAGATCTTCATGGAAAACTCTGAGCATCCTCTCCATGAAACTGCCAAACTACAACCGAGTGTCTTAAGCCACAGTCATCTGAGCCTCCACTATAGGACAGACCACCGCTGGAGATCTTTCCTGCCTAAAACTATAAACATTTACATCAACTCCCTGAAAAAATACCCAGAATTATTAGTTACAATTCCTTTGGAGGTATTTCCAATGTAATTGAACTAGCAGCTATCAGTCTGAAAAGAGTATTTCTGAATTTTGCGATGAGAACCTCTGATGAAAAAAAAACATGGAAAAGTGAAGAACTTTAATACCTTTATGGAAGGTGTGGTGGTTAAACCTGGAGTGTTAGGATATTGACAGAAGGAATAATGCTAAGAGTATGACTGTCTGGTGATAGATGAAGACTTAGATTTCAACGGTCTTTCTGATTGGCTGGAACGAAAAAATCTTGCTATCGCTTCCTGGAGTCAGTCTCAAAAGCACTTTGGTTTTTTCATATATATATATATATATTACATTAATAATCATATTCACACCATCAAGTCCACCTCTGAGTGTCATGAAATCAAATAGGAGTGGTGTAATCAGGTCAAGATCTATATCCAATTAGCATGCTCATGAATATTTTAATTTAATAGGCATTATTTTGTTCTGCGGTGAACCTAAAAGTAAGTGTATACTCTCACTGGAGTCACCTCTGCTAGAGTTTATTTTACTGCCTTCAATATAAATTATCATAATCTGGATTTGGTTAAAGGTTATCAGTGGCAAAACTTTCCCCTTTCTGAGGTTATCAAATGTCTTTAGAATATTGTGAACTGTAAAAGAATTGAGAGAGAGAGAGATGTCCTCCTCTGAGAGAAATCGTTCTGTTCACCTTATTAATTTTAAACAAGCTGTATATTCCTTTATCCAGAGTCTTTTCCAAATTAGAGTCTGGTGCAGGTAAATTTTTGAGGATAGTTGAATTTTACCAGCAAAAAAGAGCCCAAAATTAACAACTTTACTACTATGTATACCTAAAGTAAACATGAAAATCAGACAAAAGCATGTTTTTAAAGATTAAAAGTAGTGGTTGCATCAGAGTTATGTAGGTTATTCAGCACCATGCTTTCAGATGGAGACCGGTAGTCATGTATTCTTTAAAGTTATTATTGGTAAAGTTATTATTTCTTAAAAAAAAAAAAAGTTTAAAAAGCTGATTTAAAACTGAATTAGAGGGGCAGTTTTTCAAATTGATCATCAGAATACTGTGCAAAGTCATGCACACTCATTAAAGATAATTTATAAATATATGTTTATGATCTGAAAAACACAGTTTAAAAAGAATGCAGTTCTTGAAATTTAATCTGAAAAGGGAAACATACATTTAAAATTATATATATGTAGAAAAAATTGCATTTTTTTTTATGAAACGTGAAATAGATAATACTTGAAAAAATATAATCAGAGAAAAAAGCAAATTTACTCTCAAAACCATATTTGATTAAGAGGTTTGTCAAAGCTTAATGCTTGGGTTGCATTTTTTTTTTTTCTTTTACAAAACATATTCTTTGTTTGCAACAATAATAAAATATAAAAAAAAGCTATATATTCCGCTGTAAGGTGCACTTACTTCTTTATCGCCATGTTGCTGCGTTTGCCATGTCTAAGGCTACGTTCACACTGCAGTCTGAAGTGACCCAATTCCGATTTTTTTGCCCATATGTGACCTGTATCTGATCTTTTTATAACAGTCTGAACGACACAGATAGGATTTTTTCAAATGCGACCCAGGCCACTTGGATATGTGGTCCTGAATCCGATACGTATCTGATCTTTTCAAATGCGACCTGTGTCTGTACGGCCAGGTCGCATTTATCCGACCTACACGTCATTGATACTTGACAAATGTTACTAAACGTTACTAATCTGCGTCCTACTAAGCGGAGGCGGGAAAAACTAACAACCATGGCGGAAGATAACACAGAGAGCAGTCAATGGAGAGAAATTGAGGTTGCTGACTTAATTCATATTTGGAAAGATAGCTCGATTCAGACCAAACTCGAAGGGTCTTACCGGAACCAGGGGAGGGTCTTTCTTTTTGATCTTCTTAAAAAGATTCCGTTCGTAATGTGCCTGCTCCTGTTGGAGAAGAACTTAAAGAACGCAATATACGCTGCGGTATTACGAGTCATGTTTACTTCCGCAAACACTGAGGACGCTTGCTACATGTGACGTCATCGCGTCCTCGAGTGCGCATGCGAGACACTTCGGTTGAACGCTTTCAGTTCACACAGTAGATCACATACAAGTCGCATATACTTGGAAGTGTGAACGGACACGCAAAAAAATCAGATTTCACAAAAAAATCGGAATTGAGCATTAGGGCTGCAGTGTGAACGTAGCCTTAGTTGTCTACCAATGCTGGCTGTTTCTTGCTGACAGTTTTTATCTGTTTCCATGGCAGTGTCACAGTGTCAGTAGAGAAACAGTAATTCATCTACAGCATCCTCAGTGGTGCTGTATGCACTGGTGTGAATGACAATTTTATAAATCATTTATAAAATTATATCATGCACTTCTGTGTGAGAAAGTTTTCCTTTACAATAGAGACACCTGTATGCTCAGTATGAGGAAAACCTACAATTCAATTCAGTGTCTTGATGTGTTTTAGAGGTCTGACCCGAAATGCAGAGAACCACTCAGAGAGCAAGGCAAAGGTTTAACAGGTTTATTGAGGTAATGGGTAGAAGGGGGGTATGATCTGGCACTCAGGGAGCTGGTGAACAGGAACTAGGAAGTCTAGAGGGGGATATCAAAACGGTTAGTTCAGGGACCGTGGGAATCTTGAATGCCGTAAGGAAAATGCTAGTGAGGGACTCAGGTTTGGGTGGGTGGGTGTGGGGTGCGGGGGTCGGGGTTCTTCTCTCACATTGCATCTGTGTGGGTTGATGCAGAGAAGAGGGGACATGTTGAAGAGTGGACAGGTAGACATTCTTTGGACCCGGAGGAGCACTGGAGCGGACTGTCACTTGAATTTCCGTGAGGGACTTGAACGGCACATGTGGAGGTTTCTCCCCTTCTCAGTGTGAACTCACTAAACAGTCCAACGGCACATGGGGGGGTTTCTCCCCTGCTCAGTGTGAACTCAGAAAACAATCCTTCCAGGGGAAGAAGACCAAACTTCCAGTACGCAGGAGGACTTCCTGCCAAAGGCAAAGATAAAAAAAAAGGTTAGACTCAGAGAAACAAAGACTCAGTTTGACTCAGTGAAACAAAGACTCAGGTTAGACTTAGCTAATCTAAGGATGGCTATATTACCCAAGACTGGCAAACACTCTGGCATTGAGGTAGTGACAGTCCACTGCTTAAGTACTCCTCCAGATAATGATCCAAAGAGCCGCAGGTGTGCAGGGAGGACAAACAATGGCAGGGCGCCACCTGGTGGTGGAGGGAGAGACAGACACAAAACAGACCACACAAACTGGATTCCTGACATTCAGGAGTTCAAGACTTGACGCAATCTGCCTGGTTTCTTGCCGGATTTTTTTTTTTTTTGCCACTCTTATTATGATCAAAGGCAACAGACCCTGTATATTTGCACCACTGGAGCAGGGGCAGAACTATGTAGGGGGCCAGGGGAGACCATGGCCACCATTAGCCAATCATTGGCCATCCTTACTAGATGATCCCATGTGGACATAATTCACATGCATTTTCCCTTTAAAACAATTGTGGTAGCGGTAATACCCTTAAGTGTAATACTCTTACTAATTTAAAATTTTAACATTTAATGTATTAACGTTAAACTGAAAAAGCTCACATCAATATACTGATATTAAGATGGTAAATACAGAATTCATGTGCCTCTGCTAGGCAGTCTTGAGTGTAATCACAAATAAATAATGGTAGGTACAAAATTACACTGGATAAGATGTCCCAGAGAGGTCAAAGCTAAAAGATTCTCCACTATACATTTAATTTAGACTTTAATTTAGGACATGTAAATATATTTTGCTATTTCTTAGCAAGGTCTTTAGGAAAATATAGTTTGTCTTTATTTAGGAATTTGTGCTTGTTGATTTCTCGTTTGAACAGTGTTAAATGCATCTGAGGTTCTGGCTACTATCCGTTTCTGGTCACTTCTCAGTGCACATTGGTTCCTAGCTGGCTACCCATATAAACATTTTTTGTTACGCCTCTGCAGTGAAGTAGCCTGCCTTGAAATATTTTTTCCATAGAAGTACTTTATAATGTACTTTACTCAATTATGTAAGATATCTTAACATAGACATTTAAAAGCCATATATATCCAAGGTAGTCGTTTCTCTAAAATCTCTTAGAAGCAGATAGAATTGAGTGGCAGGTATTTCTTACTAAGCTTTTAGCCCTATCAGTCCTATTTTTCAAATCTGCTGGTGGAATGATTAACAAATAGTTACAAATTCATAAAAAAATTTATTTCTCTTCAGGACAGCTAATCTTTCATGTGGGCGTATTTAAAAGAAAACCTTTCCTTGTATGCAACACTGTCTTGGGGATGCCTCATCTAATTGTGCACATTCATTAATCAATCTAGTCAACTAGATATCCTGATGTTTTCCTTATTCTTACCACTCTGCTTACTGACAAATGATTAAAATAAAAATGTCTTGTCTCTAAGCCTGAAGCCTGGTTACATAATCTTTGAATTCTGAAATGAGTCAGAAATGCTGTTTATCATTAAAACAATGAGATGGGAATAACTCTGTTCTTTGGTAACACTCTGGCAGTTCTGTCTTCCCTTCATTTGCAGCTTCTGGTGTTGCAGACCGCCCCGGCTCTCCTGTGGTGAACTGCCAGTGAAAGGCTATATCAGACATGACTGATAAAAAACTCTCTGGCTCAGTGTGGGGATATAGAACTGTGAGGAAATTGATTAAATGGTCAAGTAAATGCAAGATTGTTGTTTTAATTTGGACATCTTCACATGAAGTTCAGTGGAAATCAACCATTAGGAGATTTTTTTTTTTACTGCCGCTGGTTATCACTGCTGTGACTCAACATGAGCCTGTATTTAGCTGCTCCTTTCCTGACTTTAGATCTGTACAGATCCTGGATGGAGGGAAGTTGGCAAGTACAGTCTCTGCTGAGCCTTTGTCTGAACAAAAGCTCCATTTACACTACCCTTTTGAAACCTCGGCGAGAACGGTCCCAGCAAACTGAACGCAACTTAATTGGACAGTGCCAGACACAACTGAACTGCGCTAAATCTAGTACTAGTTCAACAGTAGGAATCTGTTCAGTTGTGGCTCGGTTCTCTGATAACAAAGAGGGCATGAGCAGACCACCTTATCATCTATTCACAGTCAACCGACTCATTTTGCAGGTTTTACGGTGTGGACGGCTTTAATATGAAGAGATCTCTTCACCTGTTTACAACACGAACTTCTTCTCAGCTTATAACATTCAGTCTTCAAAAGAGCGAGGTGCGACCTGTGATGATGCCAAGACTGAGGCTCTCATTGAAATTTGTGTGGAAGTGCTATCTAGGCACATAATTTTGTAAATGTTATGGCTGCAAACATTTTTGTTTCCATAATTCCTGTCTTGAGAGCTGTATGCTGGTGAAGATTCTCAGCCATCCAGGTCATAGTCATTGCAAAATTGTTAAAAAACAATCCACTCAACTTTGTTTTCCAAGTTTGAAGAAGTTTTGCTTTCCATCCAGGAAGCTTTTTTTCAATTCAACTTGTCAGAATTAGAGTTGGGTTCCAAGCTTTATAGAGTGGCTTAGACATGCAAATTGGAGAGGAAGAACAGGCCTGCCCCTAAGGAATGGGGAGTTGTGAGGTCCTTGTTAGCCTGTAATACCCAGTACTGGTCTATGCCTCTGAAAGTGGAGGGGTCGTTAGAGTCATTGCTGGCCAGGCTGAGCGGACAAGTTGTCTTGGTCCCCTGCATGGCCATGATGATTATGATAGCTGGAAGAGATCAACTCTGTTGCTGCGTTGAAGGTTTTTGAGAGCTGAAACCTGAGTCCGCCCCCTCTGTTAAAGGTTGGCTTTTTTCTCTTCACATAAATGTCTTCCTTCACACCCCTTTCAAACCATCTGTATTCTTTGTCCAAAATGTGAACATTCTGGACCTCAAAAGAGTGTCGTTTGTCCATAAGGTGTAGATATACAGCTGAGTCATGTCAGGAGGAGGTAACTCTCCTGTGTTGAGCCATGCATTTGTGGAGAGGTTGTTTGGTTTCTCCAATATAAAGATCAGAGCATTCCTGCTCTGATCTTCACTGCATTGAACTGCATATACCACTGCTGGCTGCTACTGTGCAGCGCCTGGGGAGCAGTCTGGGGTTAAGTGTATTGCTCAGGGACCCAGAGTGGCAGTCAGAACCCCCGGGCCCCAAGTGTAATGCTCCAACCACTAAGCCACCACTCCAAACTTCAGGAGTTTTATAGACATGTTCCATGAGGTTTAGTCATGTGTGTAAAAGGAAATTTTAGCAGGTAGAGAAAACAGCCCTGAGGGCCACCAATGCTAACAGTTCTTGTGTGGTATAGTATTAGTTCCTCAGCCTCGCCAGATGATCACATTGAGGGTTGGCGTTGGGAGCCTGATGGAAACTTACTGTGAAACTGGATTAAAAATACTTGACCTACTATAGGGAGGATATTATATAAAGATGTTTGGGTCATGAAGCTGAAGTGCTTTATAAACATTAGCATACACATTAATATATGTGATTCTCCCACATCTAATTCTTGAAGATTTTAAATGTGCAACTTTTGACCTTGGTATAAAGGAGTACAATCTCTTCTGGTTTTTTTTTCTTTCCATTAAATTCATTTTACACTAAATCATCATCATTTCTGAGGTTAATAATAATAATTTACTTTTGCTTGTTTCTCCATTGCCATAGTTTAAAACAGAAACAACTGCTTCTATAATATTACTCCCACTTGTTTTTTCATAATACATCCAGTTAAAGGTTTCATATGACCTTTAGATAAAAGATTTTATTTATGAGAGTAATGATCTGCTGTATTGGATTTCTGTATGACTTATAAAGGTTGTGACCAGGAGAACTGTACTCCCTCAGTAAAACTATGCTGCTTTGCTTTCTCTTGAAATAATAATGACTTGCAGGTACAGCTGTATGTTATACAGGTGCTGGTCATAAAATTAGAATATCATGAAAAAGTAGATTGATTTCAGTAATTCCATTTAAAAAGTGAAACTTGTATATTATATTCATACATTACATACAAACTCATATATTTCAGATGTTTATTTTGTTTAATTTTGATGATTACAAATGACAACAAATGAAAATCTCAAATTCATCATATCAGAAAATTAGAATATTGTGAAAAGGTTCAAAATTGATGGCCCCTGGTGCCACACTCTAATCAGCTAGTTAACTCAAACCACCTGCAAAAGCCTTTAAATGGTCTTTCAGTCTAGTTCTATAGGCTACACAATCATGGGGAAGACTGCTGACTTGACAGTTGTCCAAAAGACGACCATCGACACCTTGCACAAGGAGGGCAAGACACAAAAGGTCATCGCTAAAGAGGCTGGCTGTTCACAGAGCTCAGTGTCCAAGCACATTAATAGAGAGGCGAAGGGAAGGAAAAGATGTGGTCGAAAAAAGTGTACAAGCAAGAGAGATAACCGCACCCTGGAGAGGATTGTGAAACAAAACCCATTCAAAAATGTGGGGGAGATTCACAAAGAGTGGACTGCAGCTGGAGTGAGTGCTTCAAGAACCACCACACACAGACGTATGAAAGACATGGGTTTCTGCTGTCGCATTCCTTGTGTCAAGCCACTCTTGAACCACAGACAGCGTCAGAAGCGTCTTGCCTGGGCTAAAGAGAAACAGGACTGGACTGCTGGTGAGTGGTCCAAAGTCATGTTCTCTGATGAAAGTAAATTTTGCATTTCCTTTGGAAATCAAGGTCCCAGAGTCTGGAGGAAAAGAAGAGAGGCACTTCATCCACGTTGCTTGAAGTCCAGTGTAAAGTTTCCACAGTCAGTGATGGTTTGGGGTGCCATGTCATCTGCTGGTGTTGGTCCATTGTGTTTTCTGAGGTCCAGGGTCAACGCAGCCACATACCAGGAAGTTTTAGAGCACTTCATGCTTCCTGCAGCTGACCAACTTTTTGGAGATGCAGATTTCATTTTCCAACAGGACTTGGCACCTGCACACAGTGCCAAAGCTACCAGTACCTGGTTGAAGGACCATGGTATCCCTGTTCTTAATTGGCCAGCAAACTCTCCTGACCTTAACCCCATAGAAAATCTATGGGGTATTGTGAAGAAGAAGATGCAATACACCAGACCCAACAATTCAGAAGAGCTAAAAGCCACTATTAGAGCAACCTGGGCTATCATAACACCTGAGCAGTGCCACAGACTGATCGACTCCATGCCACGCCGCATTGCTGCAGTAATACAGGCCAAAGGAGGCCCAACTAAATACTGAGTGCTGTACATGCTCATACTTTTCATGTTCATACTTTTCAGTTGGCCAACATTTCTATAAATCCTTTGTTTTTATTGGTCTTCAGTAATATTCTAATTTTCTGATATGATGAATTTGGGATTTTCATTTGTTGTCATTTGTAATCATCAAAATTAAACAAAATAAACATCTGAAATATATGAGTTTGTATGTAATGTATGAATATAATATACAAGTTTCACTTTTTAAATGGAATTACTGAAATCAATCTACTTTTTCATGATATTCTAATTTTATGACCAGCACCTGTATATATAACCTGTTTCACGTTTGATTGATTGTAATAGTTTAAGGCTCAGTTTATTAATCGATTCAGAGCAATCCCAGGTTCCTGCTGTGGATGATTTAAAGCACAAGACTCTCTGTTCTGCATCGCTGTCTGAAATGTAAGGGTTTTCATTGTAAAGCAGGTTTATAGACCGTAAGGAAGCTTTAAACTATAAAATGTTTCTCCTCTATCATGGTCAAAAAGTAATTTTTTAAAGCTTTTTTTTTAGCAGTCAAATAGGACTGCAACATTTTGGAAAAACATGGAGTGAAGACATTACTGGTAAATACTGTGATGACATTTTATCGGTATTCTTCTTTTTAAATCATACGAAACTACTCAAAATGTCTGTTGTCTTGGTGATTGATATCAGCTTTAGACATCAGCATTAGAAACAGCAAAAAATAATCTTGATCATAAAATATAGATTGGAAGCAGTGTCTGTTAGAAACTCTGTGGCCTTTAAATATTACATAAAGCATTTCTTTGCAATATTGCAACGTTCCACAGACTGATTTTGTGGTGATGATTGGGATTCAATGTATTGTGGTGTCTAGTTCCAAATTATGAGTTTATTTCACACACTAATCCATTTTTAATTGTATTGCTACGCTTTACTAAGTTCATTTATGTACATTTTACAGCTTATTTATTTGTTTACTGTTGCTCTTTCTAAAAAAAAATAAAAATGAAAGCATCCCATAAAATCTTAGAATTTCCTCATTGTTTCTTTTTCCTCCCATCTCTCATAGCTGTCTGCTACCTCCACATCCAGAGCTGCCTTCTTGCAGTGCCTTCGCTGGGGAGTTTGGTGCCCCTTCCAGGACCTAGCTGACTGGAAAGGCAAAGAGGTGAAGCTTGTTCTGCAAGGAGGCGCACAGCCGAACCCCTTTGGAGTGATGGTCTACAGCACAGAGACATCTGTCCAAGCTCCTAGCCCAGCGGCAGTTTCTGCTCCAAGCACAGTTCAGGTAACACAAAAGCTGAGAAGTATTGTCTTGTTTGAGGAAAAAAAAACTGTATGCATGGGCAAGAAAGTAGAAAAAAATCTTAAGCCTTGAGGGTTTTAGGAGCAATTTCTGCCTTAAAGTTCCAATCTGATATAAATCAAGTACAGCCCTAAAGTTATAAAGTATCAAGGTAAAAGGTATAACTAAAATTATTTTTAACTGGAACCATGATTGTTAATTCAATTCAATTCAGTTTATTTATATAGCGCCAATTTAAAACACATTTCATCTTAAGGCACTTTACAGTTCACAAAATCATACAGTCAAATTGATTCAACGTTTTCTATCTAAGGAAAACCAGTTGATTGCATCGACTCATTGACTTGAAGGCAATAGCTCGCACTAAGCATGCTTATAGTGACAGTGGTGAGGAAAAACTCCCTTTTAACAGGAAGAATCCTCCAATAGAACCAGGCTCAGTGTGAGCGGCCACCTGCTGAGGCCAAGACAGAAGCAGAGATACAAGAGGCAACTATAAAAGGCGGCCCCGTCCAGGAAACACACAGCCAGGCAGACGAGCTCCGAGCCAGCTCCCATGTCAGAGGATGAAGAGAGCACATCCAGCCAGTCATGGTCAGAGAAACAGGACTACACTGAAAAAGAGGCAGATCTCCACCAGGCAGAATTTGTATCTGTAAAAAAACAGAGCAAACATCAACATTTGTGTTCCTGGCTTCAATTATTTCCAAAATAAAACAGCATAATACCATGTAAACCCCTTTAAAACTTAGATAGATCATCTGAATTTCTAAATCCACTTCTTGACAATAAGTGAAACAAATCTGGACTGAATCGTTGGAAGACATTTGATCCATAAAGGTTTTAGTGGCAGTGCACCAGTACCTATAATTTTCAGCTAAAAAAAAATCAAACAAACATTTGCAAAATGTCAAACACAAACTCTGATATCCATCATAGTGCCCCTTCTGCTGTTTTTGTAGATAAGAGTTACCCCCATTTGTACCATTGGAAACAGCATAATATGAACAAAGGGAGGAGAAAATGAGCTGAAAGTTTTCCTTTTGTCTCAAACAGCAAAGAAAAAAAAATATATATATTTAAAAAAAACATCTATAAATTAAAATCCTATGAGAGAAACAAAATGACCCATAACCAATCAAGGATATGAAAAATACAAAATTGCATCTTGTAGGCAAATATGCCGTTGCCAAATATCAATCTATCTATATAACACTCATGAAAACAAGTTCACAAAACCAAAACTTTAGAGAAGATAAAAAAAAAGAAATGAAAAAAAAAAAGAAATGTAAATTATGTAAATACTCAATAAAATGCTTTTTAGATAATTCAACCTAGAGTAAAAGCAAATCTTTTACTCTAGGTTGAATTAAACACCATCATTTATTACATACATTCTTTGGAAAATGGCAAAATACCATAAAATGACCATCATATTCTAACTGTAACTAACAGTAGTCAATATATAACTAAAGCTGCTGGAAATAAAAATTAACTTAATGATCTTCTTAAACTGGGTCCTGAATCAGCTACTGTTCTTTTTCAAAATCCGAGCAAGACTCTGAAGATATTTCTATCCCGACATCTCTGTCCCCCATTTCCTTTGGTTAGTTTCTCCCCTTTGTGCCATTATGACAAATCAGAAAAAAACAAACCGACTGCCGACCCATGTGCAAAGCAGATGTGGTCAGGTCTTTTAAATTCTTTAATACACAAGAAATTACATCAACAGAAAACATTAAAAAAAGACATACTATACCTTGTTGGAAATGCTGGGGCTCTAGTTTCCAACATGCTAGCCATGTGGGGATTAGGTGGAGAATGTCTCCATAGTGAAGCATTTTTCAGAGAGTCAAACATTTCTGACAGACCGCTAAATGGCATCTCCTGTGTTTAGAATGCTGTAAAACCAAACATTCTATTCACAAAAGCAACTGGTGACATATTTTAGAAACTGTTTTTACAAGGTTTAGAAAGAAATTAAATATTCTATTGTTTTTGACTAACTTTAAAGCTGGACAAAACAGGACAAAGCCCCGCCCCTATTGTCCCATACACTATAGTTAATGTTCTTAGTATTCACACTGACGAGTAATTGGCTGCAAATTGTACCTTTTTAGACCTATTGTCCAGAGAGGTGAGGGTGCTCCGATTCTTCACACCTTTGCTGTAAATTGTCTCACAGTTTTAGTCATTACTGTTTTCACCAGCACTTTCTGTTCTGTGTCTTCCGCTCCTCTGGCTGCTGTTTCAATGATTATACTTCTGACCCTTCCCTCCAGAAGCCCAGTTGCTCCTTTTAACAGGGGTTAAAGGGTTCTTTTAATGTTTCTTTTTCAGGGCTCTGACATGTCTTCTGCTTTCTACCTCACAGGAGAAGGATCTGATGAGATTTTGGCTTCAGTCCAGTGTGGAAAAGAAGCCATCCAGCCCAAAGGCATCTCTAAAAACTAAGCAGGAGGATGTGACACGAGAGAGAGCTTCACCTATACAAAGTAAACATTACAGTTTATGTATTGATTTAGGCTGAGTCTGATGCTTCTGGTGATTGCACAGCTAGTGCTGGTTTAGATCAATATAAAGTTTAGTTAGTTAAACTTCTGATATTCAACAAATGCCTGGTTCATACTGCAAGATAATCATGCTGGTTTAGCCCTGATTATCTTGTTCCACTTATAAGTATGGCTCTAAAGATAATCTTACGGGGAATTCCTGTGTTAAGAGTTAACAGCTCAGATCGAATATCCTAGCATGTGTGGTGTTCCCTAGACAAAGAACCACTCTATTGAATGTGACATATTCTCAATCAGGAAGCTTTTCCAGAGGGGAAAAAGTGCAACAACTCACCAGAGCCCCTGCCTCTGCTGTCTTCACTCCTTAACTAATCCCTTCACTTATTAAGATGTTTTTTTTCTGTCAATATCTGTCCATAACGAACTCCATTACATTTCCTCGACGGTCAATTTTATTTACTCTGAACTTATGTTTGATCCCAAGAAGTTTCAAGAGATTTCCCATCTAAAATCAAATTCTTTCCCCACTGAATGAAATCTGTGGTGTGGGACTAAACCCCTTTTATCCGTGATTTTTTCCTGTTTAAAAAAACCCTCAACAATTTTAAAATATCACATTATATGAGCCTAGTGGCAATAACCACTTACTGCATAGTATCTCTTTTCCATTATTTGCATGTTAACGATAGTAAAACATAAGAAATCAGCTTATTTCTCTAAAAGAATTATAAGAACAGCATTTAGCATATTTCCCTATTGCCTTTATTCTGTCAGTTGTGATTAATTAGAGGTGACATCACACATTTCTTTTAAAACAGACAAAATTATAAGAGAGTTCCCATTTTAAACTGTCTCCATTATCTTTTTGTCACTGACTGGTGCATGCAGGTTTACTAACAGCAGTTTCTGCTTCTCTTCCCATGAGAGGGGAGATTCTGCTCTTCTTTCTTTTCTTGTTGCCACTTGAACAGCAAGCGTGCCTCTCAATATCACAGAAAGCACTTTAAAAAAAAAAAAAGATATGTCATTAAGCACATTACTGATAATGATAATAAAATATTTGGTATTTTCCCATATTTAAAATTACCAAACTAAAAAATGTGTTTGTTGATTCCATTTTTAAGGCTTTGCTATGAAGCATTTGTTTGAATCATAATAAAAGGACTGTCCTAAAATGTGACCATACAACAGAAAGTAATTAAAACAGGGAGCTTTTAGTTTTCTGATATTGTAAATCTACAAGAAAATAACCAAGATTAGGTTATTTTTAAGGTGTTTTTGTCTGTTTCTTTTAGCCTTCTTAGAATGATTAGAAGATTCAAATACTCTTTATAAACCTCATGTTAGGCATGAACTTAACCAAACAACGCTAAAAAATAAAAAAAATGTTTGTTTCATTTTTTAACAGTAAGAGCCCTTGACTATTTTCCAAAAATAAAGCCCCAAAAACTCCATTAATAATGTAATTAAATGTTCAGTAAAAGTCAACTTCTTTACAGAAGCAATAACTTCTTAAACCCAACAGCCACCGACCATTGAACTAAAACCTCAGCAGACTTCAGGCAGTTTAAAATGTTCTTCTGGTTCACTGATCCAATTGATGCATCCTCAGCTTTCTGATGCCCGCTTCATCCGCAGATACAGTCAGAGCTTCGTACATACAGTAAGGAAAATTTGAACACACTGCCATTTTGCAAGTTCTCCCACTTAGAAATCATGGAGGGGTCAGAAATTGTCATCGTAGGTTCATGTCGACTGTGAGAGACATAATCTAGAAATCACAATGTAGGATTTTTTTTACTATTTGTAATATGCAGTTGCAAATAAGTATTAGAACACCTGAGAAAATCAATGTTGTTATTTGGTACTGTAGCCTTTGTTTGCAATTATGGAGGTCAAACGTTTCCTGTAGTTTTTCACCATATTTCTGCACACTGCAGGAGGGATTTTGGCCCACTCCTCCACACAGATGTTCTCTAGATCAGCCACGTTTCTAGGCTGTTGCTGAGAAACATGGAGTTTGAGCTCCCTCCAAAGATTCTCTATTGGTGTTCAGATCTGGAGACTAGCTAGCTCATGCCAGAACCTTGATATGCCTCTTACAGAGCCTCTCATTGGTTATCCTGACCGTGTGCTTTGGGTCATTGTCATGTTGGAAGACCCAGCCTCCACCCATCTTCAATGCACCTACAATGACAATTTCAGTCCCCTATGTAATTTCTAAGTTGGGAGAACTTGCAAAATAGCAGGGTGTTGAAATACTTTTCCTCACTGAATCCACATTCTTTGGGTTGCACAGGCGATCGGCAAAATTTACACATGAAGCCCATTTTATCCACTGATCCTCACTACTTCTAAAAAACATCCACTTTCAATGCTCTAAACTTTTTTTTTTGTATACACAAGAACAGTTAAAACAAGTATGTATTGTTTTATTATGGCTAAATGTTTTTTTTTTTTTAAGCAATATGATTGGAACATTGAAGGTGTATTGTGACCTTATAACCCCAGCCAGTGTCGGTTATAAGAAAAACAATAATGTCCAGATCATTTATCTGCCTAAAACTGCAATAAGTGCGCTTTTATATGTGTATGGATTTTATCATGCTAGATCAGAGAACATTCTGGGTTGATGCTAAAAATGGGCTAAAAGAATGACGTCTACTTGTAAACTGAAGAGCTAAAGTTGGTCAGTAAATTGCCAAAAAGAAAAGAAAAGAAAACTATGGCAGGAAACCTATAGAGGGCCAATTCAACAAATCAATGAATACATGAATAAATAAATGTGGCTATTGATAAATTATTAATAAATATTCTATGAAATAAATAAATGTAAACATGAAGTTTAACTAAATGAATATTTCAAACAACATTTTTATTCATATCAAGATATATTTATTTGTAAAGCTACTTCCCAGGATTCTGTGACTTTTAAAAAAAAAATCCAGTTTTCATTTTCATCTCTTACCATTTCATTTTTGTTATATTAAAATGAGGGGGCGGGGTTTATCTACCTATAATAATCCAGTTCAAATTATTACTTTTAAATATTTTGTTTATCTTGATGATATGATAAAGTTCATCCATCTATATTTACTAACAGCCACTGACCCTATTTTGTCAATAACGGTGGTTTATTGTTAGGTAAGTGGGTCCTTCCCTCAGTGTTCCTTTTTAGAAACAATAGGGTTACTAATCTGCTGCCCTCATCTTATGGTGGGACTTGACCTCCACTTCCACTGAGTGTTCTGGAGACTGGCTGGTCCAACCATAGCCTGCAGCAGAGGGAGAAGCAGTTCATGTGCCATGGGCATTAGAATACATGACTCTATTCACAAGCTGCAACACAGGACTCTTAGTATAAAATGCATCCATGTTGAGCAGATGACCACTTCTTCCTTCTGGTACAGTTTTCTGGTAATAATTTGTTTAACAACACAAACAATTTTATTCAATTCTTTTTTTCATTTCAGAATTATATGTAAAGCACTAAACTAAAGGGATTATTACCTTTTTATCCACCATGGTGAAAGAGCTTCAATGTGCAGATATGTAGCATGGTATATTTACCTCTGAGGCTAATGTGTAATCGTGCTCTTTTTCTCTCCAAGTGAAGAGATCTGAAAGTAAACTAAACATGGGCCACATCCATGTTTTATTTTTAGTGTTTAGCAAAGCTGTGGCAGGGAGAGGGATTTTTAAAGGTTTTATCGGTAAACGCTGCTCTGTAAAATTTACTTAACAGACCTTCGTTATTCTGCCCCGATAAATTAAACTCGACGTTTCGACAACATTCTTGCCAAGTATTAGGCAAGTATCCTGCTAAACCAGGGACTGATCAAATATTCCGCTGCAGCTCATAGCTGTGGATAAATGATGTGCCACTGTCTGCATGTCTAATCGAACCGTACCTCTGATTTGTTGTGAGGCTGATGGTGAATTGATTTAAAGTGTAGTAACGTAGCCACTCAATCCCGGCGATGAGGAACTCCAGTCCACCCTGGTTGTATAATTGATTATTTCCTTCCTAATGAGAATGTTTACTTAACATAGAGAGAAGAATAGGGCTGATCAGGGCCTACGTCACAAGAGTGCACAGAAGGCGTTTGGCTGCATCTATTGATGACATCTTAATCAGTGTTTAAGAGCTTTTACAGAGTGGTGATGGTTGTTTTCGGTGAGAGTGATATCATGGATATCTTTCTTTTTGATTTCAGCATCTGATGGATGTAGCTGATCTTTGATGGATTTTTTCAGGTCTGCCTCTGATCGTTGCGTAATATAACTATGTCACAGCCCTCTGCTGATTAATCAGGTAGTGTTACATTCAGTTCACACTTCATTTCAGGCTTCTTTTTTTCTGAAATGGTGATTTTTAAGGCTTTTTTTTTCTTCCTAATTTTAGATGAACAGTTGTTTGTATATGATTTTGATATTTTATGTTGAAAGATCTCATCATCCATCCTGCCTTCAAAGGGATATTCAGCCAACTTCAGAATGAGTTATTTATAACTGGCATCTATGTTACATCCAATAGGAGGATTGAATATTCCACTCAACTCCTTACATTTCCATCAATAGTTAAATTTCTTATTCATGTGTTTCCTATAAGTTCAACAAGACGAGAGGCAGAAAAGCTTGGAGTATATCTTTGTTTTGATCAATTCAAAAGTGTGCATCTCTTCCCAACATGTAGGGAGCACCGTTATGTTTTATTTTCTTTCATTTTTGTTCGTAGCACTTTGAGATGCAATAATAGATACACTAGCATTATTATTATATGATTAGTATTATTACAACAATATCCATCTCTTTGAAGCCTCTTTGTTTTTTATAACCACTCTCAAACTGCTAGCAGAACATGCTATATACTAATTTTAATGGATGGAGCCAAAATGGTTTGTACGTCTCAACATTTGCACAGTAAACCTTGTAGATCACCCTCAACATGTCCGCCTATTGTACCTAAAAAATAGTACATTAAAGTATGTACATACAATTCAGTGCTTATTTGGAATGTTGAAGATCAGACCGATAGTCTGTTAAATTAGGATTCTGTTTGGACCTTTTCACAGTTTATCCCATGACAACAACAAATGTCAATGCTTCATATTGAGATTTGTTGTAATAGACTATCACAAAGTAAAACATTATTAAGAAGTAGGGGACGGCTATTAGCAGTTTTGTCTTAACCAATATAAATCTGGAAATCTTTGTATTCAGTCTTCTTTTTCCTCAAAGCTTGAGATAAATTCCCCCAACTAAGCTGTGGGTGTCTGCAGCTCCTCCAGAGCACAGTAGATTCAAAGTCCTTAGAAAGGTTTAGTGTTTTTCCCTGTTCTACTTTGAGCGTCTTTTCTGATTCTGTAAATACTTTGGGTCCTGTCAGGTTAAGGGCTGGTTATAATCCCCGAAGCAGTGTGTCGCAGTGAGCTTGTCGCAGATATTTTTGATTTATGCCCAATATTGAAGCTTGGTCTGCTTTCAGAGTATAAATCAGCCTTTAGGAGGATGTGTGGTCTGGGTGATGTGCAGGTCAGTGGTTCCCTCTAGAGATGGGGGTTGCAAAAGTAATACCGATTCAGTTTACAGAGTATCCCACCTGAGCTGTGGATCTCTGCAGCAGTTCCTACCTGTGTCTTGGCCGCTTTTTTTAAAGGATTATCTTCTTTTTCAGTTTCTCTCGATGGGTTTTCACTGATGCCATACTCTTATAGTTGTATGCTAAAATTTCTTTGACAACTCATTTGTAAAATGAAAGTTAGAAAACCATTTATATTTTCCTAACTGTTTGCAATCATCCACAACTTAGTGTCTGTTGGTAAAGTCCCAAAGAACACATTGAAATGATCGATTTTAACACCCTAAACATGGAAGGGGTTAATTGCATGTAAATGCATTCCTTGTATGTTAGTTGCCCCCCATGCAGCCCACCTTTCCTAAAACAAACAGCTGTCCAACTCTGGCTGGGGAGCTGTTTGTTCAGCTGTCAAGATGGCCACTCATTGATCCCAAACAAACGGCCAATTGCACATCAGTCCTTCTAATGAGGTGAATCAAATTCTCTGTGGGCTCCGAGAGTATAACAGTGAGAAAACAGCAAGCCCTAAAAAGAAAATAGTTGCCCGGGGGGTGATGCCAGAGTGAATTTGTGAGAGAAAGCCAGCCAGCCCCATAACATGTCCACTCTGTATGCATGCAGTCTGAGCAGATGGGAGCTACAGCAATACACCGCAGGCAACTGAAGCAATTTCCAAAAGGCCAGTCAAGCCCAGCATAAAGAGTGAGGCAGAGTTGGAGGAGGACAAAGAGATGCTGGAACGCCTTTCTTTTCAGCATTGCCATGGCTACCTTCCAAAAAATCTCAAGAAAACATTGCTACAGTTTAAATCCAGCTAGCTTTCTAAATCTAACTCTGGCTGTTGATCTGTGTGAAATTGGATAGATTTGTCATGTTTGTAACTCGTTAAGGGATTCCAGTGTTTGGGGGGTTATTTACTTTGCTGGAGTTATTCAGTACACGTTACGGCTTATTCTTGTAACCCAGGATGCCAGATTGCTTTGAATCCAATAAATAGGGGAATCATTTCTAAAGGATGACATTTTGCACCTTTTCTATTCCCTCCTCAAAAGCTCATATTGCATTAAATGTTTAATTAAACTATAAAATCAACCCCTGCCATATAACCATGCATATGATAATAAGGGGGCATTATTTAAGCTTGTTAAACTCTGAGGTGGAGAAGTTAGTTTGCTGCCTAATTACTTATAAATACAGGAATACAAGAAGAAATAAATCGTTTATATAAGTATATTGTAAATAGGCTTGCTTGGCTTCATTTTTTGTAAGTTTCTAATATGTGTTTTTTTTTCTTTGCAGGTGAAAAACAGATCCCTTCCTACTCTGTTCTTGATTCCCCTCAAGGCCCCGGGGTAAGACGCCTTATCACCCTTATTTTCAAGTCTGATAGTTTGAGACTACCTGAAATTCTTTTTCTTCTTTTTAAAAGAAATACATTTTTTTTTTTTTTTTTGCTTGAACTTTTCACCTCCTCTTACATTCCAATCATAAATTCATCTTTATTTTATTGGGATATTATGTAATAGAGACACAGATATTAGTTGATTAACACATGATTTCAAATTTTCTTTGACAAACAGAAATGTATGTCATGCACCTGTGTTCAGTCCCATCCAGCCCAAAGGTTTTGTAAAGAGGTCACTTTATTATTAGTTAGATTCCACAAGTGTGTAATTTAATGTCTCTAATCATCCCTTTGTCATGAAGACAATGAAGTACAGCAAGGGGTACCAGGAAAAAAAAACAACCCAAGAATAACACAATTTAAAGCTTTGGACTTTTCATGAAGTTCTGCTCAGTCCTTTGTCCAAAAATTATTAGTATACTACAACTGCATAATTCACCAAAACAGCATTTTTTTTAAAGCAGTGAAAAGCGAAACATGTAAACCGTGTCCCGTGTACATTGAATGAGCTGCAGAGAACAACTGCTCAGGTGCAAGAATCCATTAACAGACCCTATGTAAGTTATTCATATCAGAAATTTGGCATCTATCACTGCAAAAAATATAATCTAAATTAGTCATGTTTTCTTGAAATAAGTGCATTTTTTCTTGAATTGAGGAGGTAAGTGAGACACTTTGCCAATGGACTAAGACCAGTTGCCTTTGAAATAAGAAAAAAAACAATTGCCTTGTCTTATTTCAAGTTCTTATAACCTTATTATGTAATTTTAAGAGTAAATATACTAATTACAATGGAAAATCATTTAACTACTCAAATTAAGGGTAAATACACTTAATTTAAGAAAATTTTATTTCTTTCTATATGGTTTTGCAGCTGCCTTATTTATAGCTTTCCACCATCAAGGAAATGTGTTTCTGTATCAGAGAGGAAAACTGGTCAGAGTTAATAAAAAGATTTCTAAAGCTAAATGCTGGGAAATCCTTATGGGAAATAAGTTTAATGACAGGTGACACGTCTCTGTGAAAAAAATCCAGAACTGAATAGAAATCTTTATTCTAGGAGATAAAATGTATGTTTTTCTGACACAGTCCATCCTGTCTGATAGAGATAGAGACATTTCTCGAAGAAATATGATAAAATCTTACATTTCTAAATATGCAAACCCGGTAAAGATTTTCCTGCAAAAATTGCAAAAGTTCACTCTACAAAGGGACTGAACCAGATGCACACCAAACAGCTCTCCTTACACTGAAATACAATACTTTTACTTTGTGGTCAATCCAAATACAATATATTGAAGTTTTTGGCAAACAAACTTTGAGGTATATAAACACTTTTATAGGGAAAGCTAGTTTTACAAAATATTATTTGTTGTAGGTTGATTGATAGATCTGTCAGCAACATATGCAATGACTGCTGTAATACTGTTATTATTATTTGCTCTTATGCTAAGTAATTTAAATATGTTTTATTCCTAAATAAGGACACTTTATAGTTATTAATTTTGAAATAATAATACATCTAACTCATTTCAGAAATTAGAAATTTTTTTTATTTATTGCTTCCCTAAGTAAAAAGACAAAAACTTTGCTCTTTTTTTCAATTTTTATTGAAGCATGAACAAAACATACAGAAGTTTGACTTTGAATCCCAAACAGGTAACAGTTGTTTTTTTTGGCAGTGTTACTTCTCCTCTCATGGCACATGTATATCCGCATCATAAGAAAAATATGTGACACCTTAGAGGATTCATTTGTTGAGTAAATTAACTAATAGGTTTCATGCATATCATGGTAGAAATATAAATATATTTATTCAATAGGGAATCGTTTACTTCTAAATAGGCCACTCTTTAATTCTCCTGAGCTGCATGATGTTTTTGATGATAAATACCTGAACACTTAAGTTATTTAGAAAAAGAAATATCTCTGGATTGAAACCAAAGACCTAATAGGAAAACAAATATAAGAGATAAATGTATACATGTGCTGACGTGTGTCTTGCTTAGAGGGTTTTTGTTGTCTTAGCACCTTAAAAAAGATCAATATTTTTTTCTAAGTTGAAATGAAAGGTGATTTTAATGCTAGCCCATTCTTTCTGTGTCCACCTAAGGTGACCTTGTGATTTATAACTAGAGCTTCCGCTGCTCATAGTTGATGCATCGGTTCCTCTTTGTGCAATACAGGTTCAGGGGGTAACTTTAGAGCCAGCTATAGACTTTGTTGACCTTAAGTCACACAACCTGGAGGTTCTCCTGAGCCTATGTGGCTTTATTGGTCATAGCAGTATGACAGTTTCTCATGAAGATGTAACGGAAGGCCTGAAGGTCATCCACAATATCCAGAGGTTCCGGAATCGGCCTTTATTAGCTAGTATTTCCCCAGACGTCCTGCTCTCCTTTCCCAATATTATCTGTTACAGATAAAATGTATAGAAACTTTCCCTTAGAAAAAAGTATTTTATTCATGTATACTAAAAGTGCACTAATTTCATACTTACAATCAGGCAGTGCACTTAGTTTACTTATTCTAAACTATATTTCATTTACTTAACAATAGTATAGTCAAGTGTACTTGACTATACTATTGTTTACTTTATTGTTTATTAAAGTATACTTTAGTAAACTTAAAAATGTCCCAATTTAGTTCGAAGAAGTATTACTTTAGTAATACCTCAAGTACACTAAAAGTACATTGTTCGGTATACTTTCTAAACTTGTACTTAAGTATTCTTAATAGAATTTACTTCAAGCATACTACTTTTTGCTACACACATGCTGCCATTCTGGTAACTTTAGCAGTTCAATTTAAGGGGGCTCAAATAAACAGATGAAGGAAAGAAGGTCTTTTGTCTGAAATTTGACTTTCAGATTTTCTAGTTTCTCTAACCTAAAATAAAGTGTCTTATAGATCATTATGCATCTTTATATTCCTCAGAACTTGAGGGAACCGCATCACAGTATAGAACATTGATCATCTCTATCTAACCTCATCTTAACATCTTCCTCAGGCACCTTCCTCTTTTCTGAAAATACCCTCAAATGTAACCAGAAAGATATAATGGTAACATCACCAGACATTAAGCTATGTCGGGTAGTTTAAAACATGAACAACAAACTTTACTAATCGATTGTTTTAAGATAATTACTTCTTGATGGTGGTTAGATTGTCATGTTGTCCCCAAATAAAACAGATCAAGTATATATACTGTGATAACGTTTGCAGAAAAGGTTTATTGGCTTCAGTTTTTCCAACATTGTAAGTAAATGGTAAAATTAAGCACAGACTTGTTTACAATTGTTTTTGTCCTCCTTTCTTATGTATTTGCCACTTTTATAAGCTCTTAGAATAATGTTCCTCTTCTCTTAAAATATCCAGCAGAGCTTTGCAGGAAAAAACTCAGAAGTCACACAGCAAAGAGGGAAATAATGGAAGTGTGTGGGCGCGTGTGTGTTGGAAGTGATATTCCTGATGAAAGACAGCAAAAAGTCTGTTTGTGTCAGTCACAGAACACTTGAGTCACCTCGGAAACCTTGCAAGGAGGGGAATTACTGATGAAGATAATCACGCCTAGTTGCATCCAATCAGATAAAATGTCACATTACCATCTGTTTATGTCAGAGGCTTCCCACAGGCTGCTAATATAGTACTGATCAATCCCTCTTTTACTTTGTAATATATTTAATTGTTCCCTGATTAGACTTCCACGTCATAGATTGTGAGTGAGAAAGGCTTATACGCATTTCAGAGCAGGAAAGTTACACCAGACATATGTGCTGAACATATGTGCTGCTGATTGTGTATATTGTGTGTCCTGGCTGAGCTGAGCTGGACTGAGCTGAGCTGCAGGGCGTAACCATCATCCTTCAGCCTGAGTGGAAGTGCCAATGGGGACTGGGAGTGGTGATAAATGGTGCTCTCTCCACGAGGATGAAGCTGAGGACACATACAGGCGTGCACACAGTAACATATTTGAGTCCAAGGAAAGGAGGGAGAGGAGATATCAGCTCTGTTTCAATGCCGGCTCCCTGGGCACAAAGTGGGTCGGTTTGTCGACTCGTTTTAAATTGAGCTATCAGGGGCTTTGAGCTACAGGAGCGCTGCGCCCCTGAACTCTACAAATCAACCTTATTTTGATTAAGCTGGCAGGGCGGTAGGATCATAGAAGTGGGCAGCTCCCAGTAGCGGAGAACAGACGTCTGTGGTCGCACTGGGCAGCTCTTTGGGGACAGCATTAAGAGAAGGTGCTTAACTAAATATACTCTTTTACACATCACTCTCAAGAGGATCTAATTTTTCACACTTAATTCCCGACGAATCCTTTTCCAATGTACTGGCTTAAATGGTATGTGAGAAAAAACGTTTTTTTCTTTCTAATTCTTTCATCCCATTCTGGTTTTTCCCTCTGCATCTAACAGGATCCTTTGCAGTACAGCACATTTTCAGCGTTTAGGGTTAAAGTTCAGCTGCTATTTCCCAAAAGAAGCAATTAAGTTTGCTTCAGAAGGAAATCTCACGTCATGAAAGACAAAGACATGGTGGATTTAATAAGCTGTTAATAATACAAATTTCTGGGGGGGGGGAGAAAAAGAATTAGAGAATATACTTCTGCCAATTTCAGAGACAATTTCTGGATAATCACACGCTGAATTTAAAAACAGCATCATTAGCAGCCAGTCATACAAAGCGTTAGCAGACCTTCAGCTCTAACAGGTTAAAGTAGGTTGGGATGAAAGTTTCCTTGACTGTCATTTAAAGTCCTATTCTGCTTTTTTTCAGTTGCGTTATTATTTTTTTTTTCAGCATCACCATTTTAATTATTTTAACTCAGTTTTTCCTTTCATCTTTCTTTAGAGAATCAAAAAACAGTTTTATAACTGATCTCACACACTGCAAAAAATGTAAATCTAAGAGCGTTTTCTGTTCAATTGAGGAGGTAAGTGAGAGACTTTGCCAATGCAACAAGACAACTTACATTTAAAATAAGCATTGTCTCTTATTCAAGTGCATAATATCTATATATCTTATTCTAAGGATAAAAAGGTTAATTCCATTGGCATTTTATCTTATTTTCTTACTCAAATGAAGGTTAAATACACTTATTTTAAGAATTTTTTTACTCATTTTCAGAATGTTTTAGCAGTGCAGGTACGGATTACACTGCAAAAATGATCTCAAAAGTAGTAAAAATGTCTTAAATTAAGGGTATTTACCCTTAACTTGAGCAGGTAAATAAGATGATTTGCCAATGGAATGAGTATTTTTACTCTTAAAATAAGGTATCTAGATATTATGCACTTGAAATAAGACAATGCAATTGTTTTTTTCTTATTTTAAGTGTAAATTGTCTTATTCCATTGGCAAAGTGTCTCACTTAAATACTTAATTCAAGAAAAAATGCACTTATTTTAAGAAAAAATGACTTATTTAGATTTAATCTTTTGCAGTGTATCAAACATCTTGCTAAATAAGAATATTTTCTTTTTTGCATGATAGGCTTTTCAAAAACATCTCTCCATACTAATGGAATTTAGAGTTAAATGTGAAAAGAAGCAACTGTTTTGCAACTACTTTGTCGTATTAGAAAGATATTTAAGGATATTGAGCTTTTCAGCTTTCAGCCAATTTGAAACATCACAATCCTTTCACCTTAAATCTTTTGAATATGGACATTTATGAGTGGATAGGGATGTGAAGCAGCAATCATTCGTGCCTCCATTGCTTAATATAATAGACGGTTTATTTTGTTGGCCTTCCAGAACCTCTGAGCAATGCTGTTGATCACCAGTTTTCCTCTAGTCTTTAAAAAAGGTCTAACGTGGAAAGGGCATTACAAAAGTGATCCCCCTTTTATAACACTCCCCACCTTCCCTTTCAAAGTGGATGTCAAACTCTGATTAATCTGTAGCGTCCTGCTCTGAAATGGCTCTGCAAACAAGCTGCAGGCCCCACGTCTGTTTGCTGGGATTGTTGGGCCTGATGACTCTCTTCTTGCTTGCATAAATTATTGATCCTTGATGCTCTCCATTTGCCACAGCGCACTGCGCTAAAGATTTGCTGTTATTTATAGGCTGCGTTTAGAATGGCAGATCCGTTTGTTTGCCCCTGTCGATGATTGTTTCTCTCATGAGTTCTAACATTGGGCAGCGATCATGCTTCAGGGTCGCATTCATGTTCTGCCAAACCAGGTCTTGTAGTCAGTGGGCTGAAGGTGAAGCCGTGTTCTGCTTCGTTACTTGGCAATGGGCTTGTTTGGGAACTGGCACTGGCTCCATGCAGCCTAATTTCAGCTCATCTCTTTCGCAGAGAAGGGCTGTGCTGCTTTTGTTCTTTTAATACATAAAAATGAGTAGCTGTGCTGTTTGCTGTGCTTTTTATGCAAATTTGACTCCTTTCCTGTCTTTATCTCGTAGTCTAAAAGAGTTGGAATCATAGTTTTCAGGTGTATTTCATTTCTACAGGTACAATGTAATATTAAAGAGAACAACGACTAAACTGGATAAATAAAATAAACTTTTACGTCAGCCAAAGATTTTTTTTTTGTCTACTTTTGAGAGTTGTATATCATATTTACACCATTCTTACTCATAAATGAAGTATAAATCTTATTTTATATTATTTTTTCCATCAGCTATAAAAATAAACTTTTTTGTTGAGTTGCCTTGAATTCCTTATATTACAGCCCGAAATCTGTGTCTGTATTCCATTAAGGATCCATGTGATATGTGGGAAAAACTAAGAAGTATGAAATAAAATGTAGTAGAATTTTAAATAAACGATTTGAATAAAAAATTATTGAATAAAAATGAGTCTAAATTCACCCCCCTGGGTCAGTACTTCATAGGGTCAGCTTTGTATGTCTAAACTAAATGTTCTTCCAGGCTTTTTTCATGGAATAGCTCAAGCTCAGTCAGATCAGATAGAAAACATCTGCCAGCATGCTTTTAATTTAGTCCTACAAAATGATTCCTAACCAGATTTAGCTCTTAAAGGTGGACCTTTGCCTTAATTGCCTTTTAATGCCACTAGTAACTGTTCTTCCAGAGTATCTCCACAGCCTGATGCAGCCACCACCATGCGTTACACCATGTGTAATTTGCTGCGCACACAGTTTTCACATACAGTCCATGTGCCACTAGCCTCGTGAGACCATCCTGATCTCGCGAGCTTTCAAGGTTTCACTCGCAGATCAGTCTGGCTACTCTTCGTTAAAGAAAATTTGGAGCAGTTCACCAAACGAACGTCCAATCAGCGTTGGCTTTGAGGCGTGTTGAGGTGTGACGCAACGAGAAGCGCGACAGCTCAGTCTAAAGAACATGGCGGCTTCAGCCGATGAAACTAGCGTTAGCGTGGCTATTGAGCAAGTTTTATCAGAATTACAGAGTATTTCTTCACTGAAAGAAGAGCATAACACTGCTCTGGAGGCTTTTCTCAGAGGAAAAGATGTTTTTGCTCTTCTCCCGACTGGTTTTGGAAAGAGTTTGATCTATCAATTGGCTTGTGCCTGGCTTGTGGTTGTGTTTTTGTCGTCGCTCTGTTAGTACGTCATAAGCTTCGTTGATCTGATTGGTTCATTTGGCCCGTCTATCACCAACATAGGCCAATCAGCTAACCAGTATTTTCGCCCCTTCCCAAAATTACTTCAACGGAAGGTTTCCAGATGGATATGCGGAGCAAATCCATCTGGCGGAGTCAGGTTAATGTGCCACAGCCTTTGTGTCTGAATGGGCCGCTACATAACTTTCCAAAACCTTTTATGGCTTTTATTTAGATAATAATGTTCTTCAGACCACTGTTCTGGGGTTAAAGATTTTACTGTGTAAATGTAATAATGGCCTGACTCTCTGATTAATGCTTTCCTTGACCTGTCTGTCAGTTTAGCTGGATGCTTCCAATTAAAGGTGATGGATTGAACAATGCTCCACAGCTTTCTGACCTGTCTGCTATTTTCCTTCATCTTCATGATGCTGTTTGTTCTCAAATGCCATTTGAGGCCTTCACAGAACAACCCCCCCCCGTATATCTGTTTATTTCACATATCCATTAACCAATATTTCTTGTTGATCTATCACATCAGTACCCAAATAGTATGACTAAATAAGAAAATTTGCAATTCCTACATTTTTTAACCTATTTTACTTTATTGTAAAGTAGCCTATAGTTCAAACTTTTCTATTTTAAACAGTGAACATTTTATTAAAAACTTAAAAAGCATGATTTATTTTAAGTGTGTTTAAAGTGTGATCAATACAACTAGGATAAAAGCATGGTACAGAGCTATGATAGTAACCATCATGTTGTTTTAAATTAGGTTTTCTGTTTGCTAAATATATTGAAGGTGAATTTTAAAATAAAAAACTAAATACAGCTTATTTCAATGCGTTTTAACTTTAGACAAGTTTAGAAGAAAATAATTTAGAATCCACCTAATTTATGATTATATTTAGTTGTTCTATTTTGTTTAGCACATTACATTTTCAGTAAATCATTGTTTAGAGAAAGTAGCCTGGCAAAGGAGCCCAACGTTTTCTTCTTTTATTAATTTCACCATACCCCCCATCCCGTCCGTGCATTATTCTGCGGGTGATAGCGGAGGAAACTCCCTTCTTACAGGAAGAGACCTCAAGAAAAAACAGACTCAGGAAGGGCGGCCATCTGCCTGGAGTGGTGGGTGGTTAGAAAACAGAAAAGAACACAAACAAACATTAAAAGAGTTTGCCAGAAAAAATATGCTCAACGAGAATAGAAATTGTGGCTGTTGCCTAATGATACAGATGATGGTATGTTTCTTACTGTGGTTTTTAATGCTCCTATCATTAAACCGGCACGTTTTCTGGACTTTGTTTGCTGCAGCTGGAGATACTGTGACATTTCACTCACTTTAGCAAGATAGCACGTTTTTCTCTCCTCACACTCTCATACGCAAGTTTTACCCCCATGGTTCACACTATAACATGATACTACGTCACAATAACACTCTTTTTTCTTTTTTATTGTTTTTTGTCTTTGATTCTGAGAAGATCCCTCTTGTAATTGGTTTGTCTTTCTCTAGGATCCCTTGTTAAAACCCTGACTTCATGTTCCGCTCATCTCTGACTTCCTCTTATGCAGATGTTCTGGGAAGAATGAAAAGAAAAAATAAATGAGGTGGTTTATGACAAACATCTTAGGCAGAGGAAGTCATGATGCTACAGCTGGAACATTAGAGAGCTACAAACTAATTCTGAGAGCTTCTCAGTTTATGGCTTAACATCCTCTCCAAATAAGCAATTATCGCTGTTTTTTCCAATATTCTCCTCAGCAGGCCCGGTAGTACTTTAAAACTTTCAGTTTCTCTAACTTCGTGCCACTCAATGTGTTCCACTTCTCATAGGTTTAAACCTATAAGAAAATGTTAATCATTAAAAGCCCAAATCCAATAGCCTTCCTTCTCCCCCTGTCCTGTCCTGCACCAATGCTGACCATGTAGCAGTTCCCCCAGGTGAAAAATGAAACCAGTATAAAAATGCCACAAGCTGCTGTTTCTTAAATGGGCATTTGAGGAAGGCTGAGAACTCCCCTTCCACATTAAAAATCAACAATGTTACTGCAGAGATAAACATGTTTCCACACTAGTGAAATTAATCACTGTTACGAGCAGTTCAGGACTGAGCGACAGCTGAGTTGTAAAGCCTGCTGCAAAACCCAGACTGGTGCAGTTGGTTAACATAAAGATATTATTTCATGTAGAATTCTGGATATTTTATCACGGATGTTTCACCATTATTCACCTCATTCACTGCATGTCTCACAGGTAATATTTCTCTCTTTTTTAAAAGTTTGCTTCTTCTTGGTGGTTGCTCTATTCCAAGTCATTTGTAAATCACATGTTTATGACTGAAAATCAAAAGCTGATGACTTGACTTAAGATTTCCTTGCCCTAACTTGGTACTTTAACCTCGGCTTTAGTAAGAAGACAGGCTTAAATGTGACTTCCAAAGCAATGACTTAGTCTGACCTCTGCTGAGAGCTTTTTTCACATATATTTCCTTCCATTTAACTCTTATACATACAGTAACACACTACAGAGAAGTCTTGCCACTGCTTTTTTGGCTCCTATAGTTTCAATTTTGGCAGTTGTTTTTGACTGTCAGCATTTATTTTCCAAGCTCAGCCTTAAATAAACACCTTAGAGCTGTAGATGTTGGCATATTTACACCCATCTTAGTTCCGGTCTGTCTCAGGGGGGGTTTCAATTTGAAAGCTCAACATTTGAGTAGCATATTTAAAGTATTTAGATACCCTTTATTAATATTTAAAAAGAGTCTGACAGGTTTTTACCAATTATGCCATAAGTTAGCGGAGAGAAACCATATTTTGCCTCTTTTGCGACTATCTGTGTGTTGAAAGCTTCTGTTTCATCTGAAAAGGAATTTTATAATTAAGCTTAAACCTGTTTCTCTATTGGTAAATTATTTATCGAGTCAAGATTATTTTTCTTTTCACCACAATTACTTTTTTAGAATTTGAAATAAGAAATTCAGCTTTCAGAAGGTAATGAAACACTGAAAAAAGAGAATCATATTTTTGAAGAAAAATAAGACCTATTAACATTTTATTAGCAAATGGCTTTTTTTAAGCCTATTGTACTGGTTTTTTGAAAGTTTATCTTAGGTGATGAGCTCCAGCTATTTAAGATTGGAAGACCTCTTGGCATTACTTTAATCTTTGAATATTGATGTTCAATATGTTGATATTGCTTCGAACCAGACGAGACCTTTTTGTAAAATTTGGAAGTTATTCAAACCTAAATCTATATAAATAACTTGTGAAAGAGGTGTTTCTTGAACAGTGCAATATAAGAACCTTGCCTACCAAGCTGGACATTTCCACAGGCACCATTTAGAATCTGTTAGCAACAGGAATTGGCTCTGCTTGCTTGCTCTGCCTCTTATGGGCTGAGTGCAGCGTTGAGCTGTGGCATAAGGTTGAATGGCAAAGTTCTGAGCTCAGCCTGTTTGCCCTGACAGCCAAGCAGATCATCTGCTCACATTCTGGCTTCACATTATCTTCATGTCGCTGTGTGTGCATATGTGTGTGCATGAGATCCTCTCATCCTTGGTCTGTCTTGTGTCTTTCACACCCTCAATGTGCAGAGCGTGATGACTCACATGCATGTGTGTGTAAAATGTGATTTGGCCCAGCAGTACTTGCAGGGCCTGACTTCTGACATTCCCCTGGCCTTCACACTTTCGGTATTTTGAGATGTGTGGTTGTTTTGACCATCATCCCAGCAACCAAAACAGCTCATTTTAGATCTGTGCCCACACAGCTGTGAAGCATGGAATGAAAGGCGGTTAAAAACGCTAATTCTCTAAAATAAGAAGAGAATCCAAACAGATGGATAAATGTTTTCATGCAATCAAATACTAAATGTGACGATATAAAACATTGTTTTCTCAATGATATCTAATTTTTCACAGATGTTCTAGTGCATTGTAGATTTAGTAATTTGTTTTTTTCTTTAATTGCTGTTTTCCGTTTCTTTGGCTTTGATATTTTGCTGCTTCATTTTCATTAACCCTTGTTTACATTCATCGTTTCAGCACTGAATCGGTTACAGCAAAATATGAATATTGTATAACCATACCACTTGGTTATGACTTTAATGGAATAAAATCTATGCATGTACGTTACCCATTAATATCCAAGCTATAAAGTCTACATTCAAGGTAGACTTCATGGTCCGTTGGCTTAGATTTGGCATGAGGTCCCCATATATACAGCTACAAACATAATGTCTATTCATTACAACACTGCATAGATTCTAAATCTTATATCTATATCACACTTCACATTTTATTCTCTTCTTTTTATTGTGATTTCCTTCAAAGATACTTGTATCCATATTGATATTGATCTATCTTTCCTGAAGTGAAAGGTGTAAAAGGTTGCATTTTCAGATTAAGAGCTTTACTGTTTCAGGTTTGTGCCTCGCATTTCTAAGCTCGCAAGAAGTGAAGAAACATTCAGCTTAATCTGGAGGTGGGAAAAGAATTGGAAATGATAAAAGCAAAAGTTATTGAGTAATAATGTGAGTAAATAATTGTGGAAGTGTGGCGTTCCCGTCATTCTTACGCTGGAGTGGGCAGCAGTTTTCAATAAAGATTCACCTTGTGTTAAATTACTTTGGTTTAAAATCTGTGTCTTGTTCTTTATGAAATGGACATTTTAATCTAAAAGTGTTGTTTTCAAAGACTAAAAATGACAAGAATTCAAATCTCTGTCGATATGTGGGAATACAAGGGGTCTATAACCTGTTGTTGACCCGTTGCTGCCTGCTTTTCTCTGTTTTGGTTAGAAGGACCGCTTGTATTGCCAGATCATCAATATTAGCATTGTTAGCTATCTATCAAAGGCTAACTTTCATTTTTAGTTTTGTTTCTTGTATATTCTTATATAAAACAGAAGCAAAGAAAATAGTCAAAATCTCTTGAACTATTAGAGCTACAGACTTCAATGTATTTCCTTGTGGATTTATTTTGTTTTCAAACCCATTTATTCAAAAAAAAAGTCACCTTTTTAGTTAATTTCCAGCAGCATATATTTAATTTTTTTGCTTACTTTAGGCTTTTAAACACCCTTTAGACAGAACTAAGGAACTTTAACATAAAACTGGTTCTATCGCTATTTATATATATATATTAAACTAAAATGTTGAAGGTATTTATTTCTAGAAATGCAATAAGAGTTTGGACTTCACAAATCAGCCTGTCCTCTGATGCCTCCGCATCCCTAATCCCCATTAAATAGCCTCATAGAAATTCTTAAAAGTAAAAATAAAGTTTAGATATTACATCAAATTACTTAAACTGTATTCAGTTACTTTTTAAAGTTGCACATCCATTAACTTCACAGACCTAAAAATACTCAGAATGATTCTTACTGTCTACACTTAGTGCATCAGCTTTATACCTGTGTTCCTAACTGCAATAAGAATAGTATTTTGTAATAAAAAAAAGTTATTTGTCATTAATATACATCTTAAATTCACATCATAATTGACTTAATATGTGAAAAAAGCGGTAAAACATTTCTACAAACCGAAACTTACAGAAAAGACATGCAGTGTCTGTTACTGTGTCATCTTTATTACAGAGGTCTTTTGAAAGTAGTCACTGTTTGAAAATCTATTTTACCAATGTACATCGGTGCTGTCATTTCAGACACCTGCTGTTTTAATAGACATCCCTGCCTTTTTCCATTCTGCCATGGAAAATTGGTTTAATTTAACTTCACACCTCACTTAGAAAGCATTTAAATTGGTTACCTTGCCGAGGAGTTGAAAGTATAGAGTCCAGCAGCTCTGAAACTTGCGTACTGCTATGGTTTGTTATTATTATTTTTCTAAGCATACCTTTTCTCAGCTTCAATTATTATGAGCTCAGGTTGTGCACTTCTTCAAATGGGTTGCCAGAAAGCTTGTCTTATTTTGCAGACAAACTTATGTCTGTGTGTTTACACTTAAAACTGATGATTGCATTAAATGTTGAAAATGTATTAATTGCACCATTATTGATTAAAGATAAACTAAATGATTCTTTAAACCTTGAACAGTCATTCAGAATAGAGGGAATGTGTGAAAACTGTCAAACCTAATGTGCTCTATAAGTACATCATCTTTATTGTTGACAATGGTTATGTTGCTAAGCACCAAGTTATAAAACAAAAGAGTTTCCCCTAAGCCAGGCCATGAAGAGAAGGTAAATCTGTAAAAGGGGCTTACTGTGATGCAGCATCTTATGTCTGCCCTGGAAGCTGTTCCTTTTAAATGTTAAATTTGGTCTGTGGAGCAGAGAATTCTTTTCTTACAAAGGTTAAGGTTTGTACTTTATTATAACTCTCCACAGACAATCTCAGTTTAATAGAGCATTTCACTTTTTGAGACAGGATGAAGGTAGGTCGATCTGTGGTCTATAGGTCTATAGGTAGATAGCACCTCGGTAGATACATTGACTTTATCTCCAGAACTCTGTTTGTCCTTCACTTGAAGCAACATTGCAGGCATAGAGCATTATTAAAGGTCTGTTGACACATGTTTTTAATTCCATAGTTATTTTGCTTAGTTATTTTACTGTGTCTTTTCATTAGTCTAAAGTGAAAATAATAAACAATTTTTCCCTCAGTGATTGAAAATGTAGTGGTTGAAACTCCACTTTTAACTGTGGCACACAAGTAGCCTGTTGTCTGTTAGACTACTAGCCCAGACCTTCAAGGAAAGTTTATTTACATAGTACGTGTCAATAGCAAGGCAATTGAAAGTGTTGTACATGATGGGGGAAAAAAAGGAAAATTACATTGCAGTGGCACAAATTTTAAAATAAAATGATATATTGAATTATATACAAATATATATATTTTAGATAGAATAGTCAAAAGCTACTCTAAAATAAATTACAACAACTTTGGGTTGCAGTGCCTTTAGTTTTCTGAGACTTTATTTCAGATTAGTGGAGCGTGAGTACTAAAAGCTGCTTCTCCTTGTTTGGTTCTGGTTTTGGATATGCAGAGTAGATTTGAGCCAGAAGACCTGAGATGTCTGCACAGTCGACAGACTGAAAATAAGTCTGTAAATTATTTTCGTGCTAAGCTATTTAGTGATTTGTAGATGAATACAAGTATTTGGGAACCATTGGAAGGACCACTGAGATGATGTGCTCCACTTTCTTAGATTTGGTGAGGAAGTGGGTAGCACTCGGGATCAGCTGATCAGATGCATTTGTTTGCTCTGCTTTTTAGACAGACCTGTGAAGTTAACATTACAGTAATCAATTCTCTGGTTCTACTGAAAATAAACTCATGAATACACATTTTTTCAAAGTTCTGCAAAGACATTTTAATGTATAGTTGTGTGTCATCTGCATAGTGATGGTAGTTAATTTTGTTGTTTATAAAGGTTGGAATGCATGGGAGCATGCAGATATGTAATAGGAGGAGCCCTATGATCGACCCTTGTTGAGCCCCATGTGCAATTTCTGTGTTTAAGTTAACCTACTGACAAAAAGCACAAAATTAAGTAGAATTTAAAACAGTCAAATGCTGTACCGTAAAGTTTTCAATGCACTTTAAAAATACTGTTTTATAAAAATAAAGCCAACAACACTTAGAGTTATAATCATGCTAAGAGTATGTAATATACTGTAATGCATAATCATTTGTTTATCAAATGTAACTGTATATATCATACAAAAATGTGTTTATTTTTAGGACTCTTCTGTCATAGTTAGTTGAGTTTAGTTTTTCTGAGTTTAAATAAGTCTTTATAAGTACAGAAGTTGATACTGTAGTTCTAAAGTCAAAAAGGGTTCCCTTTTTCAGTTTAGAACCTTGAAAAGATTTAATTCCACAAAACAATTTTAAATTTCTCAATCTGTTTATTGTCAGAGGGAGATCTAGATATCCCTCTTTACAATAATACTCAAAAGCTAATTCTACAGAACCACAAAAGGGTTCTTGGCTTCCATCCCTACATCAGGGTCAGGGTCTGCTCTGGACAGACCTCTTATTTCAAATTCTCTTAGTAAACCTCTAAAGCAGGGCCCTCTGGCTTGGGGAAGTTGTGGCCAACCATTTGAAGATTTAAAAAAGGAGAACATGGTCCATGGTTGGCAGAGATGGGAAGTAACGAAGTACAAATACTTTGTTACTGTACTCAAGTAGATTTTTCTGATATTTTTACTTTACTTTACTACTTTTTTTTATGGCGACTTTTTACTTCTACTCCTTACATTTTTACACAAATATCTGTACTTTCTACTCCTTACATTTAAAAAAAGTGGCTCGTTACTTTAGTTTTGATCATTTCAATGGAGTTACCGTTATTATTTTTCACGTCATCAATGCCAAATTCAATCTAATTGGATAGGAATCTACGTTGCATTTGACGCACCACTACAAGATGAATCGACATGTTCGGCGGTATTCATTGGCGGCAAATCATTGCAGCTTGGTGGCGGTGGCGTTAGCATAGTAGCATGGACAACGAGATGATTGAAACACAACGGAGATCTAGTCCTATTGGCAGACAATCATTTAAAATGTAGGCAACGGCATGAAAAAAGTGGTTTCTACTTTTACTTTTATACTTTAAGTAAATTTACAAGCCTGTACTTTGTTACTTTTACTTGAGTAAAGAAGTTTAATCAGTACTTCCACTTTTACCAGAGTATTTTTTAACACAAGTATCTGTACTTTTACTCAAGTACGGAAATTGAGTACTTTTGCCATCTCTGATGGTTGGCTGTTAGGTTTTAGGAACCCACAGTACTTTTAGGAAGTGGAGAATAAACTTTGAGGATTTCTTTAATTAAGTCACTATTTTCTTAGTTGGGAAGGCAAAGCCTAAGAGCTCTAACTCCATCATCATGGCAGATATTACTAAGAAAATGCCCCTGGTGGCTGGGCAGAAGTAGTGGCTTAGTTTGAGAGGGAACTACAAACCCAGATGATGGATATTGTTGGCGAAGGATGAGTATGTTTAGGATTACCTTAATAGGAGGCAATCTAAGGATGCAGGAGAAGGTGGGTCCATCATCATGCACCATGAAATCACTGAAGCAGTTAAAAAGCTGCCTGGCAGTGGGGCATCAGCTCTGGAAGAGAATTCGCTAAAGGCACTGAAATGCTATTGGCGTAGTTGACAGACAAGGCATCTTAGTGTTGCAAATCAGGTTAGTGGCAGGGCCTGTGACGTGTCATATGGGGTAGTATTTTCCCGAAGTGTTGTATCTGTTGAGGGATCAGACTTCCTACCGCCCCCAAAAAGAGTTTACTGTAGTTTAGTTTGAAATTAACTGTTGAACAGCTCTTAACCATTGCAGAGTGGTTAACGGGCCAAAGATGTTTGAATGTCCAGGCAGCCTTATGACTTTGCAGCTCAGTAAACGTTTAGGCAGAATCCTTATAGATGCCTTTCACCTCATGTCTGGCCTCAGTGTTCCTCAGGGCAGAACCTGGACAAGCATGAGGAGTGTGAAGCAGATGGATTGAGACTCAGTTCCTCTGGATATGTGGCTAAACAAAAAAAGAAAGGTTAATTACTTTAATAAAAAGAAAAACATTACGTTGATTTAATTACATTTACTGCCATCTCTCCTTTTTGTTCGGTATTTATTTGAAAACTTCATCAGTGAGGTTTTCAAGTTCCTCAGTGAGGAATAAAAAGTCTGTAATATACATATAAAAAATAGTTTAAAGTCTCTTCTTTTTCTTGATTAAGAAGTACTTCTCAACCTCTTTATGCATAAAGAGAGCATCTTTATGGAACTTATTGAAGTTAATTTGCTTTTACAGCACTATAGAGCAAAAGGTTAGTGTTATGCTGCAGAGGAGACAATACATGCTGATAAAACAAGGTCAATTAAATGACATCAGCTTCAGCATTGGATTCAATAATTAATGTCAAATATGAATGCTATAGACTGCAAATGAAGCAGCACGATTGCTCTTTTGCTTTGTTTCAAGATTGAAGAGTTTCCTGTAAAGAGATATTGCAGTTCGATGCCACTTTCAAACAATGTTTAAGTGCTGCGCTTTCTTTTCACGTCTTCAAGATAAAAAGGGAGAAGAGGAACTGTTTGGGGGTGTGGAAGCTAGAGGGAGTATGAGGGGGTTCTAAGTGTTAAAGAGTAATGGGCTGTTGTGATCTGAGGCGGCACTTGTCTCTCCGGCAGAAAGCATATTTCTTAGCACTGCTGTTGGTAATCATAATAATAACAGCAAGTCGTTTGCGTTGTTTCTCCGCAGCTCTCACTGTCTCAGCTGGCAGCTACTTCACGCTACCCGACCATCAGCCACTTCAGCTCGGCGTTACCGTGGCAACAGTCATTTCCTTCTCTGCTCCATCCTTCCCCGTTGGCATCGGCCCACCAGCTGTCACATGTCGTAAGACTTCCACCCCCGTTCGCTTACACACACAAATACACCCAGTCATGGTCTCACACTCAAATTTCACATTCATGCCAAATAAAAAAGCGTTTAACAAAGACAAGCATTTACAAGACTGACATTTCTACACAAAATAAGCTAAGTGGTTTATATATCCTCAAGACAATGCAGGCAATGATTTAGTTCAAGCATACCAAGCTTGGCAGAAGCATTTCTACACCTTGACATTTTCCATATTTTGTCAGGTTACAACCATAAAACTTTGATGAGACAGACCACAATTACAGCTGTAAGTTTTTAGGGTATGTTTTTATTCCCTTTGTTCCTTGAGACTAAAGGTTTTTAGCCTCAAGTGTAGTCAGATTGGTTGAAGAATATCTTTAAACAGAAATGTCGTCTTGACATAAATCCTTTATTTCACACCTAAATATGCTTTGTTTTAAGAAGTTCTGATGTAGCCCCGGCTATATTATGGTTTCCTTTCTCTGATGGAAGTTAAACCCCTTCTTGTTTCTTAAGAGTTTTAATGCAGTAATGTATTTGGCTGCATCATCCTCCCATAATCTCTGAACCGTCGTCCCTGTTTATGCCAAAGAAAACAATTCCCAAAGTGATGTGTGCAGTACACTGATCATGTTAAAAGTGGGATATTTTTTTCTTCTATAAAATAAAAAAAACCTGCTTTAAACTTTTCGACAGCTTTTTACCTGACTGGTTTGGTCTTTTGAATAAGTATTTGTTTCAGATTAACTCTCAAAATAAAAAAAATCTGTCTTATTTGAATTATTTTATATAATATGCTATAATTGCTATCTTGCATCTGTTCCAATTTAAGTGTATAAATTTAAGCCAATTTTGTGACGCTGATACATTCATTTTTAATGTTAAGATCAATGATATATACAGTGAACAACATTAAAGTGTATATAAACTAGAATTTCGGGATCCAACCATTACAATCATTGCATACAGTTTTGCAAAGTGGAGCAAGTTGGCTTTAGTTTGCAGATTTTAATACCTCTGGTGAATAATTTTCTGAAACGATGCAGGAGTAACCTGCTCCCTGCTGTTGTGGGTGTTTGCTGAGAATTAGCTGGCACTCATTTTGCATGTGAAAGCTGCCTTGTCTTTGCTAAATTAAACCATGTTCTTCTATAGCGAGGCATATATTTGGGAATTGGTTCAGGGCACATTAGAAACAGTGGTGCAATCCCACACAGTGAGGGGAGGCTTGTGTGTGTGCAGTAAATAACTGCTGTTCTGTGAAAAGAATCAGAGAACATTAGGGGAGAAACATCCTCAACTAGAAAGGTAAAGATTTCACAGAGTGCTGTTCAATCCATAATTTTCTTAAATGTGGTCGTACTACAAACCTGCACTATCATGACAGGTTAACAGAGCCTCTATTCAATCCAAATAAGCACCTGATGGGAGGACAACTTTTAGTGACTTGAAAAATCTGGGCTTCATGGAAGAGCAGCAAGAAGAAAACAACTCTAAGCATAGGTGTTCATCACGTTTTGCTAACTATGACTTCTCAAAAAGGGGTTTAAAAGAAAAAAAAAAAATCAGACAGCCTACCAAAATGGTTGCACCACCATGAAATACATATCCATCCATTAGTTAACAGCTAGCGTATTGCACAAAACGTGTTTAAAATACGTTATTCTAGAATGTTATGCAACAGATCAACACAAAGTACTGCATATTTTTGAAATGGATGGAGAAGGAGAGCGGTTTATTTATTTTCCAATCTTTTCAGAGCAGGTTTCCTGTCTTTGCTAAAAAATGCAAAAAAACGTTACGGTGTTACCACCATGGTATGGTATGTTTTTAGGAAGTGAGTAGCGCTATGATTCACATATTTACTGTGTCCTTTACATGGTGAAAAGGACACAAATTTTGTTTTAAACTCTGGTGTTTTTCCTTCCTTTTAATTCCCAGATTGTTGTTTCAGCCTCAATGTTTTTCATCTGATACCGGAATAATCCGAACGCCTTTCTCAAGGTGTAGCAATTGTTGAACACTTTCTGATAGAGCTGTCAGAACATGTTATCTAACAAATAGCTCTTAAAAAAGTAGAAAACCATGAAGATTTATTCCCCAATTTTACAGTGTTTACTGTACATGTTCAGCCTTGAGATTCATTTCCAAGGTTTCAGAAGCACTTACTGTCTTCATATTAAGGCTTCAAAGCTGCATGGAACTAAAGCATTAAATGTTGACATAAATATATCAAATAGATCTAGATCATCATAACCGATCCATCATTTTCAGGATGTTTCTTTTCTTTACAACCAGTCCTTTTAATTAGCTGTGTGACCCTCGTTTTTATTCAGATGGGGGTAGGGCTCCCATTTTGAGCAGGCAAGTAGATTTCTACCATAAGCAAAATACATTTTTATCTCATAGATATTAAACATAAAAAAAACTGTTTCCATTTTTTTCCCCTTTTTTGCTTTACAGCAGATTGCAAAAGCCGTATTGCTGTGCTGCAATACAGCTTGAAATGGGTTTCTAACTAGACAGCAGCTATTTTATTATGTTTCTCCCATCTATTATGCTTGAAATCCATACAGCTTAGGCTATGAATCATATTGCCTGAATAATCCAAGAACTGTGTCTAAGTCCTGCAGAAGATAAGGGCATAATCAGGAACACAATATTGCAAAGAAGAGACACAATTGAATTTGGCTCACACAGACTAAGTCGTGCTCTGAGAACAGCCAGAATACCTTATCTGTCTATCTTTTTCGCTGTAACTACACTGACGGATAAAAGTTTTTTGTCTATTTTGCATTATTAGATTGTTTTGCTTTTTTGTCCACATTACAACTGGACACATGCATCTATAGATTACCCAAAGGCCTTTATTTTGTGAAGCTAAAATAATAACCACAGTTCCTCCATACATGCCTAGAAGCCATTTTTTTTATTGTTTAACTATAATTGTTTGTTTCATTTTTATTTAAAGCTGATTTTTACTCTACAAACCTATCTTTGATTTCCATATAAGGCGGCGTCTGAAATGGCAGCAGTCAATGAAGCAAAAAGAAAGGTTTGACCCTTACCCTTCTTTCTGAAAATAGGTCCTAATAATAACGCAGTTGATAGTTTCTTTCAGTAAATTAGCTTGCAGAATTTACTGTTTAAACCTCCATTTGTCCTTGCAACCATAAAACCTGAACACACCTCCCCATGAAAATCACTCATCCATATGTTATCACACCGCAGCAGCTTAATGGCAGCGAGTGCAAAGTCATCAATTATTAGGAGCATTTAACATTTTGAAAGCTAGCGTTTCATACCATGCCAACCTCAGAGGCTATTATGTCGCTGGCTGTTTCATCACATGTTGCACATGTGTACCTGTGCAAATGCAGCAGCGGGATAATAGCCAAGGTTATTGGTGATATGATGATGAAAAGTTCAAGAATATCCAGCTGTACTTGACGTCTAATATGAATTTTAAAATGTCTACAGGTGTAAAGGGTGGGGAAAAAAACTACAGAGGAGGAAACGCTTCACTAAATATTGCCTTCATTAGCACTCGGTGGATAATAGTTGGTGTTTTTTAACACAACAAATAAGAAACCAAAATACCTTAGCACAGTATTTGTTTGTTTAGGTCTGTGTCCTTTCCTCTCTGTGTGGCTAACAAGCTATGTAACCCCACCCCTTTAACGAGCCCCGGGAAATAAATAAATTACTAGATCGGGAGTTTAACCAAAGCCCCTGGAAAAGGAAATGATTTATATTGAAACAATTGTAACTTGAAAAGTCCAACTCTCCTGAGTGGAAGGGATACAGGGCTATAGAATATTGTGTTATGAATATACATACAGATGTATATGTTATACCGTGCCATTCCAAAAAAAGTGAAATTAAAAACACCACTTCATTTTGTTTCCAAGTTTGAAGACGTTTCGCTTCCCATCCAAGAAGCTTTGTCAATTCAAAATGTGAGGAAAGTGTTGAGTTCGAGGTTTCATACAGTAGCACGGCTGTTAGTACCTCAACACCTTGTTTGTGTTTTGAAAACATGCTAATTGAAACAGACCAAACCGGATCCAGCCCTTTTAAAAGGGGGTCGTTTGGCTCCTTTTGTTTTGTTAGCCTGCAATTCCCCATACCCATCTAAATGTCCGAAAGTGGTGTTGTTAAAAGGGGTTTGTGGGCCTGGCTGAATAGGCGAAGTCTTCCGATCTCCTGTACAGGGGCCGGGGCTGCGATGTAAACGGAAAAGGGATTAACTCAACTGCTGCATTGTAGGTTTTTGAAAGCTGAAACCTGAGTCAACCTCCTCTGTTTAAGGTTGTTTTTTGTTTCCGAACATAGATGGCTTCCTTCACGCCCCTCTCAAACCACCTATTTTCATAAAATAGGTGTCTGCAAACTTGGAATCAATGTCCAGTGGATTGTTTTTAATGTAATTTATTTTTTATTTTTTTTGGAATGGCTATGACATGGATGACTGAGAATCTTCACCAGCATATATCTGTATATATTGCATGAATATGAATAGGTTGGCATGGCCTCAATGACTTATGGAGAATATGGGTCATTTATAGGTGTAAGTTAAATATGAATATAGATAAATATAATAGTATATTTGATAATTTCACCGTAAACACATGTATAGATTCCAGCAGGAAGGTGCTGCATTGCCTGAATATTAACCCTGCACAATTTGCACGAATAAAGTCTCTCAGGGAAATTTTGTTGGATGGACCTCCATATATAACAAATGGGGAAAGAGGAAGGTGACAAATTCCATAAAGAAGTCTGCAGATTTGTAGTTGTTTTGTGTGGCAGGGTTACTGCCACCCTCCTTGGTTGCTAAGTGACGGTCAAAGCGATACAGACCACCATGGGACATGAAAGAGGTCTGATTCAACTAGTTGTAAGTCGACGTATTAAGGAAATTATGAAATTATTTTATGAAGGTTGAAAAGAAACTTAGTGTTTATTTAATAGCTGTGCAATGTCCAAAATCATCACTAAACAATACATAAACCATGGCCGTATCAATACTTCATGTTTCCAAAGGCTGTTGTTCTAAAAGTTGCATTGTAGACCTCAACAAATACACTTTTATTAATTAAAAATTTTCCGTAGTCTCTTTAAGAGAGTTGGTATGAGGACAGAGGCTTGGGCAGATGGACAAATTCTGGGATGGACTATTGGTAGCTTTATGATGAGTATGAAGGGAAAATGTATAATAGTGATTATTCCTCATTGACTAGAGAGGCTAAACCTCCCCAGTAAAATTTGTTAAATTATTGGTAAAATATTTATTATCAAACTTTATAAATGTATACATTAAAGTGAATTAAATATGCGCTAAAATGTGCCTGATTTCATGAGAATGTTGCACATTGAGCCCACTCTCAGATGCAATCTCCCTTCCGCTCTGGAATCAGCAGGACGCTGCCTGCCAGCCTCTTTGAGCTCTGATTGGATAACACGAAAAAATACATCATTTCCACTGAGGCTAAACGTCTTAAAGGTCTATGAAGCAGGGGCAGGTTGTGAAGTTGGCTGCTTGATGCTGATTGGCAAACTTACTTAAGGAGTTTTGACTGACGGTGGCCGGACAGCGATGAGGGAAAAGTGATAATTTATTAAGAACAGTCATCTTGAGCTGAAGTCTTGCTGTGGTTTCTAAAGTTTATTATTTCATAGCTCTTCACAACAGCTATTTTTACCCGTTGTAATGACGTTTTTTATGTGTTTCAGCGTTTGTTAACGCAATACGTGACGTTTGGATTCAATTAACACCATTGAGCCTCCACTGTTTCTGAGAGCAGCAGCACCACTGATGTGTTCAGTGTGTAGTTATATATGGAATAATCACTCTAAATAATCCATCTGATTTATGGGATGGGTGTTTTTGCCAGAGCACCTGCTGTCTTTTAAAGCCTCATTAAGATGTCACCGTGAACGTTAACTAGAGGAGATAGGTGGAGCTGAATGCTTGCAGTGGAATTATAAACAGGTGGAGACAGGTATTCATTCTTCTTATTCACACTGTATTAAAATGTATGCTACATAGGCTAATATATCTATCAAGTATATTATCTCCTCTGATGGAATATGTTCAGGAACATCATAAAGTGCCTTTTTTAAGTACAAATGTGACATGCACATGTATTTATTAATGTTGATTTTTCTTTCAACCATTCTCATCTTTTTTTGAGGTTTTAAAATAAAATATATAAGAAAGTTGAAAGGGTATGGCTGTTTCTCCAAAACATGATGCATTGGGATGTTTTAAAAATAGATCTTTGAAAACATGATAGAAATCCAGCTACATCATTCCATCCTATTTCCATCATGCTTATCCCTGCTGGGGTCGTGAGGGGTGCTGGTGCCTATCTCCAGCTGTCAGTGGGGGAGAGGCGGGGTACACCCTGGACAGGTCATCAGTCCATCGCAGGGCAACACAGAGACAAACAGGACAAACAACTATTCACACACACACTTAAACCTTAGGAGAATTTAGAGAAGCCAATTAACCAAACAGTCATGTTTTTGGACTGTGGGAGGAAGCCGGGAGAACGTGCAAACTCAATGCTGAAAGACCCCAGATCAGGCTTCGAACCTGGAACCTTCTTACTGCAAGGCACTGTGCAACACCAAAATCCAGCAAAAATAAACAGAAAATATTGTGATCTAGAACAATCTTGTAATCAGCTTCATTCATTCCTAATTACTGCACATATAATCACCTGTGGGATGCAAGATGTATGCTACAATTGATCATTTCTAACAACATGTGAATTTCTCTCACTTTCTTAATAAAGATAACAGTCAGAGTTAAAATATAACAAAGCTAAGGTTTAGCACTCAGAGATAGACCACACAAAAATCATCCAGGGTGAGAAATTAGATATTTGTCCTTGATCAGCTGCACATGAAAAAGACAAACTTAATTGCTGTTCAGCTTATGATTTTAGGCTTATTTTTTTCATTCGAACTCTGAAACTAAATATGGAGTTTTGATGCATAAATGGAAATAATCTTGACATTTCTATAGATTTTTTTTTTTGCATTCAACTTCTACTTTTTAGAACTGTCTTCAAAGCTGCCGTCTCAAGGTTATGCCTCCTGCAACTTCTAGATGTGTCTCTGCTTCAATGCTCCAGACTTGAATATTAGCTCATTTGCTGAGCTCTGTGGACTTTGACCGCATGCTAGTGATGTGGTTCTGTATTGCCATTTGATTCATGTGTGTAGGGGAGGGCACACGTTTAAAAGCCGCATGACAACATCCCTCAATGATTTGAGTTTCAGACAATAATCTGAGCATAGAAACCTCAAAATCTGTATCATTCTGAATCAGCAAATCAAACTCTATATAAACCAAAAACTGGTGAAGAAAACAGAGAAGCCGGAGTGGTGCAGCTTTACTTTTATATACTCTACACAAGTTATTTGAATCAGAGCAAACACTGGACGGACCGAGCAAACCCAGACCAGGGTAAGCTCCTTACCTCCTCTTGACACATGGCTGCTGTGTGTGAAAGATACTTATTTCCACTGTAAGCTCAGGGCCAGAGCAGTCAGAGCATTAGGCGCTTTCTGGAATCTGTTTTGACAAATCCACTACAAGTTTTTTTACTTATTGCCTCATTATTTTAATCCATGTCTCATTACCCAATTTCACTTCCCATGCATCCAGTTGTCAGCTGTGTTTAGTAAAATCAGTCCTTTTAATTGTACTGCAGTGAGTCAGCCTTTATGATTCCTGCATATTTGCCTACACTTCTATGTGATCAGCTTGTAATTAGATAGCAAAATTTGCTTTATGCCATTTTGAGTGATGGCTATGAAGGAGAACTTAAAAATGGGGAACAGTCAGAATTATCAGTGAAGGAAAACAGGTGGTTGCTGAACTGCAGCAATTCAGCTGTATTAATCCTATTTATTCTTTTATCTATACATTGATTGTTATGTTTGTTTTTGTAGGCCTGTTCAGCTGTCAGCAGCATCACCCACCTGGAGATGGACCTTCAGCGGGAAGGAGGAGAGGTTACCGCCAAGGACGTAGAAGGAGACCAACTTCAAGAGCTGCCCTTCACCCCTGTCCATGCTCCTGTCATTAATCTGGGAATTAATGTGCCGAGGTCAGCGGCTCACGTTGTTTGTCACATTTAACAAAAGGAATTTAAACCTACACCAAGCCCCCAAGAGGGATTGATGGAAGCTGTCATCATTTGTTAGAATCCTGTAATAAATAGTTCAGAAATCTTAAATAGTGTAATGGAATAACACAGAAATGGATGCAAATTCCAAATGATAAATAACATGAGAATGCCAACACAAGCTGCATCACTGTGCAGCTAGGAGCAGAATTTTTTTTCTCCAAACACTCAGGCCATCATAATCCAGTTAACACAAATCTGTTATCCAGCTGACATTAACATCCTAAATAATCTATAATTGCTACGGTTGAATAGAACCTGGGTTAATAGAACCCAGAATATCCATCAACAGCATCTTTACGGAGTTGTAGCCTCTGAGGTCAGAGAAGAAACAATCTGCAGTCAATCAGCAGGTTTATAGCACACTTTCCTGTTTTCTGCATTTCTTCCTTTGAAAAAACTTTGGTTTTGAAAATTCAGTCTTAATTTAATCCAAAATGATCTCACCTCCTGATAAAGTTGTAGCCTGAATAGGCTATGCTAACATTTTCACTTTACTGTTTATTAGGTCTGAAACAATCAGATAAATTTTGATTAATCGATAATTGAAATAATCGTCAATTGATATGTGTGTCAACTAAGTAACGATTTATCATTAACAGGAGTATATAGAGACCCTGTTAGAATATGCTTTAGCTGACTTGGAGCAGCAATTATACCAAACATAAAAGTAAAAAAAAAAACGTTGGCATTTAACATACAAAAAACAACATTTTTATCTTTCAATATGCTCTACCGAGATATCCGCAAAGAGAAAAGTTTTAGTTTCACCTGGTTTAATTCCATAAAAAAAGCACTTCTTTGAGGAACTATTATTGATCAATAAATGGGAAAAATAATCAACAGATTACTCGATTAGCAAAATACTTTTTAGTTGCAGCCCTACTGTTGATGTCTTACCTGCTCCCTCACATTATTTTGCAGCACTTTTCGGCCAATTCATTATTTTCCCTTCCCTGACTTCTCCTTTCCTCTCCACTGACTCTCGTGCTCCAAGTTTTATGCAGCGGATTCTCAATCTGTCCTGTGCCTTAGGAACAGAAAGGATGAGGCTTGGGTGTGAGTCTGCTGCTCACTATGTGTTGACTGAAATGAATGAACAGCACGGATAAATGTGACCCAAAAAAGGGCCATTGTCTGCTAAGATTTGCAGACACTGACACTGAGCAGGTAGCAGACGGTTAACCAGGAACTATACCACCTTTCCTGATGCCCAGTCTACACCTGTGTAAAGCCCAATATAAAACTATTTCTATTAAAGTACACATTGTTTTCAGTTGGGTTGTCAAGTCTGGATAATCCATGTTTATTTCTTGGAATTCTGCAGGCCATAGCATCTGTGGGGGGTTTTCCTTCCCCACCCAAAACTACTATAAATAAATATGAGAATATAACATTATCAAAAATGCAAGTTGCATATGATATATACAGTATATATGTTAGAAGAGAATCATAGCGGTTGTTAAACAACAACGTAAAATTAAATGAATAGTGATTATGTTTGTTTGTTTTTTGTTTACTACAGTTCATACAGTTTATTGAAGCTAATGAAGCTAATGATAATATTTTAGTTTCAGCTTGGTTTACTGTAGGAACTTGAATATAGGTCTAACTTTTTAAGATAATATTCTTAAATGTATCCATATCCTTTTAGGTATTTGATTTTTTTCTTCAACAGTTCTGTGAATAATGCAATAATTATTTATTACTTTTCTAATCTGAATTAAAAATTCACCAATAGAGTTTCCATAAAAACACTCCCATATCTGTCGAGCTACTTCCCTAAATTAAAAAACAACACTTTGCAAATAACGAGCACAGACACTGAGAAACAAAGCCGTGCATCGATGAGCGGCGTCAGTAAATAAGCAGCTGGCGCTGAAACAATTTTCCCAATCCCAGCGTTTTGGATCCAGACACCATGTTGTTCAGTTCAGTGAACTGAAACATCTTTGCCTCTTCACTCAGAGCCAGAACATCTTTTTGACTGTTTTCAGAGTGAGATGACCCACTTTTTGGGGAAAAACAATAAAGTCAAAAGCGGTTTAATCCAAGTTGCTGTGCATATCTGATGGAGCCCCTTCTGAAACACAGATGATGGCTGGAATATCATTTCAGTGACTAAATTAGGAGAGAAAGGGAAAATGAAAAAAAAAGCATGAAATTGATCCAGCTGCAGAGGGGGAAAAAAGATTACCTCCCATCACTACCATCACCATAATTAGTTTGATCAAGGCCGCTATAAGAAATTCTTTATTACTGGCTTAGTAATTTACTGAATAGACCTCTGTTTTTCATGCTATCTTGTTATTGCTTATTTTCTTATTCCTGGACTGTATTCAGCCATCTGCATGCTGCAGTAGACTGAGCCATTGCATCCTGAGTTTTAAAAGTAAAAGTTATGAATGTTAGTGTAGTTCTGTTGAAACAGGTGGCCACTATGATTAGCGATAAATGGAAATTATGCCTTAGGATCCTGAGGGAGCGCTTTGGCACCCGTCCCCCTTTCCTCCCCTGTAACTGTTACCCTGGAGCTGCTGTTTGATGGATAATGCTGACATCCGTATGCCTTCTAATCATCGTTTCATCACATCTATGTTTAGTGCAGACGGATATTGAAACTTGCGTTTAGTTAAACGGGATGAAACGATAAAGTTGATGTTATCCCTCAAACGATAAACATCTCAGATTACAGAGAGAATGCGGGATAAAGTGAGAAAGGTCTGAATCTATAAACAGGTGTTGTGGTATTTTTTTCCCCTTCATTTTTCCTGACTCATTTCAAACCAATCACCTTAATGAGGCCTGTGCAGCAGGGAATCGACACATTACCTCCTGTTGTTTGTCAGGCATCAAGAACACGTTTGAAGAAGTCTGTGGGCTGTGCTCCATCAGATCTGACATTTTCCTTTCCTTTTTCCAGTTCCTGCTCTGTCAGCTCCAGAAGCTCCCTGGCACACCTCTTCTCGGCCGGTTTTCCTGAAATTGTGGACTGCAGCGGGCAGGTGGCGGAAGTCCTGGACCCGACTGAACCTGTGCCCTTCGATCCTCAGCGGGAGGAGGCTGACCTCTTACAGGGAAACCTGCTGGTCTTTCAGTTTCTGGCATTTACCAGGTAATGTCTGCTCTGCTGTGGCACATACAGCCTTAGTGAGCATACTGATTAAGTGTCTTAAAAAGTATAAAACACTGCATATTCTCTGACTTGGCTCTAAATAATTGGAAGTTTTTTGAATAAGCTTTCACATTTTGTCAGATTAGAACGCCAAGAAACTTCACTGTATTTAAGAAGGATTGTAGTCCATTGACCAACACAAATGTCCCCATTTTTGTCAAATGGAGGTAAAATATGTGGACTAAAGTTTTTTTTTTCCAAAATAAAAATCTGCCCATTTGCCTTCACCTCAGTTTTAATAAATGGAGATTATTTGTAAAATATAAACCTTTTCCCTCTGATTCTTATGGATTTCTGTCCGGACTTTGACTTGGCCAATCAAACACATCTGAGTCGTTTTGCTGTAACTTTGGCTGTAATTTTTAATACCGTCCTGCTGGAAAGGGAAGCTCTGCCCCAGTCTCAAGTGTTTTGCAGCTTCCAACAGATTTTTCATTCCTTCATGATTACCCTGGATCCAGCTCTATCTATTTCCCTGCCAGCTCTGACTATGTTTACCATCAGCAAGAAAAGCATCACCACAGCAAGTTTCAACATGAGAATTGTCTGCTGCAGCAGTGTTGGCTTTCTGCTAAACAAAGCATTTATTACTCAGTATTAGTCTCAGCTGACCAGAACTCCATCTTCTACATGTTTACTGTTACGGCCGATACTAGTCTGTAAATTAATGGTTTCACAGTGAATCATCTGCTACTGCTTTAGACCAAATAAATTTGGGGCAAATAATTATAGTTTATGTTTTATTGCTCATAATTTGATCTGAAATGGGGGCATCTTGGCTGGTTTTCAGATTAATATCCCACTTGTTGAGCTCAGCTGAATTTCTACATCTCTATATGTTTTCAGCTGTCCTATACCCATACTTTTGAGAAAAAACACTAAACGCTGCTCCATGAACATCTGTACATATATTTAGAATAATTTACACATAGGTGGAATTCATTTACCGATTAAATCAGATATTTCCAGTCTTGATGGTCAAAGTCTTGCATGCTTTAGGGCCCTGTCACACCTTGCCGATTTAGCCAGACGTCCCAGAATCTCCTAAAATGCTGGCATACGCTAAACCTTCTATGTAATTTGTCAAGTTTGGGCGTGTACATGGCGTATTCATAACGAGTTCATAACTTATGTCCAACGACAGCCTAACTTACGCATAATGCACAGTAGTGTAATACTAATGAAATGATGCACAGTGATAATTTCAGGGGCATCACGCAGCATCAGTTAAAGCTGCTCCTCTCAGGCGAAACTGTTCTCGGTCTGCATAAAAGATGTCTTGATCACAGTATTAACCTCGCTGCTGTTTACCGCCCACCCCCCAAAAAAGAATAAAGAATAAGAAAAAGAAAAAAGAAATAAAGAAGGTTTGTAACCGCAGCAGATTCCGTGTGATGTCTGTTAGGAAGTTGGTCATGGCCATTGGCGTGAACGCAGGGAGGATCCATCACACTTACCTTCTCGCTCACCTTATGATGAGGATTAAGTCTCGAGGAGTACAGAAGGTTTTCTCCTGTGTACCCCCTTTTATACCAAAACTCTGCAAATACGCCATTATGCAATAGCTATGAGTTAGAAAAACATTCAGAGGACGTCTAGAACACATCAGATACGTTGATATGCGTTGGAGATAAGTTCTTGATAAGTTATGCATAAGTTACTCATATGTTTTGCATAACCTAGACACCACAACTTATGAGTAACTTACACTTAACGTAGGTCAGCGATCATATAAATTACCTGGCATATGGCATACCAGGTATGCCATATACCTGGCATACATGGCATATTACCAGCGTATGGCATATGTCAGTTAATTTCGAGCATGCTCAAAATTTCTCGACGTACTTGCCTTATATCAACGTGTGCCAGCGTGCTTCAGGGTGCTCATAACTTGTACAAAACATACCCATAACTTATCCAACATATGCCAGCGTTTTTGCCAGTTTTTCCGTACGTCAGGCATAAGATATCCATTGATAGCTGATTAGCAGTGTAATAATCTGAACCTGGTGTGTTAATGCAGAGAAACCTATAAAACATTATCTAATTTTGGACAACTTCAGATTAGATGCTTTCTAAAAAAAAAAAAGTAAGGGGTGTCTGAATAAAGATGGTTTAATACAAAATCACTTCATTTAAACTTTTTGGATGTTAATTAGAAGATGGATTTATTTTTCTTTACTGCTCTTTTATAAATGGACTCCTTTGTGCTAGTCTATCACATAAAATGTCACAATCTAATTAATACACTGAGTACTTTTTGTTATTGAAATTGTGACAAAATTTTTGATCGTTGAATGTTTCTTAGGCCACTAAGTGTAAAACTGCAGACTAGATTATTGCTTATCTGTCTTAAGCGCTGCCAGAAAATCTGATCAGGCACTAATTTGACACCTTCTGACATTTTTTTTTCTCTGTAGATGGAGCTGCTGACCTTTTACCGCACATTAAATGACTGATTATTCTAGTAAATATGTCCTTGACGTTTAAGGATAATCGCTGGCGACTTGTCTAGACAGCTTTCATATTTATTTCTTTAGTTTTTTTTTCTTCTTTCTTTTACAGAAAGACTTTAGTTTACATGAGGGAGCAATAAATTCCTGCCAGTCATCCTCTGCACACATATCAATTACATAAATATTCATGGTATGTACAGTCTGCACTACAAAAGCACATATTTCCTGTCAAATCAGACTGAATAACACCTCTGTCATTGTCCCATCAGAGAGACCTATGGAGTAGTCATCCCGTCAGACAGCTGACAGTGACAGGGGGGCTGCTGAAGGATGTCAACAAAAGCCTCCACTCTTTGTTGTCCCATCAGCAGTCCTTTGCATTTGTCTTGTTTGTCATTGACTCATCAGCGTTTCACTAACTCCTCACACTTATCTCAATACTCAACTGCAACTTCTCGTTTAGAGGCTTGATGCATGAAACTATTTGCATTGTTTATTTATGACTCTTTAGATTATGCAGTTTCTGTTTGGAGCAGTTTCAATCAGGACTACCATCTGACAGCATGTACTTATGGGTCATTGACAGATGGGGAGATCACACCAGACTCGTATATCCATGTTTATTATTTATATTTAGGGCTACATTTGATTTTCTATGTAGAGCTGCACGCTATATTGCAAATATTTTATCATCCCAATATCAGGGTGTGCATCCTTGCAGAAGACTGGAGTGCAATAATTGGTTTTTGATTTATTCCAAGTGCTACTTATAAACTTGTATTTAACATGCAGATCTGATATTTAGCCAGATGGACAGATGTTTACACCCGACACAAACAATATTTCCAAAATTGCTAAAGGTGACAGAGTCCAGGGAACATTGATTAAACAAAGATATATCTTAGTTTTTTTTTTTTCTAAAATCATCCAGCCCTATTTCAGCTTCTGCACTCTGTTTGTCTCAAAATGTCATATTCAGATTTGTAAAATGTCTCACCTTCAGCTATAGATCATGTTACATCACATACATGCTACAGTATGCACTAACTATATCAAAGTATGAAAATCAGAATAGAAAAACTACGATGCCATGTCAAATAGAAATATTAACTGCACCTTTTTTGCCCTTTCTAACTTTCTCTCAATAAAAGTATCTATGATTTTAATAAGTAAACAGTGTGTTTAGCACCTTGCAGAAATATAAAACTTTCTTCATTTTCTCAAAATTAATATCAAACTTTAAAGCAGATTTTATGTGACAGACTGAGAGAACATTGAAATATTTTGAAGAAGTTGGAAAATGATAAATGGTTTCAAAATTCTATAGGTAAAGGTCTTAAACATGTCCAGTGCTTTATTATTGAGGCCATTTAAATATCAAAACATCCTTAGATGTAGCCTAGATGCCAATGTTGACTCCAGTTCCCGGATCCAGCAATTAGGTAGCCACATTTCTCACAGGAAAACTACTATACTGAACAGAGGTGAAATAGTTTTTCTTGAAATAGGTGTATTTCATCTTGACTTGCGCAGAAAGGTAATGGTGCTTGTCAATGGAATAAGATAAGTTGAATCCAAAATAAGAAAACATACAACAACCCCATTATCAAATTTTAACTGCATAATATCTGATTAACTTACTTTAAAAATACTATTTTCGTTAGCAGATAATCTTATTTACCTGCTCAAAATAAGGGGAAATACACATATTTTAACTGTTTTCACCCATTCCACTCTTCTTACCATTTTTGAAGGGTACCAAAAGCAAAGACCCTGTCAGTAGAAGCCCAGTTTGCCAAATGAGCTTCTACACATCATCTCTACTTTAAGACCTGGTTGTGATGGCATCATGCTGTAGTCGGGGTTTATGGGAGGAAATATAGCAGTAAATACAGAGTAATCCTGGAAAACCGTCAAAAAACGTGAGACTGGAAGGTAGGTTGTTTTAGTTCCAAATTGCTTAGAATGAACCGGTCAAAGTCCAGAGCTGAATTCCAAGCCTGTGGGCCAGACGACAATTATTTTTTAGAAACAGATGTTCTCCATCCAATATGTATGACATTATATGAAACAGAATTAGTAGATATGTCTTCTAAAAGATGCTTACAGTAGATGGAATTGTAATGAAAAGTTTTTTTAAAGATTCCTCTCTCAAAGTAACTTAATACAAGTCCTTGTCATACTTTTAAAATGTCTTTTTATTAATGAAAATATGTTAAAATGCCTGTCTTCCCTTTTTCCACTGTATAACACCTTATTTACCTTCTATCGGTAATAAAAAAAGAAAATAAACACAAAAGTTTGGGGAAAATATTAATCAAACCATGGTGGATTTCTGCAAAGTCATAGAGCTCGGCTAATTGGCTGATGGTACTTCAATTTCTAGATTATGTAGAAATTTAAACTTTATTCACCTAATAATGAAAAAGTATGATATAGCTTTATTCCATAGCTTTAGTTTTATATAAGGCTCACAGCAGAAATGTCCTGAAATAAAAAAATATTGATGCTTGATACAGAGAATGGTCGCGCCGGGTTATTTGGTATAAGGTTATTCTATAGTTCAGGGAAAACCTATTTTGCTTTTGTTGTGAGGGAACTCATGCTTAGATTCCATAAAGGCTCGCAATTTAATCACATCCTCTTTGCAGGACCGATGGTGAGAAAGTTTGATTCTTGTATCTTTAGAGTAAAACAGCAAATGGTTAAAGCCTATGGGTAAGGTAAAACACTTTCACATAAAAAAAAAGCTGAGCACCCTGCAACCAAACACAAAGTATGGATTTCTATCTAAGATTTAATGACGCGCAAGAAGGATAGGCTAATTTATTTCTTCAGCTTCTTTTGTAAAACGGTCTGGAGTGCTACTTGAACCCACACACACTGGAGTTTGCAGTTAATTGCAGATCTGTGTGGCTCTCTGTCGACGAGTGGGGCGAAGGTGGGTTAGCTACCACATAATTATGACAAACAGGTGTGGCAGGAATTAGTTTTCAATGTGCTGCAGCATCACTGAGACAAGTTAGCAGGATGTGGCTGGATAGTGAGATTTCTTCCCCTCTCAGCTATTATGATTACAAATGTTTTCTATTAACAGGAAGCATTAAGGTGTTCCTGGATTAAATTCCCTTTAACCTTCAATGTCTCCCTGACTTTTTAAAGGGGCATAATGTCAGTGCTGCTCCCTCCTTGTTTCTGAAATGATTGTTTGAACTCAATAACATAATTATTTTCTTTTTATCAGTTTAGGAAGAAGCAGCTGAGCGTCTTCTGAATGTATTCCTTTTCAATAATTCACTGCTTAAAGTCACTTTATGTGAGCTCACTGGGAGTCTTTTGGAGTAAATCTTAATATTGAAGTGTTGCATTGAAAGTTTGAAACAGTGTGTGAAATTGCACTCAGAGGGAGGCATTTGTGTGAAAAGCAATACAAGCCGCTGGGATGTTCTTGTTCTTATAGACTGTTTTTTTTTCTCTCAAATGGGATTTTTTTTCAAAACAAAGGAAGGATTTCATTTGTCTGAAGTTGAATGAAGGTGTGTTTACTCACCAGTTTTAAACAATTTTTCCTCTTTCCCACATGTTGCGTGACAAGATTTTAAAGCCAATTTAATTAACTGTTTCTTTTATTTAAACCATTATCTAAAATGTAACTTAATCCAAGTATCTTTTATAAATACAGCTTTTTAATACAATTTAGGTCATAAAATTATGTTCTTTCTATCATAGGGTTATTTAATATATCTATTATAACCATGTTTTGAAAAGTTGAGAAAACATTTGTCTTCTTTTTGCAGGATACCTTCAGGAGGTGTTGAAAGTGACTGGCCTCGCAACATCTATGTTACTTTTCAGTTTTACCGCTTCCCTCCTGTCACTTCCCAGCAACTGAGGCTGGTGACCAGTGATAAGGTTCAGCACAGAGCTAGTGAGGCACTTCCTTGTGTCTTAGCCACCATCAACAAAGACGGATCTGTTAATCACGGTAAGATTCATGTCTCCAAAACAATGATCTATTTTTTGCCTGATGTTTCTGCAGATGATTAATGTCATGATGTGACAGCACTTCCCATGGTGTAAATAGGGGTAAAGATTTAGGGTGCCTTGCTATAGGTTTTTATGATTTTTAAGTTAGTCACATTTTACAATGCTAGAACCATAGCTGATATGATCCATCTCTGTATGTCTGCCTCAGCAGATCTCAAACTGAGCCTGTTTCTGCTGGAGGTTTCTTCCTGTTAAAAGGGAGTTTTTACTCTCCACTGTCGCTACAAGCATGCTTCTGTGAGAGATTGCCTTCAAGTCAATGAGCTGATGCAATCAAATGGTTTTCCTTAGATGGAAAACTTTGAATCAGTTTGACTCGATGATCTGGTTGAATTGTAAAGTGCCTTGAGATGACATGTGTTGTGAATTGGCGCTATATGAATAAACTGAATTGAATTAAACACTAATAATTCTGTAAGCACCTCCCATGCTTTGAGGTTTAGAAAAGCTCAAACATGTCTCTACAGCAGAGTTAAGTCTGATTGATCTAGCTTCATTTAGTAGCTAATGGCATGGAATAGATATTACAGCTCCAGACAGAGTGGCACACTTTACACATAAAAATGACCCCCATTCCTGCCAAGACCCAAAATGTACACCCATACCGGTATATCACTATTCCCAAGACCCACTCTGGACCCAATCTGTCCATATTTCTTTTTCTATGTATATTCTTCAGTGCATCGATAGACAAATGCTCAATAAATGTTATTTTTCTCAAGTAAAAAAATGTATAAGTTAATTTAATGAGTAGTTGATTTTTTTTTCAGTTGAACATAACATCTAATAAATATATGTAGCTAAAAATGTGCTGAATAAACAAAATTTCCAATTTTTTTATCAGACATCTTGTGGGTTTTATTAGCATTTAATGCAAGTAATAAATAGGTACTCATTAAATTTAAGTCTTATGTAAAACAGACATAATTTATCAAGTTACTATTTAAACTTTCCTCACAGCACCTCAGCCCTTTTTTGTCAACCATGTAAATTGGTTTTAAATGTGTCTACACACAGTTTGTCCTTTATGCTATGTATGTTGACTCGGATCCAATAGGACACCTGGGTAAAGCCTCGTCCATATTGGACTTCGTGTTCACAGAAAATGGAGCCTCTGGGGATAAAAAAAAACAGAGCTGCTTTGTTTAACTAAAACAAACAAAACTTTTGTTCTCTTTATTTGAAAAAAAAAGTCTTTAATCCACATTAATACACAATGATGTGATCTTCCCCTACATTATTTCATACTGTGATATTTTCAGAGTGGTGAATATAATTGAGTCAAATTGAGCTGCCTTACTTCATTGGATTCCTTGTCATGATCTTGATCTTGCCCTTTTAACTGCACCCTGTCATTCAGTTTAATTGAAATTCTTCTCTAAAGCCTCTGATATTGAGTTTTTAATTTTGTATCCTTCACACCTTATTGCAATGTTAGCTGCTATTGCTTCCAATACTTTTGGCTGAGATGAAGTTTTGATTTTTCTATTAAGCTAATAAAAGTATAAAAACCTTTTTTGTTATTTAGTGACCTCAAAAATAGATGTGATTGATTGTTTAAATCAACAGCTGTAAGTTTCTCCCAGCTAAAATTCCCTCTTCAGATAAAAAAAAATCATGTAATAGACTCTAATAGTTATTATTATTTAGTATAAAAGATAGATAGAAGAAATAACAGATAACAGAAATATTTGTGTGAAATACTCTCAGTTTGTATTGTCTTCATGTTTAAGCATGCAAATTGTTTGACTTAAATTAACTTTTTTATTGATCTCAGACTGGAGAAATTCTCCTCTGCAGGGAACAGTGTGGAGTTAAGGGTCTTGCTCAGGGACCCAGAGTGCAGGCTGTAGGGAGACTGAACTTGGTACTTATAAGATTTTCAGAGCACAAGCACACTGCTCTAACCACTAGGCCAACACTCCCCATTCTTACATTCTCCCCAACTTACTTAAACTGAAATTTTAAATTAAATTTCTTTTTGTTTACATTTGTGTATACAAAATGACTAAATAAATTTGTCTAAGTCTAAACTTACAATCATATGTTTGTGAAAGTTATACAGTAATTTTCAGTCCTGTTATTATGACTATTAAAATATTTTACTGAATGTGATTCCCTGAAGTGTTTTAATGTTTCTCTTCTTACAATTACCCTAAACAGAAAAATTTGTTGTACATATGCAGTATAAAGGATAAACAAAAGTTAAACATGTTTCATAAAAGAAAAGTTTGTGATCTATTCAGAAATTCAACATTAACTACTGTTTTTATTAACAACAAATGCCTAATTACATTTACAATCAGTTGATAATTTTACCTTTGCATGTATTGAATACATGCTGACTTCACATTTCTGAAAAAAAAAAAAAGAATATTCAAACTGTATTTAATGATCATAACCTACAGCAATCCAGTGTTTAGGGCAAATAGATGATATAAGCCCAGAGTGAAAATGTTTTTCACTCTTTACAGACTTAATTTGAAATGATTTGTGAATATCTGTGGAGTTAAGCATCCAAAGACTGGATGCAGTTTTTTTCCCCCCATGTGTGTTTCTAGATGTCAAATATAAACATTTAGAATGAGGTGTGAGGAGAATTTGAGAAGATAGGAATCAAGCTTTACTTACTTTTTTTTGTGCATTTAAAAGCTACATTTATAAGCTTAAATCAAACATCAAACTGTACAAAAGTTGAGAAAGTGGGAGCGTGACAGATGCAATCTAACTTCAAAACGATTTCTGGATTGGTATGACTTGGTGGAAATTGTTTGAGTGTGAGAAATACAAGAATTTTAAAAGAGGCAGCAAGTTGTCATGATGTCTCTGAGTCATGCTCAGACTCACAGATTAGAGTTGAGTTATCAGCCGCAGCATTTTGCATCAGCGACCCTCTTGCCTTCAATATAGCCCCTACATTCTGGACCATAAAATGAATCCTTTAATCATGTCCTGCCATGATTAAAGGATTCATTACACTTACACGGTTTGGATCTTAGAAAAACTTAAATAATAGATAAAGTTCATACAAAAAGCAGTTTTTACATCAGGATTTCATTATTTAGAGAAAAAAAAGCCTGTCCAACCTATCTAACCCTATATAAAAAGTAAGTACTCTCCGTTGTTTTGACAATATTCAGTGTGGATGCGTATTGAGGTGTCTGTCAGCCTTCCAGAGCAGAATTTACCTTTCACTTTCAGCTATTTGTTGTGTGTTCGGGGTCTTCTAATGTTCCTACCACTGTAAGAAATAACTAAACTGTTTACTGATAACACAAACTCTGGTTATTGTTGCGTCAATGTTGCCTGTCTACTTTAACTGTGGATATAAAGAAACAATTTGTGCAATCCTGTCCTGAGATGTCCTTTTTGTAGACTAAATCCAAGGTGGCACATGTTGGTGATACATTTTTTTTAATAAAGTACACGTGTAATGCTGCAACAGAAAATGACAGAAAAAAGAAAATGTCTGGAGCTTTTTGTTTCTTCCTTTTTTCCCCTGGCAAGGAATACAGATTTAAACAAAGCAAGTTTTAGCTACAGACAATGTACCAACTGAAAAGGCATTATCTATAACCAGCTGGTCTTATTTGTGCCAAATAGACATCTGTTTTGTGAGTATATGCTGGGTGCTTTTGGCGGCTTAATATTGCAGCCTGAGAAAAAAAAGATTTTCTGTAAACAAAACATTGCATTGCATTTTTTGGAAGTCAATAATTCAATTACTTCTAATGAAGTGCAACTTAGATGTTTCTTTTTTTTTTTAAATGCACTTAGATAAGACTGCTTTGGATGGCTGGTTATTGTTTTGATTTTCCCACATGATTAAAACTAATTATTCGTGAAAGTGGACATATTACAAACCTTCAGTTTCAAGTATAAAAATTTGAATTTCTGGTGTCTTACAGAAGATTTTATTTTATTTTAGCTATCTATGTCACTAGATTTATTTAAAATTAATTTTTGTTTGTAAAAATGAAAACCTGATTTGTGCTTAAGTATTTACTCCAACAAGTCAGCGCTTTGTAGAACTCCTTCAGCCTCAATTACAGCTATGAGTCTACTTTGGTATGCCTCTACATTCAGCATGTATTGGAGATACTTTAAAGCAAAACTGCTTCATATTCTTCAGACTGAATTGTCCACATTTTCTCACAAACCTCTGGGATATTGATTTAGCTGTTTGCTCATCTGTTTTGTTTACTATTTAATTTCTGTATCAGCCTTTTAGTTTTATTAAAGACTGAAATAGGGAATGACTTATCTAGCTGGATATGGCACACTATGGGTTGTTCAATCACTCACTAACTTTAAGACCTTTTCTCTGTTACTTACGTCTAAATAAACGAGTAGTTGACCTAACCCCATCCTTGTATATTACATATATACTGAAAGTATGGCAGTACCTCTAAAAGGCCGCCACAGCTTTAATTGTTAGATCATTTTCTTTATTGAGAAAGTATTTAATATTTGTTGTTTTTATTAGAATTACCTCGGCAAGATTTCACAGTTCAATGATTGGAGGTTCATCTCAAAACTTGGGCATATTGTGAAAATGATTAATGTGTTTTGTGGCTGATTTCAGAAACGTAAGCTCATGTATTATTCATTAACTCTGTCAACTCTGTAGTTCCTTGTGTCGGAATATTATACAAAAATTAAGTAAACTGTCTTTTAAAAACATTTGATGAAAACTTCAGTCTATGAAAGGAAGGAAGGAAGGAAGTCTCACTCTAAATTTTACAGTCTAAGGTGTAGAATTTGCTGAAAAGATATTTATTCTTTAAAGGGTTAGGAATATTATTACCAAAAAAGAAAGGACATTTTGTTTATACAGCACATTTCAGTGGTAGGACAATTCAAAGTGCTGTAAATGAGAAAAAAGGAAAAATGCACTGCAGTGGCATAGAAGCAACACAAATAGGTAAAGAGAATTAAAGTGACCTATTAAAATAAGTGGATATATAAAACTAAAGATGATCGACCGATCAAGAGATTAGTCCCATAATCCTGGAAATGTTCTTTAGGTGTCAGGCTCCGAACAAGGGACCCAGTTTTGAGGCAGAGAGACATTTAGGTTTCAAAAAATGTTTAAAGTGGAACAGTAGAGAACAGTGTCTAAGGCAGGAACCTCTGCAGGAGGAGAATACAGGTTAGGGACCACATCTATTTGGCAGAGGATGATAATGAACATGAGAGTCACTACCTGGTCGTAAAGTTCAGTCCGTGAGCCCCAGATGCTGAAGTCCTGGAGGCCAGAGAACAAGCAGGAGATCAGAACTGAGTAGACAAAGGAAGGCAAGATGATCCAGAGTGCGAAGGCAAACCCAAAGCCGTCCAGGATGGGCTCAGGAGTCAGAGCCTGAAGATAAGAGATCCAAAGGGAAATCCAGAACATTGTCAGGAATCAGTTCAAGGTTTGGTATACAGGCAGAATCCAGCAGGAGTCCGAAGACGGGTCAGCCAAACAGATCAGAATAGGAACAGGCAGGCTCAGAGTTCCAGAGGCAGAACCTGTCAGGATCAGACAATTAGAACATGATCAGATACGCTAGAGAACTCTCATCACAGGTTTGAATAATCTAGCACTAATGACTAGTTGAAGGCTGATTAAATAGAGGCTGAAGTGTGTGGATCAGATGAACTGTAATGAGAATTGGGCAAATCTAGGAAAGTAGATGAAATGAGTAATCAGACCAATCATAAGCGGCAAGATCATGACATTAGGTGATAGAAGGCTGAATTTGTCACTATCTATATGTGGCTTTGAAGATTTAGGTCTGAGTCGATCGTTACACCAAGATTTAGAGCATCATTGGTGGTTTCAAGCTGTATGAACAAAAGCAGTTTGCAAACTTTTTAACGCTCTTTCTCTGATTTCTCTGGTATAAACACTATTACTTCAATTATGCTTCAAATTTAGCTGAGGAAAATTTTACCTTTGGCACAGTGATCAGTGATTTCATCTATACATTTACAGGACAGTGCTGGGTTTGGTCTCATCGTAATGTACAGCTGTGTGCCATCTGCATAGTAGTGAAAACTTAGGTTGTTGTTAACTAAGATCTAAATTATGGGAAGCATGTAGATATTGAATAAAAGAGGTCCTGAGATGGACCCTTGAGGATGCCACATGTGATTTTTGTTGTCTGTGATGTAAAGTTACCTATACCCTGCCCTTTAAGTTTAGGGGGGAAAAAAACAGACACACACACATATATACACACACATATATATTTGGATATATTTGGAAACGGTCATGTATTTCCCAAAAAAATTATATTTCAAAGCATATCAATAAGAAGATTTAAATTTTTTGAAACTGGTGAATGCTTTTACTAGCCAATATATACTGTAATTCAGTTAGTCTTGGCCCAAGCTTTTTGATTGGGCTTACATCAGTGTTAAGAACTCAAAGTACACACTCTGGGTCCACACTTTTTTTCTTTGCCTCGAGCTTTCGCCTTCTTGTTAGGCTTGTTGATCCCCAGCAGGATTTCCAACTCAGGCGAACGTGCTGTGCAAACACCAAACAGGCCATCCAGGTTAGGGGGGACGTCTTCTGGGTGCCGCTCCTTGTCGGCACACTTTGCTGCAAGCACACAGCTCGTTACAACCCCTCGGGCCAGATCTGTCAGCTCCTCCTGGTTTCTGAGCATAAACACACAGCACATTTTGCCTCACTCTCACGCTCTCTCTCTGCGATCTTATTACTACTCGTTTACAGCACACAAACCAAGAGCATGATGGGAGAACTCTTACTCCAAGTGTAGAGAGGTGGCAGGTGGTTTGGTGAGAGAAAGTGGGGATTGGAGAAGTAAGAAAAGGATCTAGGCTCAGTTTATGGAGAAACATTTGTGTTAAGCTAAAGAGTATGTTATCAGATTAGAATAATGGAATGGTTTTGTTATAGTGCATTAGTAATTTATAAGATTACCATTCCCCTAAAGGTTTGTTCAGACATCCTTTCTTTTACAATTGGTTTCAGTGTGCCAAACACTAAAGGATGTCCTTTTGTCCCTCTGCCTGATGGGTTGTTATTGTTACTACCCTCTGTAGGACCAAACATTTCAAGGCTTACAGCTGAATTGAAACCGACTAATTGTGTGATCTAACAAGGCGAGATCGGACTGTAGGAGGCCCTAACAGAGGGCCTTCTGAGAGCTTTGAAGAAAGAAGTAACTTGTTTAGTATTTTTGTCATACAGATGCAAGTCCTTCATGCCTTCCACCTTAAATACTCAGTGTTCTGTTACTAAACAAAATAAATTAAATTCATGTATCTAGAAAGTAATAAAAGAGTAAATTAAATCAAATAGATTTTTTTTACCGGATAGTTTTGCATGTTCCACTTGAAGTGTTACTTTTAACTGTTGCCTATTGTGCTAACCTACTGTATGTGCTGTGTGATACAACGCTCAACCATGACATTTCTTGCATTATGTCATATTATCTTCACCTGATAGTAGAGGTGCACCAATCGCAGATCTGATCTGAGGTTGATTTTCAATCTTTAGTTCTTGACAATTTCATTTGCAGTACATTTCATTTTAAGAAGATCTAAGAACAGAAGTGAAGTAAGAATTGCGTGAGTGGTCTTTCATTTTTTATATTAGGAGTAGCTTCACTAGTCAGTGTGTTTGAGGGAGAGCAATTTCTGCAAAGAAGGTTTTTACTCATAAAAAAAAAAAAATGTGTTTCTTAGAAGAAAACATCCATATTGACGGTCGTTCTTATCAAACCAACCTGCTAGTACTCATATATGATGCATTCACTTTGTCCCATTCCATCCACCAAATTGTTTTTCTTTATATCTCTAGTCATAATCTTTGGGCCTCTACAGTGAAATACAGAAGAAGGAATCTTTTATTAAATACATAGAAAACATGAGATGTTGAACAGGACTAGATTGCCACATTTTAAAGTTTTCATTATTAGGTCAGTGGAAATCTACTGCTCCGAGATAACCAATCCTGCTAAAAAATATATCCAACAAATAAAACCTCTTTGCAGCTTTTACCTGAATAATGGTGTTCAAGGAGTTGCAGGATGTCTAAGTGTGATCGAAAGAACAGAAAATGAAACAGAAAATAGAGTTTTGAGTTTTCTCTAACCAAACAGGATTCTTACCAAAGCCCCTCATTATATCACTTCTATTGAGCCGGCAGCTCTGCTGTATTTTTATCCCCAGGGAGTAAAGGATGTGTCGAGGCTTTGATACACGACTGGAGGGAGGCTGTGGGCAAGAATTTTGATGTCCAGTTAGTTCACAGGCCCACACTCAGACCTTTGATACAGTCTAGCCTGACATTGACACAAAGGTTGGTTTTGAGTTTGCAGTGCAATGCATGCCGTTCAATCTCAGTCACTTATATGGGTCATTTGTTACATGTTTTATTTTAGCTTTTGTCAGCTAATCAGACATCTTAAGGTATTTTATATATTCTCAGGCAGAATCTAGGCCTTTACTCTTAAGAGATTTGGTCACAGAAGCCGAGAGAACAACCAGTTCTCAGTCTGTACGACTTTGTGAGACAGTGAGAAACATTTCACCTCTGAGTGATGAAGCCTATCCACAAGTCTTGGAAAAGTTCAGTGGCAGATTTCTTTGGTAAAGCTGTGTCTTTGTCAGCAGGTTTGTTAAATCGCCCTTGAGTTTTTAATAAAATTGTAAGGTGCTTTTATCACCCTGAATTGTCATAACCTTTGGAGCGACTGACTTTGTGAAATGGCCCCATGGTCTTATGGCTCTTGTCTCAGTAGACAGTGCCAGCTCAGAGCTAACATCACCATTTTAGAAAGAAAACAATAGTAAAAATATTTATGATCGTGTCTTAAATGTTTATGATTCTAAGGCAGACTACGATGCTTAGTTTATATACGTTGTATCTTTGATTCAAAGTAAATCCCTTTAGGAATACAGATACAATATAGACGCTTATAAGGTAACAGAGGAAATTAAGGCTGAAACAATTAATTGGATCAATTGTAACTAATGGATTATTGAAAGAAAATCGTCAACTAATTTAGTGATCAATTAATCATTAACTGGAGTATAGAGACTCTAAAACATGCCTTTAGCTGAAAAAGTAACTTAATTAGATCAGTTATTACACTAAGTTTGTTGAAAAATAAATATTTTGCATTAAAGTTGAAAAAATATTTTTTGTTAGTCAATTTGCTCAATCCAGAACTCCTTAAGGGGAAAAGTTTAAGTTTCAGCTGGTTTAATTTTGTTAAAAGTCTTCTTAAAGGTATCTTTGACTATCCGATTATTAACCGATTAATAAAATAAAAAAATCAACAGTTTAATTGATTTGCAGAATAAATGTTGCCTTTCTTTTTCTGTTACTAAGATGTGTTACGGACGCAGGCAAAAAAAAAAAAAAAAAAAAAAAAAAAAATAGTAAAACTTTACCCATTTGGCAAATATGTTACTTTCATGTGCCTAAGCTATTATTGAGCATACATCAGAGGTCAGAGGTCTGAGGCCATTTGAAGTGTGTTGGAATTATCACCTACAGTAGAAATACAGTAACATATACTTTGTCTTAAGTGTTTTGTTCTATTTTGTCTTTAAACCTCTCTATATATGTTAACCTTTACACATTAACAGATCCATTGGTTTATAATATGGGTTTGAACGCAGATGCCTTCTGAAATATCTTCTCTTGTGTGTCAAGGTTCTCCAGGTCTACAGTTACAGTTCAGAGTTGATGACGGTTTTTTGAGACCAGGAGAGAAGCAGTGGTTTCTCCGCCATCTGGCCCTCCACACCATGCACATTGACGTCTGGGACAGTGACTCGTTGCTCCTCATCGGTTCTACGGCCATCGAGCTCAAGGTGAATGGCAGAGTTATTAATCAGACTGACATCGTCTTTAGAGACACTTTGGTCTTCTGTAACCTACAGTACAATAGCGGGTTTTAGTAAACCTTTGAACTGCTGATACCAAATTCAGCTTTTTTTCTTTGAGATAAAATGTTTTCTTTTAAAATACATTAAAAGAGGAATGAAAATATTTTTATTAGAGTTCTGAGAAAAAATTATGTAAATACAAAGACAAGATTTTACATTTTTTTAAACAGAAAAAAATAGGTGAATTTATGTGTTTCCTAAACTCTGTAGATTATAACTGTACCTTGTGGGCTGCCCTAATTTTAAAATTCCAATGTTTTCCTAACCTGTAAGGCCAAAACCTTAGTAGTTAACAAAATAACTTCTTTCTACTCCCTTCATCCCTCCTGCTACGTGCTTTGTTACCATCTCTCACTTTCTGCACTGCAAAGATAATTTAGAAAAAAACATTTTAATTTCAAAGGTCCTTCATCATGCTTTTTTAAGTGTTTAAGGGCTTCTTTAAGTTTGAGTCTCACATCACCCCTCCCTGACCACAGAAAGTAGGCATTAGTTTTCAGAGCTGGAACACCACGGTCAAGACATGCTTAACCCGCTCATCTTCACAGGATAGGGAGGGGTTGTTGCTTAGAAAGCAGAATTTGTGTAGATTACAGCTGTATGAGTGTATCAACTGGATTATAACACAGTTTAAACCTCAAAATACTTTGATATTGCATGATATAGGCCCTTAAAATGGCTTCCTCAGATTTTGGTTTACTGAACAGTACCTCTAATTGTTAAATTGAAAGTTTTCATATAATTAAAATCTAAATGCTATGTTTAAAGGCGGTCCTAAAAGAAAAAAAAGCCTACTTTCTTTGCTGGATCGTAGGCCTTAGATAAACATCTTACTACATAGTGCTGCTCCCGTAATGAACTATATCAACACATCATTGGCTTTACAACCCAAAAAGGAATAAGAAACATTAATATTTCAAACTCTTCTCTAACTTTGCATTTTATTGATCAGATCTCTTGTGAACCTCAGTCAGTTGATGAGTTATGTGATTTAAACTGAAATATGCAAAACTCTTCATGACAGTTGAAGTGGGTGGAGCTGTTTGAACTCTGCTTCATCTGTATTGTTCCTTCCTTCCTTCCTTCCTTCCTTCCTTCCTTCCTTCCTTCCTTCCTTCCTTCCTTCCTTCCTTCCTTCCTTCCTTCCTTCCTTCCTTCCTTCCTTCCTTCCTTCCTTCCTTCCTTCCTTCCTCCTTCCTTCCTTTCCTCCTTCCTTCCTTCCTTCCTTCCTTCCTTCCTTCCTTCCTTCCTTCCTTCCTTCCTTCCTTCCTTCCTTCCTTCCTTCCTTCCTTCCTTCCTTCCTTTGTTCCCTCCTTCCTTAGTTCCTTTGTTCCCTCCTTCCTTAATTCCTTTGTTCCTTCCTTCCTTCTTTGGTTCCTTTGTTCCTTCTTCCTTGGTTCCTTCGCTTGTTCATTCGTTCGTTCCTTCCTTCATTTGTTCCTTTGTTCCTTCCTTCATTTCTTTGTTCCCTCCTTCCTTCATTTGATTTCCTTTGTTAGGCTATTTTAATTCCTGTTTTCTCCCATTGTTCCTCTGCAGTACCTGCTGCGTCAGGGAAAGTCTGCAGTCCAGGCTCTCCATGAGCTGGAGGTTTTAACCACCGATTATGTGGGTGAGGACACTTTGCTGACTAACGCAGATCTGGGTCAACGCTCAGCTTCTACTCCAATGACAGTTTGCACCATCGTTAGAGGCCGGCTCCACATACGAACGGGCAACATAGGCAAGTACAAGAGGACTTTAATCTCCTCTTTCAACACAGATTGTTGACACCAACATTTCCATCTTTACATAAAGTATTGACACAGAGAGTTTTATAAATTAAGCAATGGTGGTGTTTAAAATTTGTTAATTTTGCCAAAATGTTTGTCAAATGTATTACGATTGCTTTTTTCCATTAGTATCAAATAATTATTTATATTTAATTTAAAATAATTTTGTTTGACAAAAATAAATTTGTCATTTTAGATTATAAATATAAAATAAAATGGTTTTACAAGTCATTTAAATAGTAGATTTATGGACTTATGACTGAAAAAAGATAAATCCAAGCTGAATCCAGGGGGCACAAAAGGTCTCCAAGCCACACGCTGGACACCTGTGTTTAACCATATGTATTGTGTTCACACCCAGTATCAAGACCTTGGTTATCCAGATTCTAAGCAGATAACCCAAACAACAGACAATAACACCTGGGATAATTATTTTCCAAACTATCATAACCCTTACTCGCTTTACACATAAATGCACATGTTGTCAAGTAGCAACACAAATACATTCAGTTGCTACAACTATCTCTTTTCAGCAATAAACAGAGTTTTGACTGAGGAGTCCCCCCTATAAAGCTAAAGACACCACACAGCTCTACAGCAGTGTTTGTTGTCAGTTGCTCCACATAAATTATAAGTTTTGCATGGCTCATTTCCCACTGTGGGATGCAGCTGGTAGGAGTTGGTTATTGTTACTCTAAATTTTTTTAATTATCATTTCTTTTAATAGTAACTTTTTTGATTTGCAGTCATAAGGATAAATATCAATTCATTATGGTTAAAAATTCAAAAGAACCGTCTGTATTGTCTGAATTAAGTTTATTTCTCCATGGTTTGTTTCATGTATTTAGTCCCTAAAATAAAAGGAAACTACCTCCCAGAGGAAACATCCCTTACTCACACTGCATGCTGATTTGCACTGATCAATAAAACCTCACATTTTACAGAGAAAGTTGTTTGTCCAACCAGAGGCTTCCTAAATCTTTTAACCAAAAACATCCCATCAATACTGTACTGCAGACAGCAATGCAGCCAATGGATCTTAGCTAAAAGCAGTGCTGATATGGTAAAATGGCCCTGAAACATTTTTAAATAAATCTGTGCAAGTACGATCAGTCAATCTGGAGGCATTTTAGTGCCACATATTAATGGGATCCAAATGAAATCAAAAGATCTAGAAAATGATCCATTAGTTCCTTTTTGTTTCATTTTATCGTTCTGTATCTCTTTCACCATCACATATATATTTTTATCACTGTATTTATGTCTGTGTTTGGAGGTCATTGTTCATACTGATATGATATTGATAATAATTTGCACTCATCCAGCACACTTGATACAGGCTATGAAGACTGATTTTATGGCGTAAAATCATCATTTTTTTCTGGCAAATTTTTTGTGGTCTTTCTCTGACCATTGCAGTTGAATGTGTTTCACCATTCAACTGTACGGCACCATTATCTGTATGACGCCATAATAAACGCAATGCAATGCCGTTAGACTGGAGGGGCTTACATTATACCGCGCCGACCGAATCAGCGAACTCAGTGGTAAGACTAGAGGAGGGGGGCCTAAGCTGCTGCTCATTCACCGTCTGAAAGCTGTATAAACGAAATTTCTTTTTGTATAAACTTTGTGTAAACAAAATTACAATTAAGTTTTCTAAGTCTGAAGGAGGGTAAACCAGAAAAGTATGGGGAACATGTAAAAATAAACTTTTGTATTTTCTGGATTTTGAGTGAACATTTTTGTTCTTAATCTCCCAAAAGATTATATTGCTTTAAAAATATGTTGCTTTGATTAATTAATCAGCAGATATTAGTCATTGGTCATGTGGGAGTGGCGGCCTAGTGGTTAGGGCATAGAGCGTGGAGTTCTGAGGTTTTGAGTTCGGAACCCACTCCCACAGACAGCCACTCTGGCTCTCTGAGCAAGACCCTTATCTCCCGATTGCTCCCTGGGCGCTGCACAGCGGCAGCCCACTCCTCCCCAAATGGGGTTGGGTTAAATGCGGAGAGATAAATTCTCCATTGTGAAATCAATAAAGTTGAATTTATTTATTTTATGTATTTATTTATTTATTAATTATTATTATTATCACTTTAATGCTTTATGTGCTTTGGACTGAGGTGTATATTTATGAAGAGGCATCTAATCCTTTAGGACTGAGGTGTAGAACCCTGCAATGGTAAATGTGTCAAATCAAAATGACCTCCTTGTGATATTTCCCCCTTGCCTGGTGACTGAATACTTTTCCTCTTCACTTGTACTCATCCAGTTCAGGCATGGGATGCCCTTGTGGGAAAATGGCAACTTATGGTAGCCTGCCTGCTATTTATCAACTGCTAAAACAATATTGGCTCTCATAAAGAAGGCATTCTTTCGCAGCCTGGAAAAACTCTTCACACTGGAATTGTTTGGGCTAAATTTGCCAGCAAGTTTTCCATGTGCTTATCACTCAAAGCAGGTTGAGAGTAGGCAGGGTGATTTGGTGGGACAGAGGAGGTAGCGGAGCTGTTTGGCATGTAAATTAACATCAAGGCTTAGAAATCTATCTGGGCTGACTGGCTGACAGTCAGGATCAATTTTGTGAGGGCAGCGCCAGCGAGGACTTTTATTTGTTTTTGCTTCCATCTGTCGCTGCTTTTCTCACATATTCTCATCTGTCTTCACTCTTCATCAGTGTCTTTCTGTTTTCTCCTGTTTATTTTGTTTCTTCTTCTCCTTCTTTCATACTTTATTTCACCGTACAAGTTTATCTAACTGTTTTCTAATTTTCTCATTCTCAGTCATCTGGACTTAATGAAACTGCACATGGGGATCAAGGCTAAAGCTCAGATTTGAGATGAAACATTCTTATCAAGTTATTTACAGATGCCAAATAGACATTTCTGTCCAATCGGGACACACTCATTCATACAAACATAAACATTGTCTTGCACACAATTATTCTTAAAGTCTAATTCACCTGTTTTGGCGAAAGTTGCAAATGGCAAGATGAGCTGCAAACACAACCACAATGCAAACTTCAAAAGACACCAGTACTAAAAACAAATGTAACAGAAAATCATTCAAACAAAAATACTGAAATCCCTTAAAAATAGAAGCAAAAGCGTACAATCAACAAACTGAATGCGAACACAAAAGTCCTGCAACTAAAAACAAAATGCTGCAACCTCAGTGTGAAAATTATGCAAATAGTAAAAACAACAGCAAACTTTCTCCACAAAATAAAACTGCTCTGGAACACACTCAAACAGAAAACAAACAATAATATTCCAGATCATCATACTTATCAGTTAGAGCTACTTGCTTCAAGGAGCAGACTAAGCAATGCCCGTGGTACGGTGGTCAGAGAATGCAAAACAATATAACATTTATCTGAGACACTTTTATGTGTTTGACAAAGTGTTTTGTCCAACTTGGAAAAGCATCTCAGGTAAATGTAATATTGTTTTGCATTTCCCAGCCACTGTAATATTGGACAGGATGACTTATAACATTAAATGTAAATGGAAGACTTTATAATGAAAGACTGTAAAAGTGACAAAAGTATGTATCCTTTGGATTAAGAGTGAAATCCAGCTGCAATAGAACCACTTTTTACAGCACTACGGCAGTTTTGAAATGAATATTACAGAAATAAACATGCTCTTAATGATACTAGTAAAGATATAGATATAGACAGACTTATTTGTCATTTTGTTTACACAAGTGTTTGGAACAGCTCTCTGGACAATTTCATCTTTTTTAAAAGTGCAGCCTTGAAAAATAGCAAAAATAAAAAAAAAAATATATAAATATAGTATTTATATAGAAACAGTAACATGACTGTAAATTTCCAGTTCTAACTTTTTTTTTTTCTCAAAGCATGCCATAGGCTTAGGTTGTACTGCTTATCTGCAAAACAGAACATGGGCTTTTGGGGTGAGTTACAGTTTTTTTTTTTTTTTTTTTTTTTTTAGCATATTCACCATTTTATTTATGCCTAAATAAAATCCATAGAAGCCAATTGCCTTCAGACATAATATGCCCTAGCATATTAAAATCAGGGCTGCAATTATTGACTGTTTTGCAAATCGATTAATCTGTCGAGTATTTTTTTGATTAAGCCATTAATAATCGTAAAGCCAAAAGTTCCTAAGAAAAGATTTTTTTATGAAATTAAACCAGGTGAAACTAAAAGTTTTTCACTTAAGGAGTTCTGGATAGAGCATATTGACGGACTAAAAAGATTTTTTTTTTTTAATCTTAAATTCAAAACGTTTATATATTTTTTAATAATTTTATATAGTTACTGCTCTAATTGGGTTGCTCTGTCAGCTAAAGGCGTATTTTCAAGTCTCTATACTCCAGTTAATGATTAACTGATTACTAAATTAGTTGACGATTATTTCAATATTCGATTGATCACAATTAATCGGATTAATTGTTTCAGCCCTAATTAAAATAAAATAATAGAAGGTTGACTTCTTGGTTGAAGTTTAAGTTGTTGAATATGGGATGCATCAAAATAAAAACTCTCGCCGACAACAAAAAATGAGGAAATCAAGCCTGAAATAAATTATTATGGGAAATATTAACAACACAGTATTCTGGCTATTATGTGTACTTATATATAAATACACATAATAGTCTAAGTTGATATAAATCAAGGCATTTTAATCAAAAGTATCAAAATATTTATTTAACACTTATATTATTTTGTTATGCACTTGCCTTAACAGAATCACAGGGAAACCTTCTTACCTTTCAAACACACCTACTAGTGACAGAGTGGTTCAGTGTCACATTCTTCTCATATTCAGAATGATGATCGAGTTGTTCAGATTCCTATAGCATAACTTTTGTGCCACTGACCTGAGGGTCCAGCGTTTAAACTCAGACACCCTCACTAAAAACCTGTCTGTCGAACACTGAACTCTGACAAACTCTGCTTGATGCAACTTTAAAAGGTTGATAACTGACTTTTTCTTAAAGTATGATGAATATGATGACCTTGAACATTTACATGTAAAGTATATGCAATGTCCTCTTATTAAGATTCGGTGCACATTAAAGCCAGCTTTAAAAAAGGGGATCATTTTCTAATCAGTCTGCTTGATAATCTACTGGATATTTTCAGCTTGCTGCAGGGGCGGGAGTACCATTCCTCCTTGGCACCCAGCACTGATGGTTCCCTGAGACATGATAGTTTTATACCAGGAAACCCAGGTGCAATTAAAACTGTTGGTGTGTCTAAAAACCAACTAAAGCTTTCCAACCTGTCTTTCAGATGGGCTATTCTCAAACGGTTGTTGTTATAAGCCACAGCCAGCATGTTTTCCCCTTGTTTCTCAAATTTATTAGCCATCTTTCATCTTTACTGACAGGAAGTAAACTTGCATGAGAGTATAAAACATCAATTTAATTGCATACCTGCTTATTCACCTCACGTTAAATTAACATCTGGGTAGCTACCCTATCCTCTGTTAAAAAGGTATTTTACTCAAGCCTAACAGCCTGTTATCTAAACTGTCTAGTTTTTTTTTTTTTTTTATTCAGTATTAGTATAAACTATTCCATTGCAGACATGTTTTAGATTTATTTTCACAATGATTTATTAAACACAGCTTCAGGTCAAACTCAAGCTTTTAATCTTTCATGTGAGACAAACGTGCTGCACCAGGGGTGTGCCTTGTTATAAAGGGTATAAATAGCACTAAAGGTTTCAAACACCCAGTGTTTCACACATGACAGACCTAACATACACAGTAGAGGGACATCAATGAAATGGGAGTGAAGACTCCCACTGAGTAACAAAAAAATGAGTACACATAAATAATGCAATAAAGGGACGATGTTGAATGAAGACAACATATATCAGGAAATAGAGTAAAAGTTGTGTATTATTTTATGAATATTTAGAGCAAACTGTTGTCACAGATGTTGTCATATCACATAAAAAGGGGTTCCTAATGTGTCTAAGTCAGACATCTTTTTAATTTTTATGAAATAGAAACATTGTTCCATTTTCATCTTCGAAAAGATTTTCCTTCTTCCATTGTCCTTAAATAAAGATATGTGTTTATAGGTGGGACTTTTATTTAAAGTATGGAAACAAAACCCCCTTATCACACCATACTAAGACTAATCCAAGATGCAAGATATTCCTCTTTCAGAAGTATTCTGGAGTGCGTTTGTGTTTTATGTTAGACTTTAGAGTTTCTTAAATGGTTTTAGAATCCAAGACATTTCTTTGGTCAAATCATGCTGGCTAATCACACGGTGTCCTCCCAGTTCTCTGGATGCAAGAACCAGAACACTCATCTTAGTTGAAACAAACAAGCAGTATATATACATATACATAAACTGTATTCTCAAGGGCTTCACAAACATTGCTGGATTTGTTCTTCCCTTTCTGTTGAAGCCGCCCCTGCGTGTACGCCTCCAAATTGCACAAATAGGCAGGTTGCTGGGAAACAGCTAGACGTTTTTGGGGGCTGCAGTTTAAATGCTTAATGTATTTGCAATACACTCAAAAAGGCCTGGTGTGATATTTAGTAAATACAGCGAAGAGGAGGATAAAGCTGGAGCACCAGCTGATATAGTTCATTACAATAAAATTAATTACACGTAATTAATTGCAAATTGCAACTCTAGGTTTTAAAACATTGGCTTAATAAACTATCTTGATTAGGGATTCTGTTCCTGATTCATTCTTACTGTACTTGCAGAGGAATGGGTGCAAAGAAATTCACCGGGTTTAAATGACTGCTCTGCAAGTCACAGTATACAGTATCCCCCCCCCCTGCTTTAAGTAAGCCATGGTAAATACTACGGTGTATTCTCAATTTTCTAGTAGTTTTAAACAACTTTTAAATGTGAAAGTGTTTATGCTTTCCTTCTTATCCCCTTTTCAAATCATTATATGGTTGAAAAACTTATACTGATTTAAGCTTTTATTTCTGCTGTATGTAATCAAAACAACTATTTAGAAGTAATCTAATGTAAATCAGACTTCAAATAAATATTGCCATTTAAAAAGGAAAAGCTCCGCAGGATAGCAGAGGAAATTAAATGCCTCATCTGTTGTACTAATGAAATTATTCAGGGCAAACATTAACTTCTTTTTCAATTACTGTTGGAGCAATTATGGCCAAGATTTGACAAAAGATATTTAACGCTATGCGCATTCGATTACATAATCAGCTTAATTTTTCTCTCGGCTCTTATAATTCTTAAACCATCACAGTCCTGAATGGATCCCATTTTCTAATGTTCTGCTTCTTAGGAATGTTGTCAGTCATGTTTGACTTGATCTCATTTGGAGTTTAAAAGCAGCAAACTGAGCAAACTAAATGAACAGATTCATGTATGTTTGAAAAACGGTATATCTTGTATATCATCTTAAGGTAGGACTCCCAAGTAATTATTAAAATGAAAATGATATAAACTGTCAAGTCCGTTCAGCCACACTACATGCATTTTTGTATCGTCAATGAAAAGGACAGAAAAGCAGTTTCATAGAATAATAGAGAGTTTGAATAATAGAGACACTGCCAGACAATTGTTTTGGGGGACACAGCATGTTTAAACTGATAGAACTGCTGGCCTTTCTTTTAAAGCTAATTATTAAATCCACAAAACGTATTTTTATCAATAAAACTGCAGAACTTTAATTAAAGTATAAGACAAAGCAGTAATAATATTTATCAGAATCTTTGATCAGCAGATTTGCATTTGTTTGCAGCTAGATTATTCAGATGTATAAAGAGCTTAAGTAGTAGAGATTGAATAAATCTCTAAATCTCTACTACTAGTAGGCCCAGACCTTTTCAAGAGGTGCTTTTGACTCAATAAGAATGGCTCATTAAAGTGTTCTTAGACACATTTCTGTGTATGAAACCTTTTTTTAGTAACCTGGGTTGGGCTTGTTTGGTTACTTTATCCACCTTACTCTGTTTTCAATGTGTATACCAGGATAAAGTCAAATGAATTTTGGTATGACTTATAAATTAAAATTAGTATTTCAAGCTGAAAGAAAATTAGGAAAAGGCAACTGATGCGTTTGAGCCGGAGGAATAATGCATAGAGTTTGCATTATGAACAACCCCATGCAGATCATTAACACATTCTAATCCTTCATGATCTAGTTTTGGCCCTTCCAGATAATAGTTTTGCCTCCATTACAGATAATGTTGTCCTTTTACATCATGCACCTTAATCTGTTGAGATCACAGGCCTTCCTCAGCATGGTATTAGCTTTCTCAGATTCAGTTAAAGAACATATTTCTTAGATCAGACAGGCTCTAGAGGATAATACGGCATCTCTGCTGTGTGTTAACCAGCAGACTTGTCCTGCAGCACTAATGCAAAACAGTTTCTAGTACAAGGTTTACTTTAAACTGGTCCACTGAATCTATGACCAGAACAACCTATAATCTTCTCAGCAACTTTTAACAGTTACAACATTGACAAATAAAATTATCTCCAACTTTGACTTTTCCAGATGAAAACTGTCCATTAAACCAAATATATTAGCAACACTGTAGTAGGACAGCCATCACCTCTCAAAACTTTACAAGTTAATTCCCTTTAATGAAAATGCAACTCACACCTGGTGAGAAAATCGGGGGGAAAAGTTCAATATTAATAATGTGTGTGTAATATGATACAAATTCAACCACTAAACATACTTTACACAGCACAAAAAGTACATCATGCAAAGAACTGATTCAGATATTAGCACACTCTACATACACACAACACCACTAATGGACACCCTAGACATTCTGGCTCTGCTCACCACTTCAAAAAAAATTCTGGAAATAAATAATCACCATTTTATCCCTATCATTTGTCTACAGTATTCCACCACCCCCCTCCACATGCCAACTTGGTAATTTGGAAGAACTAAACATAAAACTCAAAACAAATCACAGCACAGCTACTCATTGATTAAACTCTCGCAAAGAGAACAATATTGCTTATCTGGAAAAGCCACCAAAAAAAAATTAAAAAAAATCTCCACATCACAGTTGCTAGATTCATCTGCAAAACTAATCTTGATGTAACAGCAATTATTAATACATGAAGATTAGCATTACAACTATGAATAGACATAGAACAACTATGTCAGAAAATGCTTTTAGCTGTCCCTTTCTGCCTTAGTTATTGAAATGTAGATATCTTTTTCAATCTGTATTCTCACAGAAATTCTGTAAATGATTGTGGAAAAATAGATAAACAAAACTATGAGTTGAAAATTTAAGTTGTTTGCTGCATTACAGGCTATTTTACAATACTCATCTGTAAAGAATGAACAATTGTATTGTAGATGTTAAATGTCTATGTTCCCACATTTATTTGCCATTTTGCTGGTTTAGACATCTCCAATAAATTGTACTCAACATCATCATAGGATAAGGAAAAAGGCCTTATGGTCCCCATAGAACTGTCTAGATCAGCGGTCCCCAACCGGGGTTGATCGTAATCAAATCCAGCCCGCCCCATACGATCAAGTAAAATGATACGACTGGCATAAAACCAAATACAAACAGCATAAAATAAAACAAGCCGGTCCCATCGAGGCGTAATCGGAGACAATGACAGACGAAGTGTGCTCCTGATGTCCAGTCTGCTCCATAGCTTTGTTTTGGTCGCTGTAACCGCAGAAAATCCCGCTTCACAAAGATAGGATGTTATAGATAGGATGAGTCTTAACCTGTGTCAAGAGGCACAGATGCACCGACTGATGTAATTGGGAGAGAATACCGCAATTTTTTAAATATTTTTCAAAATAAAACATCACTCAGACTCTGATCGTCGATAAATTATTCTGTGCGGCTCGGTACCAAATGAGCGACGGACCGGTACCGGTCCACGGCCCGATGGTTGGGGACCGCTGGTCTAGATGATAGGACCAATGGAAATCCTTCTCCTTTTTATCCGTTTCATTCTAAATGTGTTTAATGACATCCTTTGATGCCAGTTTTAACCATAAACAAATTCAAATTTGAATATTTTCATCAATTATGTGTAGGTGCTTCATTAAACTCAGCAACGTTCACTTTTTGTTTGAGAAAACTGTAAAATGTAATGGAAAAACTGTCAGAAATAAAGTCAATGGTTTAATTCAGCCTACGTGATAAGCTAAAACACTAAACGTGCACAAGAAATGGCAGATTAGAACCTTCTGCAGACCTGAATGTTCCACATGTGCAGAGGCCTGATAAGCACTCAGGAACCTGGCTTTTCAACTGGAGAAAGTAGAGGGCTTTACCCAATTCTGTCACATTTTGGATAAAATATCAGTGAAATGTACCTGGCATTAGTTTGGGTTTACATTACACATACATTACATTAGTCCAATGAAGTGACCCTCTCATTAAAACACATGCTGCTGGCACAATTATGCCTGACTATATCAGACTTGCCTATAGCCTTGAGGTGAGGCTGAATCTGCATCTTCTGAAAGGTCAGTGGCCTGGAAAAGGGAGGCAGAAGAAATCGAATACTGCAGGCTACTTTGAAATCCTCCAGGCACTTGTTCTCATTTGTTCCAGAAACCTGAAAATCAGTGGGTTGTTATGGCCTTCACCTCAAGAACTGCTAGCAGGGCAAATGGGGTGAGCAGGTGGGGCTATTGTCATGCAAAAGGTAGGGCAGTTGAGTCATTTGATAGACTCCAGCTCCTTTTTTCCACCCCTTTTTGCTCCATACAGATTATACTGAGCTAGAAATGATATGCAGTACTCTCCCTGTTGGTGTTTTAGTTTAAATTCCACTGTTGATGACTATCAGGCAAGTCATTGTGATTCAGTAGAAGTGGATAGATATTTGACTCAACTTGATGAGCACTAAAAGTATTTGATCTTCAATGAGTCTAACAGTACTCTGAGTGACATCCAATTAATCTGGTTTATATTTGAGTTCCCCATCATTACATTGTTTCATTACCCACTTATAAAACCATCTTATCACACCCATAATGATCTATTGTTTAATCCTATAAACCATCAAGCACATCTTAACAGAAGGATTAACAGGTGGGGGGGTTTAAGATAGGGCATTGGGAATAAGATCTGCTTTGCTATTGATTCGATATGCTCACTACACTCTACAGCAAAAGTAATACATTCAACCTAATATTTGGGAAGATGTAACTTGGGCGAATACCGTCGGCTGAATGGTGCGGCCAGTGTAGGGTGATGGATGATGAGGAGAAAGTTTTGGGATGGGCAGACACCTCTCCCATTAATCTGCAGAACAGCGCTGTCTGCCTCTGTTTGCATAGCAACACCGACTCCCCATTACTCATTTAGCTGCTGCCCATTATCTGTTTGGTGATGAAAGAGTTCTCCTCTACAAGATTTGGAGGGTGCTTTTGGCTTCCCATACTACTAGTACTGCAAGTTATCCGATGTGTCAGTCGTGGACAGTGGAGGCAGTTAATTGCAGCTCTTGCTGTATTTCATATGAGAGTGCACACAGAAATAGGAGCTACACAGCCCCTCAAAAAATGCTAACGTTTCAGTAAAGCACCTCTTTTGTTATGCTGCAATGTAGAAACCGGACGCTTCTAGTATTAATATAATAATTGCTAAAATTGAGTTAATTTCTTCACAATTTTAATGTAGTTTTACCTCTGTTCTGCAGTTGTTTGAAATTAATCTTATTTATTTTAAAAAGTGCCCTTGGGCTTTAAATTATGAAAAAACTTTTGACTTGTGGTATTTGATAATAATGGCTCATAGCAGCTGAATGAGTCTTTGAAATCACTTTTCATAATGCTTGTAGCTCAGAGTTTCCTTTACATTTGGCAAGCATTGCAGCCTTTACCACCTGAGCAGATAGCCCTACTAATTACCCAGTTAATATCGGCTTGTCATACTTGCAATACTCTATGAAGGACAGGTTGGCTAGAAAAATATTATCTGTTGCGAGGTTGTTGTAAATGTTTGTGATTTTTTTTTTTTCTTTAAAGACTTGCATATCATAAAAATCTGCTACTGGTCCATACCTGATACTGATTATCATTTACTTTTATAGTTCAAGTTAAACTTAAAAAAGAAGATAAAATTATAATATGGACTTACATTAATTGAATGAAAATGGTTGTTGCTATCATATCGTGAAAAGACAAGTTTTATCTCCTATCTAAGACAATGCAGTATTTGTTGTAGTTTAAATAATGGTTTAAACTAGATTTTATTAAGGATATTTTAATCAATACAGAAGGTTCCTTTAGATACCTGATCAGAAATCTAGACAGTCACGTGAGGATGACATTTAATAGCTATATTTTTGTTTTTTCTTCTTTATTTTCATTCCACTGTCACAAGTACAGAGCAACAAAATTTATTCTCTGCATTTAACCCATTCCCTTGGAGAGCAGTGGGCTGCCATCGTAGGCGCCCGGGAGCTGTGTGGGGTTAAGGGTCTGTGCTCAGGGACAGAGTGGCAGTCTATGAGAGTGCAGCTCGAACTCAGAACCTCAGGATTCCAAGCTCTATGCGCTAATCACTAGGCCGCCACTCCCATCTGAAACTATGTGTTCAACAGTCACGTCTCTGACAACCAAAACTACCCATCACTCAAAATAATTCATCATTCTGCCAGCTTTGGTGTCCGAATGAAGTCTGCAAACCTTTTTCATTTGACAAAGCCAATTTTTTGTTAATGTATACGCAATAAAACAAGCAGAATTTATACCCATGATCTTATCCTGGCTTGATATGTTGAAAAATGACTTCTCTAATGCCTCTATCGCCAAGTCATTATCCTAAAAGGGACATAAGAATGCAATCTGATTAAGATCAATTATCATCAAAAATATAACTCAGTCCGTAATAAATCTGTTTTCCTTCTATTGTCATATTTACTTGAAGGGATTTATTTCTTAATGAAAATAAAAGAATCAATAAACTTGCTGGGGAAAAAAACTTGAGCAACACATGCTCGTCAAACTAAACTTGATGAAATCAAACTGAGAGGAGATCTATTTGTGGAGCCCCTGCTGGTGTCCTCAGGCACATCCCAGTGTTTTCTTTCTCCATAGAATCAGCAGGATTCCTTTTTGCTCCAAACACTAATAAAACAATGCCAATAAGCATGAAGGGTAGCGAATTACTTGGATAACGGCCTATTCTTTATATTGTATAAAGTAGATCATAAATTGTTCAAATAATTATGCAGATTTGTGGCTGTTTTTACTTACAGGCATAGTTTTTTGTCTTTGCGAGCTCTTCTGTTGCCTCTTAGCTTTTGTTTTCAGTTGTTCTGTGGCTCATCCTCACAGATTGTTCTTTTATGAAGCCCCCAAAGACTCTTAGCAAGAGATTAAAAAAACAATGTTTGCCAAGCTTTTATTTTTCTCTCTTCTGTTTGTCCTGTAGTCAGTGAGTGTAATAATCTTTGAGAAGCATTAGGTGTTATGTTTTCACTTATGGTACAAATGTATTCAGAATTGTTCTTAGTTTTACCTTATCAGTGGTTTGGATCATGTTTGTACATCCATCCCATTGACTCTTACACCTTAGATTAAAACTCTGTCAACCGCATGCTGGCATCACAGTCTTCTATGTAATCAAAGGTATTGGGTAGATTTTTACAAGTAGCTACTTGGGCATATTTTTGGCTGTAAAGTTGCAAACATATATCATTTTGTTACTTTGCATTGAGGTATTGGAGACTTTAACTCAAACTGCTACCAAAGCTTTTAACTTGACACCAGTATCAAGAATACTTAATACTTGATACCATTTTTGACTATGCAGATAAAAAAATGTGTATACTTCTTTTTGTAAGATAAATTGACAGATGAACAATGGAAAGAGTTTTTCCCCCCCTCCTAATTAATGCAAAACTAATGTGTCCATGGTAAACCAGGAAGCATTTATATAAAACAAAGATTAAAACATTAACTTTTGTTAAAAAAGGGTGAAAATTTGTTCCAAATGTTTATATCCATGATGAAATATGCCCCCTGGATTTAAGTGCTGAATAATTTAGTGGAAACTAGGTTTCTAATCAATGATGTATTACCTGTTTCTTCATTTTTCTTACTTGCTTTTTATTATAAAGACTGCTTTAGCTTGAAGATAATTGGTATGTCATTGTAGAATAGCCTTTTCACTCTCTACACTTATTTTAATGAGGGCACTTTTTTCCTCTATATTTGTCAATCGACATCCCAAATGCATCTCCGAAAGTATCTTATGCAAAAAAGATATATTTCCGTATCTATCAACACATGCTGAAGATTCCCACTCATCCAGGTCATAGTCATTCCAAAAAAGTTACCACTGGACTTTGTATTCCAAGTTTGAAGACGTTTCGCTTTCCGTCCTGGAAGCTTTTTCAATTCAAAATGTCAGAATTAGCATTGAGTTCCAAGCTTTATCGAGATGCCCAGCAAAGCCTTGTTTTGGTCCTATTAGGTCTTTCCTTTGCAGCTTTTCACTGCTCACTGCCTCCTCTTTTGATTTTTCAGGCTATTGTTCTAAATTTTGCCATTATTTCCCATTTTCCATTCTTAAGATGATAATTTTTCATATCCATATTCCAGAGACCTGCCTAATTATGTAGAACAACTTATAAATGTAAGTTTTCCTTAAAGTAGGATTAACTATAAAACCATGAAACAGCCCTGTCACACACAATTAATTGTGAAGTTTTGATCCAGGGAGTTTTAATCAGAAGCTGACTGTTAATGCCACACAAATCCTTTTGATGGATCTCCTATTTAGATGTGGTCTGACACCATTCTTAGTTTTTGCAGCTTTTGAAAAACAAAAACAATTGTGTCTTTGTTTGTTGTAAAGGTTTATTTATCAGTGTAATGAGCTTCATCACTCACATGTAGTCATTATTACTTTATTTGTTTTCTTTCAGGATGTCCAGTTGACCGTAGCAAGAAGAGAGAAGTGGACGGGATTGCATCTCATTCTCACATTATCAAACCTGCTCCAGTCAGCGGTGGTTTTAAAGGAGGACCTCTGTCACCCAGAAACGCCCTCCAACTCAATGGTCAGTGCATCCTGTTAAATATGTTTCAAAAACCAAACAGATGCATTTGTTGCTATCACTAAGAACAATTTTTTAATTGTGAGGTTACAATCTAATAACATTTTGCATCCAGCTTAACGCATACGGCATCTGTCACCATTACTCTTTGTATAATCTGAGATTGTCCCCGCTCTCCTCTTATGTTTTTTTCTTTTTAATGACGTACTCAAAACTTTAGACAGAGCCATACATAAAACAAGGTGTCTAGTGACCCATGTTTGTATTAGTTTGGCCTAGATTAATGTAGTTAACACGTAGAGGCCACCAGATTTCTATGTGTAATGATCAATGCACTCATAATGCCATGCACTCTGACGGGGCTGACAGGTTGTGTGAAAGAAAAGCAGGCCCAGAGCATAATATATTCCTTACCGTGCTCAAAAGAGGCATTACGGAGTTTTCTAATGATACTGCCACCTGTAACCATAACACAGTACTGCAGGGTCTTCTGCTCATTGTCACACTCATTGTTATATATATATTACTTTTTTCCACTTACGTGGAGTTGCCATTGGTATCTGAGTTGATGTGGATGTCGGTTGCTTCTGAGTATCCACAAAACCCATATTGAATTTAACTCTTTGATTGTTTGCAAGGTCTGACTCATCTAACATGGATGCATTTTCAGGGTTCCCGCGGGTCCTTAAAAAGTAATAAAAGGCATTGAATTCTTCAAAATAAAACTAAGGCCTTTATTGGTATTAAAATTTCTTAAGTTAGTTGTTCGTAGGTCTTATTTTTTAAAACATCATAAATAGGATTATTTTTATTACGATTTATTTTTCTAATCTAAATAAAAGATTAAAATTGAAAACATACATGAGGCACAGTGTATTTTGTGCAAGAAGTCATTCAAGCTCGGAACGATGGGAATTAAGGCAGGGGACTCGCACATGCAAAGCAGGAAACACAAAGTGTCAAAATCAAGTTACCGAGAAACAGCCGGTATTTCTCAGTTTTGTTCCACCCTTGTCTCTACAGCGCCTCCACTTATCAAATCAAACATACTAAGAAAACGATACAAAGAAAAATAGCTGCAAAACAGACTTAGCACTGGTTATGTTCTGGCTTTAAAACTTATTTGTTTTGTTCCCTGCTAAAACAAAGTTTGTGAATTCAGTTAAATAATTGTTAAAATATATCTGTCATTTGTGTGTTTTTAGCTTTCTTTCTGTATGGGAAGCTCTTCAAAATTTGAAACATTAGTGCAGTGGCTTATGTTAAAATAAACCTTTGGGTTAAGTTGTCGCAAGCGGGTTTTTCTTGTGTTTCTTGTGAATTTGGTCTTACATTTTTATTTCAAGTGGCATTAAAAAGTCTTAAAAAGTCTTGAATTTAACTTGCTTTATGCTGTAGGAAACCTGATTTTACGTCACATCGACCGAACAGCACAACAACCTCAAACCCGAAGTAAATACAGAAAATTAGGCCACAGGTTTATAATTGCATCAAAGCTTAACTACTGAGGTGTCAGTCTGCTCATCAAACTATATTTTAATTAACAAGGGTCTAGGGTTGTCAAAAGTATCGATACTCAAAAAAGTATTGATACTAAAACGTTGTATCCGGATACAATACTCGTTTTTTAAAGTATCGATACAGTGCCACCACCAGTGGCACCTAAACAGTCATTCATCTAAAGTGCAGAATAGAGGAAAATGCACTTTCAGAACACTGTGTGATTGAATAATTCTGTGCACTTTTCAGTTTCAGACTTTTTTTGTAAGAGGTGCAGCTGCTGAGAATTATTTTTGTTTTAACCGGATTGGCTAGTGTCATTGTTATGTGTGCAAAGCATAGCCAAGGAAGGAACACTTAATTTTAGTTTTGTAAGTTTTTTTTACCAAGCTTGCTTAATATTGTGCACAGCAAACAACCTCAAAATATTCTTCTTATTGTTTATTGTATTTATTTATTGTATTTTTATTATTAATGAAAATTTGTGTTGATTTTTGGAGTCTTTGTTTTTATTCTTGTGGTATCGAAAATGGTATCGAGTATCAAATATTTTCCTTAGTATCGGTATCGAGTTGAAAAGTTTAGTATCGTGACAACACTACAAGGGTCAAGCAAATAGGGTATTTTAAAGATATATTTCAGTAAAAATATATCTTTAACAGAGGGCATCAGACGGTTATTTTGAAATATAAATTTTTTGCCAAATCAGTCAAGCTGATCTAATCAATAGACAAGACTACAGTTACAATTTTAGTAGAGTTTACATGAGTGGTTAAAATGTTTGATGGTATAGGAGTTCTTGTTCTTTCCCAAAGATCAGCTATGATAGAAATAGTTTTAAGTTTCGTGATCCAGTGATGCCACCTCTTCTTGCGGTTCTCTAGCAGAGAGCTTTAAAAAAAAAAATGTTTTCACCCTGCTGAACTCATCCAGCAAGGTCAGCATGCAAAAAGCATCTGCAATTATACCCCAGGGGAAAGAGAAGTCCATGGCTACTAATGAGAAATTTCTAAGTTCTAATTACCCTAAAAAAAAATATGCAGTATAACTTAAAAACATTTTTCAGTTGTGTTAATTTTAAAGGCTGTCTCACATGTGTTGTTTGTTATAAACAACCGTTTCCTTACCTTGATTTAAATAACAATGTAGTCAAATTGAATGTTTTATATTTCTCAGTTTTCAGAAGGAAATTATGCTAATGCAATAACAGGTGCTTTTATTTCTGGACTTTAAAGGGCACCAACAAGTAATCTGAATCAGATAATTTCACATTTTAGCTTCTCCACTCAGCTGTCAGTGTGTGTCTGAGCCCTTATTTGAGTGGAGGCCCAGCCACAGAGGAATTAATATCTTTTATTTGGGCACTCACCATGCTGCTGCCGCCTTGATCAGCTCACCCAGATACATTTCACATTCTTTCTGCTGGCTGCACCACCGAACCACTCAATTTTCAGGCTAATTGAGCTTGCAGAGGCGTCTCTAGTGGTTAGCCACAATCCTGTTTGTGTTTTTTGACTGTGTGTGTGTGTATATGTGCACAAGCATGGCCTTAGCAAAGGCGCACAGACACACAGGGGGGAAACCAATTTTTCCCTCAATTAAGCGAGCCATCATCAGTCAACTGGGCTGCTGTTGGTAAATTTGCCTTGAATTTTAACTATTTCAGAAACTCACACATTCCCAGTTAGAGGCATCACGTTAGACATATAAAACAAGCGTAGAATTGCTTAGGGTGATACAAAGCGCGTCTGGCAGGTATGGAATTGCAGATTGGCCTGCAGAGAGGATTTGTCATTTCTCGCCGTAACCAGAGCACCAATAAACCGATATGCATTTCAAAGCTGAATGCAGGTCAGATTTTATTTTCAAAATAATATTTACAAATAGTTTCACTTCACAATCACTTCACAGACTGCCGCAATCAGTTACTCACACCTACTGCTATAAACGAACACAGGCTGTTTACCGTTTACTAAGTCTTCCACATATCTTCCCCACCGCAGCCTGCCTACTTTTAATCTCCTCTACATTCTCTGCTTCCTTCACTTCACCTCAGCGTGCCGGTTAAGCATACAGTGTACCTAAATGCTTTCACTGGAGCCCATTCATAACAGTAAGACAGAGTGTGCAATGAAGTCCCACACCACTGGGTTGTGTGTGGGTGTGTGTGTCGCTTTCCTGCCCCACTTCTTCCTGCCTGTGGCTGTGAAGGATAGCCAGACACTATCGGGTTAGCCCACTGGCTCCCAGCCTGATACCGCTTTGATAATGAGACTTGGAAAAAGGTCTAAGAATAAGGAGTCATACAAGGAGGGGAAATCAGAGAAGAATAGCAGACATCAAAGGATTTATTTGGAAGCAGACGCCCTAGAAATATAGTTCACAGAGAAAGTTTTATGAAACTCCAAATTAAATCAGGATAAATTAAGTCCATAAAAATGGCAAGTGTTCATTTATCACTTTTAAATAGTTTAGCCTTTCCTTTCATTTCTTGTTCACATTTTTTTCTTTTCAGTCATGTGCTTTTGGAGAAAACCTTGGGCATGTTAGCCATGCATTACATTACAAAGATGTTTTTCTAACCTTAAAAGGGCAGCTTTAGACACAAATTATGACATACATATTTTTTGAGGTGAGGGAAAATGTTTAGATGCCGATGGAAAATCCATTACATACACAAGCAGTGGATGGAAACAACAAACAGGCTGGGTCAAGCTTAAGGTGTATTTAATCATAAAAAAATCAAACTGCTTTTTTACCTGAAAGGTACATGTGATGTACAGTTTTGAAAGCAGTCAATTTCCTGCTGCTGTAGATCCTGCAGGTTAAGAAAGAGCTTTGCAATGTACCAGGTTTGACATCAATTTGCTAAAACGGGATTACGACTGTTGGTTATATGAATTGATGTCATTTTGTAATCCTGCAGATGTTTTCATTTTGTTGTCAGTTTGGATGTATGGTAAATGTTGTCTTTGCAACAGTAATTTAATGAATATCACCAGAAATGATTGATACTGAGAACACTGGCTGTCGAGCCCCTTTAGAAGGAGCTGCAGCTCTTTTGCAACAATAATAATCTTGTAGCTCATTAAGTGTGATGCTATGATCAGATCGCATGCAGCAGAAGCAGCAAAAACATGCGTGCTGCTTCATTTTTTATGCTTGTAAAAGTTTAGTTCTGATGTGCAACTCGAGCATCTTTGCTTCTCCAATAAAAAAATCTGTTCCTATGGTACCAAGCATAGTTTAATATTGAGCTAAAAGCTTCTTATTATCTCTGTATTACAGTACTGCAGCAAGCTCATATTTGGAAACTGCAACTGTGTGTAAATCATGAAGACCTCTGCTACTCTTGCCTGTGATTCGCTGGAGCCTTTGTCTCAAATTTGTGCATATCATCGGATTCTGTAGAATGTGACCTTTCCTATGAAGCTCCCTGATTGGACAAATGGTTATTTAGATACACCTGTTCATCTTCATGCATCTGTCTGCCACTTAACTTTGTATATATAGTGAGTATTTAGAGTGGTGAAATAAATACAACTTTTTTTGAAGGAAAGCTGAAATTTTCTTACCAAATATATAAGAGCATTCCACATGTTAAAATTTCAAGAATAAATTTAAAATTTTAGATATTATGCCTGGAGTTTTTTTCAATCCAAAAATCTATAACTTCTTAGTTGCTTGTTGGATGGACACCAAACGTGCTCTACATATAGCCAAGATGTTGTATTTACAGTTTATTATGTTTATGTATGTAAACATCTGGATTTTCTTTTTTATATAATTGGCCATTTAAATCTAATTTACTCAGGCCCTGAATAATTTACTTTTTGGTTTTACCATCCACATTATCCTCCACCTTTATGTCACTTGATAACTTGATAAGAAGTTTAGGCAGTGTACCGTTTGAGAATGGCCCTATAAAGTATGAGTACGCCTTTTTTTAGACCTGTGGGCTTAAGAGGTTTTAGAGTAATTAAACTGTTCTTGAAGATAAAAAAAAAAATCACATAGGGCTTTGCAGGAGCACACAATGCATAAAATCAATAAAAATAATATATAAAAAAGGAGTTTTGATATGTTTTTAAAGCAGACTGGAGAATCCTTCGACTTCAAGTCCAAATGAAGGTAGTTCCAGACCCTCTGCACCTCAGAGCAAAATGCTGTTTTTATCTTATTAAACCCTGCAGTAATTTACTCATGATAAAGCTTTAAAAACAAGGGAAATAAATACTCCTTTCAGCTATTTGCCCTGTCAACCAGGTTGCTATATTTGCAAGTTCAGTATTAAAAGTGAACCTAATGGAAATATTTGGTGTGCATAATATATAGCATTTCATTTATACTTCAATTTAAGGGTTTACAGTTGAGAAATTTGGAATATTTGTGATCCTTTATGGACACTGGTAAGAAACAATTGAAAAAAAATGCATTAACAATGAAAAAAAGATGAAAAAAAACAAGCAACAATCCATTTTGTGGAAGAATAACCAACATGTTTGATTTGTTGTGGCTTTTCATATTCAAAGTGCTATTTCAAATCACCAATCACAAAGCCTGTTCTTATTTCAAACATGCCAGCTGATTAAAACTGCTACCTTTCGGAAAGCATCTCAAATTACATGTTAAATATTTATAACCAGCTTTTTTCTATTTGAATTTTGCACAGAGCAATGTTTTAAAAGCTTGCTTTAAAATTGCCTTACATTTTTTGGCAAAACAGCACATCTAACCAAGAATTCAAAGACAGCAGAATACAGTAAGCAACTTAAATTCATCATAGTTGTCATTTGTGATTGGACAGAAAGGTTTAAGGCTCACTGAGCGGATACAAGCAGAGCATGTGGTATAAAGAAATCCAGTTCAAATGGAGAAAAAACAAGCAAATGCCAGAGCTTTACAAAGTTTGTTCTACAAGTTGTACATAACAAAACAGAACTGGGTTAATGCACAAGAGATGCTCCCAGAGAGCTGTAGAAAACTGATGAGTGCATGGGAAAATTAGTAAAGGTCTAATGCCTGGTGTACAACAAACACAGGAGGTAATGTTCCTGAAGGGCCTAAATAAAAGCCCACTTTATACATCTATGGGTTTTTTTCTTTCCATCCTCTCTTTATTAAACCATTTGCTGATGTACCGAGTACTTTTGTTCCTACTTTTTTACTCTGCTCATTTACGTTTTTTTCTGATTTATGACCACTTTCAGTGAGTCTAGTTTTATTTCACCCATTACTAAAATCTAGACCCTGTTATTGTTAGCATTATTATTGCCAAAAAACTTAAGAATTTGAGGAAACACATTTATTTAAGATATTATCTTTGTTTAAAATTCTTTTTTAAAGCTGGAGATGAGAAAAGATTCCCCAGTGAAGGAATTCCTCACTGCAGCCTTTCTTTTCTTGGCAGCGAGAAACACTGCACACAGGCTGGATGGAGATCGGATGCTGCTGCACAGAGATAGGGGGACAGCCCATGACATCACCACCGAAGCCCCAAACCTGAACAGTGATAGCAGGTTGCGGAAGCTGGACTGCATGGCTGCCGTGCGTCAACTGGAGGCTAAACAAAACACCAAAGCAACTGATGTTACGGTAATGTGCACATAGATTTTTAGTTACATGCTTCTCTAAAAAGCTGAGAAACAAACAAAAAAACACCTAACATTTCTTAATAGTCACTTTAGTAACAATGACAGTCGACTCTTTATTGTTATGATAATCATTTGTTTACAAATTCTGTTTTAGCTAAATCTGTAGTTAATCTGTTAATCTGTAGATCTATTTTTGCACAAGCAGTCGTAAAACTTTAAGGTCAGTTTTAGCTAAAACAGTTGAAAAATAAAAAAATATGTGTTATATTAAGTAAGAGATTGAAGGCTAGAGTAAAAACCATTAAACTAAAGTTTTTCAGTGGACATATATTCCTATTTTGTTTTCTGAGTAACATTTACTGTATTTTCCAGACTATATGCCGCTACTTTATTCCCTACGCTTTGAACCATGTGACTTATAAGAAGGTGCTGCTTTTCTGTGGATTTTTCCTGACTACCAGAGGGGGAAGTCAAAGTAGAAAATTAAAGAATAAGGGACAAATTTTCATTTAGAACAAGTACATGTTAGCATCAGGCAAGACGGAGAATAAATGTACCGAATTCACACATTTTGCGATTTATTTGCTGCATTAAAGCTGCCGAACCAATGAGGGGACTGGGCTTAACTCCTGTAGAGCTGAAATAAAGAGCTGACGAAGCCCCATCTTGCAGTAGAAGCTCTTACTGCTGTGAGTCTACAAGCTAACAGGAGCTGGCATTCTTCTTTGTCCCTACTCCAGGGGACAAAGATTTAAATTAGATTTAGTGGGCATGGCTTATAGCGCGCTCTATATTCCAGAAAATATGGTAACTAATAACCTGGGTGTAACTGTTAACTAGCCTGCATTCTGCTGCTTAACACACCTGTAGGTCTAAAAACCTTATTTGAACTGTCATTCCAAAAAGCGTTGTCTCCATAACGGTGATGGTTACATATGTTTTAATGGGATTACTGGACTTTCCAAGCTGGTAATAGAAACATGATGGAGGCAGGTGCTCTAAAACCTGTAGGGGGCAGCACCAAAGGAACTGTTCCTCATAGCTGGAGAAAACGGTGCTCACACCATAACTTTTTCTGAAAAGTTATTCAAATGTGATTATTTTAGGGCTTTTGAAATGGTACGTTACAAAAATGACCAGAAAGCAGTCATGTATAGTGTGTTATGCTTTTTGTATTTGTTGGTGTATGTGTGCTTAATCTGAATTTTAATTAATCTGATTTTATATTTTAAGATGATACTATTTGGCCGATTTTATTAAATTAAAACATATAGAGTTTTTTGATAGGAGCTGTGTGGCGCTGTATAGAATGTAAAATTAATTAGAGCTTTAAACCAGACAAGGCACATCCCTAATATTATGATAGATGGAACTAAAAGGCCTGTTTGCCTGCTAGGTTGCCTAAGGGCTCATATTTCTTAAACACATTGAGCCTGGTTCCGCTGGAGGTGTCTTTTTGTTAAAAGGGAGTTTTACCTCTCTACTGTCACTACAAGCATGCTTAGTGGGAGGGATTGCATTTGAGTCAATGAGTCGATGCAATCAACTGGTTTTCCTTAGATAGAAAACTTTGAATCAATTTGACTGTATGAACTGGTGAACTGTAAGGTTATAGAAATATAATATAGAAATATAATAATTTTTATGTTTTTCTTTCTATATCGGTATGTAGTTATAAAAAACTATTAGGTGACCCTAATTTTTTTTATTTCTAAAGGTTTCTAATATATATATATATATATATTTTTGGGTTTTCAAAAACAACCTAATAATTCCTTTATTAGTCATGGTTTAAATAGATATTTTACATACACTGTCACATATGTTCCTCTTTGTTTTTCTTCTGATTTAACAAAATGTTGTAAAATGTTTTCAGCCATTCCAGATACTTCTACTCTTTGCACAGTAACGGGTTAAATCAGAGGGATTTTGTGGAAATAAAATATCACTTTCTTAGAGATAACGCAAAATATTTTTTATTGTCTCAGACTCTTGACTAAGATGGAAAGTCTGTAGCACTAAGCCTACCCGTTTGCAAAACATTCATCCAAGCTGGCCCCTGTTCTGCAGAAAGACTGCAATCAGATGAGAGGCAGTCAAGTGTTAAAATATGTCTTGAAATAGTCACTGAAAGGTCACAGAGAAAATTATTGATATAGTGCAACCTGAGTTTTACCGGCTCCACTTTGGCTTTTGTTTCTAGCAGTTATGATGACATTTTACTCTCCAAAGCCATTACCTGAACACTCAGCACTGAGAGGGCCAAAGTTATGATCTGTTGCACAAGAACACAGCAGATCTAAACTGACTTTAAAGCAGCTCTAGAAATTGTCTTTGGGTGGTGACTATCATCTTGTATAGCATGATGCTACTGTGAAACATTTAATAGCCTTTTTTTTTTTTCTTTTTTTTTTTTTGCCAGGATCTGAAACCAGCGGCTCGTATCATCAGAGAACTTCCACCCAACGATGAGTACAGCAAAGCAGAGGGAATAGCTAACATGCTGAGCCAAGCCATCACCACCCAGCACCTTCTCTATGCCAGCCTGGGCTCTGCTGAGTACATGGAGTTTGTCCTAAAGAATCCCTTCAACGTCCCTAAGACGGTCACCATCCACACTGATGACTCCGAGCTCAGGTACTATTCTCTAGACCAGAAGTAACCCATTAAAAATCAGCGGGGTCCGGATAAAGAAAATCATCAACCATTAAAGGTCCGGAGACATTTTTAATTATAATCTGTTATTTTAAACAGAATTTAACAGTGAAATAAAATAAGGTTTTTATGCATCCATGTTATACATTGAATTTTAAATAAAAAATATTAAAAAATAGAACATTTTTTACATGGAGAACAACAATCATTCAGTTTGGTATATAGACAATTTCCTGATTCTATTTTATTTTATAAAACCCCTTTTTTTTATTTTGTGTGGCTTAGTGAGAGAATACATACTCAAAATGTGCAGGGTTATCTTTGAGCACACCTTTTCACTTCTCTTTCACCAGTTCACCACAGTCCTTCCAGCATCTCACACTTTCTCTGCTCTATTTTTATCGTCTTTTCCTTCTTTCCCATCGCCTGGCTTGCCACAGGTTTGCCTGCTGTGTCTAAAAGTGGCTTGCTGCAGCGCCCCAGACTGAAAAAGCTCATTGGCTAATTTGCATCGCGTGTAGCCTGGTCCCGGCACTCTGGAATGCTTTACCATATTAACAGAAGGTGTGGGGCAAGTGAAGTTAGACATTCCTGTCGGACAACATGCGGTAATTTATAAATGTTTTAAATCAGGTTGGGTCCATGACCCTTGCTCCAGACAGTGAGATAGAGTGTTTATAGCTACACAGCGAGATCTCTGAACACCAAAGAACCTTTGTGGTTATCCTCAAGTGAACAACTGCTATGGAAATAGCTTTTTAACCAAAACCTTTGAATTTTCTCTGCTAAAATGTTTGTCTGCAGTGAAAAAACAAATATGGTGTGTGCTTTTATCTCAACAGCTTTTAGCTCTGATTCAGGCCCCCTTATTTGGAAATATAGGGAGTTCAGTAATTGTAAAGGCTTCTAATTGAGCTGGCCAATAACGCTATCGCAAAAAAGTCATTGAAGCCTTCATTGCATTTTTAGTCTTTTATCTAGGAGCATTTTGGTAACTCCATGGCAGAAAGAACAGGTAGAAGAGTGGCAGACAAGAAACAAACAGTTTGGATATTATGCTAAAGTTAGCACTTGCCTCAGAACTTTTTGTGCTCCTAAAATAAGTCTTCTCATTTTATAAATTAGTCTGAACTGCATATTTTTGTCTTTAATTTACAATTTAAATGTGAAGCTAATCCAGACATGTACAAAGTCATTCCTCGAGGGCCACTGACCTGCAGGTTAGAGGTATCCCTGCTTCAGTACAGCTGGTTCTGATGATTTCAGTTCAGCAAAAGCCTGATAATCAGCTATCAATGAAAATCATCTGCACTAAAGCAGGGAAACATCTAAAACCCGCAGGACAGCTGCCCTTGAGGACTGAGTGGACATTTCTGAGCTAATATAACTCAGAGTAAATTATTTGACACTAAAAAAAGATTCTTTAAAGCAAAGTTTTAGGGGTTTTTTGGGCCCATTTTTATTTGTCAAAACACACAAAGGGGATTTAAAAAAATAGACAAGTATAAACAACTCCATTGGACAAGTTAATCCTGCATTGGAATATTTTAAAAGAAAATTGATGAAAAGTTGATGAAAAGTTTGTAAAATGTTTCCAATTTTCCTATATTATATATCTAATAAAACTGTATTTATCACTCATGCACTAAGGTACCCTATGCAGCGGCAGCGGTACCATTTCTTCTGGTCTTCATCTATAACCACTTTGGTCCCCTACGGCCTTCGTCTGATGAACATGCTATCTTTGCGGTGAAATTTAATTTCAAACAGTGATTATTCACACTACAGGGAAGCTGACCTAAAGGAGTTTTGCAAGCTTAGATTTGGTTATTCTTATATATCTTCTCTTTATGAAAGAAATTAAATTTCTCTTTTGGGAACCACCGATGTATATATTTGATTAAAATAACTTTCAGAAATGTTAGGGGAACCAAATAGGGAACTTTCCACTTAGTTTAACATTATTGGATATTTCCTCTATCTTTAATGCCAGCTGAGATCACTTCTAAGACCATCAGTACCTCATTACATTCATTTTTTCATTCATACATGCTTTTCACAGATATTTGATTTTTGATGTTTTTATGATAATTTTTTGATTTATTAATTATGTCCTAGTATATATTTTAGATAACTACTACTGTATCTGTGTAAAGAATGTCCAAAGATTTCTTTAGCCTGTTAAGTGTGACTTATTGACCAACTTTTTTTCTTTTTGCCTCAATCGTACTTTTTTCATCAGTGGAAGCAGTTTCCCATGTTTCCACAACATGTGTTACCTGCGTTAAACTGGAAGGATGTTGTAAATATATCGGTGGGTCTCCAATCTAACACACGAGGCGCGAACATGTGGTTTTTTGTGCCGTATGTGTTTCCTGTTGTTAGATCGTAACGAGGCGTGCTCCTACGTGAAGCCGTGTTCACACTTTTGGAATGTGTTTTCAAATGTGATGTTAAAGCTCAGGAGCCTATTTGCGCTCTGTATCGATGATGATTAATGTTTCATCCTCACAGCTTACTGAGAAGTCAGTTGTTTGACAGCTAAACTATTCAGCTATTTTTAAAACATCACCCCTCTTTTCATCATACTCTATGTAGCTGCATCTAGTTTTGGGAGCAGATCTTGTTAAATTACACTGAGATCATAATAAAACTGGCTGTTAATTCAATACAAACTGCCAATTCACATCATCTTACAGCCCTTTATAGAGACTATTTGATCAATCATGCAGGCAGCTTACTTAACCGTGTATTAAGTTCTTGACTTTGAAGAACCCCCTACCCCTGGTTTCACTTGTGGTAATGCTAGATATCTGCTTGTGTTGTATCGTTGCCTTTAGGACGAGTTTGGCCACGGAGCCAAAATCTTTTTCTGTTTACTTCGGTTTATTTATATGAATCAAAATTAGAACAAATGTAATCTCACTGACACTATAACAGGTGAAGATGAGCAAACCATATCTATGTGTACTACTTAGAGGAAAAACAGAGAAAAATGTGTCTAAATAAAGACTTGTTGGTAAAACATTGCTTTCTATTTGATGTTTTCTTTTTTTATTTTGCCTCTGGGTCGTACATGTCATGAAACTATGAATTGTGTGCAGTTCCCTAAGGCAGTGTCTGCTGAAAAGCCAAGTTTCAGTGTTACACCCAAACTCAAAAGTCCTGATGCAGCTGACGAATTGACAGTTGGTCCGCACAGTATTAGCTGCAACCAGCCTCAGACTTTGTGGATAAGAGAATCGCAAATAATTATACATGAATGTGACTTTAGATCATCTAGGTTGACCTTCTAAAAAAAGAGGCTGTCAACACGGATAAAGGAGATCAGTTTAGTTTACAAGAATGTTTCTATATGCTGTTAAGTTTTAACATTTTGCTCCATTCTAACAGACGAACGATAGGCCCAAAATAAAAGCCAAGAAAGATTCTCCCGCCTTCAGTAACACAAACATGTCCTTGACACAGATGCATCTATAATGCTAGTGATATGCCTAGAAAGAAATCTCCTTTAATCCAAACACAGCAGCCATTATTCCTGATGTTTGTTTCTTTCCTGCTATCCATGGCGTGCCCGCTTCTTTTCATGTAGCATCATTGTTAATCCCCTTTTCGTAAAGGCTTTTGTTCTGGATTCTGATCATGCCTGAGCTTCGGATTAACATATATCAGGTTGATCAACAAAGGCAGCAGTGCACCATGGATAAATCATTATGGCATTAGCTCGACCACTGGGCTTACTCTAATTGAGAGTCATCAATCCCACTATATGTCCTCTCTGTGTCTTCGTGGCCTCTTTGTTTATTTATGATAAAGCAGTGTGACAGTTTCCACCAAACACTTTCACTGTTACCAAGTTTCAGAAAATGTAAATGACAGCAATTTATTTGCAATCTGTATATCCTACACTCATAGAAATGCTAATGGTGTAATGTCCCTAACACACCAATAGTTGGCAGTACTTACTTTGAAACTCAATAATACGCTTGCAAATGCACATAAACACTCTATGCTTTATGCTGTTGAAGATATCTATCATCCAGGTCATGGTCATTCCAAAAAACGTATAAAATAAGCCACTGGACTTTGTTTCCAAGTTTGAAGACGGTTCGCTTCCCATCCAGGAAGATTTTCAAAATCAAAATGTCAGAATTAGCATTGAGTTCGAGGCTTTATAGAGTGGCCAAAAACAAAGCCTTGATTAGTAAGTGACATTTTTGTCTTTAATGACCTGAGAGTGGAGTAAACTTTAAATCTTAATCATATGTTTAAAATATTTTGTTTAATCTTTGACACATCAAAGACATGCAAAAATATAATACTCCTCCAATATTTATGGAAAATTGTATATTTTTATCATACGTAATACATGACACTGCTAAACCGCTTTTAAAGTGTTAAGATCTTTAACAGTGTTGGCAAACGTTAAGTTTTTGTAAACCTCATACATCTCCAGAAATGTTCTGCAGGCATAATGGAGCTTTCTGTGTGTGATGTAATTCCTTCATCCTTATTTCTGTTGGTTTCTTCTCCGTCTCAGAGGGGGAAGTCAAACTATCTGTGATATCTTTGTTGCACTACATGAGCAGCAGCTTGGGTAGATTTTGCTCCGTTGTTACTTCCTCATCAATATTTCAGCCAATGTTTGACAAGCAGCTTTCTTGAGAACCCAGGGGGAGCCGCAGGTCAGGTCTTTTTTCCACAGAAACAAACAAGAAAAAAGGCTGACCCTCACCCACAATTCCAGCATCGGTCTTTGAAGACGGAGTATTTATTGAAAGGCTAAGCTAGCTGTAGCTTTGATGTCGGCAGTTGTTTTCAAGCCCAGAGGCTCCTCTTGATGTAGAGGACACATTGGCTACCTGTTGCTATCAATTTTGTAGGGATTTTACACTTTTCCTTAGACTGATGCCCAACTGACTGTGTGTTTCTTCTGAGCAAGGCTGCTCTCTTTTAGTAATGCTTCCTCCACCGTCCTGTTTTCAAATCTCGGTTTTTGTCTTCGTCTTCTTTAGTTTTTGGTCTCTCATACTTTAAAATTAACAGGCCAACAGTGTGTAATAAAAACTTGCAGGTGAAACAAACTCTTTGTTGCCTTAGCCAAGGGTGAAATGATTTATTCAAGTGTCATAGTGGGAATATCCACATAAATATCATAGAATTGACTATAGCATCTTTGCCTAATGTTGGCAAGATGGAGCTCTAAAAAATTTAAAAACTCAGAGTCTCCTATTGAGAGCAATTCCGCTCTCCACTCCCCTGGTTTCAAACCTTTGAAGTCTTAAGGCAGCCGTTCCCTGAATGAATTTGTGTTTGAAATATTTTGCATATAAAGAGAAAAGGAGGAGAGATAAGACTTTTCGCCTGTTGGAATGGGTTATCGCATTCTGGCCGCCATTCCCTTGAAATCCTTTTATAAGGGGAGAAAATCGGGGCCTTTTTTTGACCTCTTTACACCTTTTTTTCATACCCGCCGTCACCATGTTAACCCACACCAATGTGTAGCTTCTTGGTTCAGGGGTTTGTTGGAATTTTTACCCATGACAGTACACCGGTTAGACTTCAGATGGTGTTTATTTTTTAAGTTGTTATGAAACTAGCAGCCTTTTTTATCAATAGCTTGACTAGGGGAGCATAGAAGGAAGGGAGAGGCATGGAGTTAAATGCCAGGAGTTGAGACTCGAACCAGGGGACAGCTGCTTAGAAGTCGTCTTCTGACACGGAGCACCAGCTCCCGTCAGCCACGGAGAAGCCGCTGGTTTATGATGTTCTTCACTCCTATATAAATAGAAAGCTGTAAATTTCATCAAGCCTCTCAAGTTGGTAATTTAACAGCGTATGAAATGGTTCATTACCTTCATTTCAGGAGATTATGTATGATAAAAAGGATGAGAGTCATTCTGTTAAATCTGCTGCTTTTTACATTAAGATAGTGCAAACACAAACTTCAGTTTCTCTGTTAGGATTTAATTAGGTAGAGCAACACAAAGTAGTTTATATTTGTGAAGTGAGAGGAACATTAGACTTTATTCTCTAAGTTTGCTGCTTTCAGATAATAAATACAAAAAATAAATGTGTAGAATGTTTTCACATTTTCTACCCTCCCAACATATTACTCTGTAGAAATACCTTTCGCTGCAGCAGTAGCTAGAAGTATTTTAGGGAATGTTTTTATTGATTTCTGTTGAGGTAAAACAAAGTAATGACATGCCATGATGCTGCCATATCTATGTTTCATAATGGGCAGGCTGTTCTGTGTTAGTTCCACAAAGTTTGCACGTACTGTAGGTATACAACTTATAAGTTTGGTTTCATTTATATCATATTCTTGGCAATCGAAAATTTTAGGGGAGAAAATAAATAAAACCCATTCAATAAAAAAAAACACAAATACTCACAAAAAATATGAGTGAATAGAATTTATGCCTTTCTTTAGTGGGAGAGGAAAAAAATGTTTTTACTTTGATATGAATGCAAACCCATACAGAGTTTAGCTTGTTTTATAAACATACACAAATGTCTTCTTAAAATGGAAATGTTGGCAAAATTATATTGTTTTTAACCTGAAGCAATTTGTGATTAAAAAGGAATCTATTAATTCTAAAAGTAAAGTCTACAATATTTGTATTTAGGCATCAGTATCAAGATATACGTTGCCATTTGAAGCAGCTGCTTTAACTATATATATATAGTTTTCTATCATGAATAGTGAAGGTTTGATTGTTCTTTTTTTCCTAAACATCCAAATTTGCTATGCAGTAATAAATAATGAACAAAAAACCCTTATTCTATTCAATCTTTCCTGCTCAATAACAAACTAAAGACATAACATTGCACTTTAAGTCATCAGTCATCTGAGTTTCATAGTTTTGTAAATCTGTAGATCCAGAATATAACAATATTCTAATTCCATTTTGTAGACAATCACAACAAAAAGCCTGAAATTGGAGGCAACTGGACTTTTGCTCAATTTTTCGGACTTGTTGACTCCTGTTTCCGAGTCTTTTTCAATTTTGCCAACTCTTCTTTTCCAGTTTCTTAGAAAAGAAAAATTTTGAATAAAGATATGTCTTTCTTTTTTTTCACAAAATTAAATGAGTGGCTGTGAGCATTTCTGCTTCTGAATAAATGTTGCTAGATGCTTATCATTGCTTTTTAAATATTAAAACTAAAATTGTTTAGCAAGGAGAGATTTTTTTATTTACTCAAATTTTACAAATAGGAGGTAAATTTGCAATTTTTTGAAAGGCTTTGCATTATTAGTAAAAATAATTATCAATTTTTGTCAACGGTCTGATTTGACGAACTTTGAAATCTTAGTTATTTAAACGTTGTTTGCAGCACTGTTCGTCATTTTGCAAAACTTTTAAACTATTTCTTTTTTTAAGTGTTCAGTATTAACTAGTTTTTAATACATACCTAGTTCTATGTTAATTATCTCAGACACTTATTTTCACATTTTCTATTTGGTGTTTTATTAGCTTCCATCGGATTAGGGTTGTTTTATTTCTAATCCAAAAAAAGAGAATTTTACTATATTTACTAAGCAAAGGCTATTTTCAGATATTTTTCAAAGGTGTTGACTTGTGGTAGAATCATTTAAGGATGGTTAGATTTTCTGTTTAATATTCAGCATTAGGCTTACTCCCCACTACAGCTTGTTTAAGAGGCAAAAAAGTAAAGCACAAATAAGTCTAACCTGCTAAACTTTAGACATTATTGGCTCCTTGATGCCAGGTCATCCTGAGTGTTTCTCTTAAATGTCAATTTTCCTATCAATGTTTAACTGATTCATGCAAAAAAAAAAAAAAAATCCAAATATTTGCTTCAAAGTGTGAGATGTCCCCTTTAGTACTTTTTTTGTTTATTTTATATGTATAAGATTTATTTTCTTTATTTTTTATCTTTAATTTGGCTTTTTAAACAAGGGATATTCTGAAGATGAATCCGATGTTCCTGCCCATCCCTCTCATCTGCTTGGTCAATTTAAAGGAACATAAATCAATTTATCTCTGACTTACTGCAAGCAATGTCTCACAGCATTATATATATATACTGTATATATATATATATATATATATATATATATATATATATATATATATATATATATATATATATATATATATATATATATATGCACGCATATGTAAACTTATTATGTACCAAGTCACATTTCTAGAATGGTTTTAAAAAAATATGTAAATGTTTCTTTGATCACATTTCTTCCTGTGATCTTTTCATCCAGTGTCATCACTGACACAGAGGAGTGGCGTTACTTCAAAGGCCTTACGAAGACCACTACGCCACTGGAGGAGAACATGTTTCACATGGAAGAAGGAGCTCCGGGTCCAAAGGTTTATGTCCGACCCAAAGAAAGTGTCCACATTCCCCTGAAGTACCAGAGCTTCCTATGCAACCACACCATAGCTGTCCAGGTAAATGCCAGATCAGAAAGTGACTTTGATACCATTTGTTTCACTCCATTCTTAATATTTTGGTTTAATCTTAAATCTAAGTTTGAAATAGTTTTTTTTATATCCTTTTGTTTCTTTTACTGCATAAAATGGAGACCCCCGACTGTTCTGCCGTCACTTGAGAAAACTCAAAGGAACTGCATTTTTTTATTTTTATCAAACTGATTCAAATATATTAACATCTTATTAAATATAAAAATGTAGAGTCAGAAAAAGACTTCAGGAAAAATCCCACCACATCTCAGAGTTTCTTAATCACAGCTGCTTTATTTAAAAGAAGCTGTGTTGTTTATTTTATTTCTTGTCACACAAATGGTTCAGAGAGGTGTCAATCCTCATGGATAATTTATGGCTTCAACCCTCAACTCCTTTGCTATTTTTTTCATCATTTCCAGTTATCTTGCTGTCTGTCTAACTATTGTATTGTATACATCCTTGCTTATATGTAGATGTTCATTTTTGATAACAATTAATTGTTTTATCAAATGCTTACAGGGGCCGAGTTTTCTGCCTACAAGCAAAAGTTCCCAGATGGCCAAGAAGAATCCGTCCAACATTATTAATGCCAAAATTATCAAGGTACACAGTGTCCCATTACGCCCCGTACTATATTCTTTGGCTCCTTCATCATTTTTATCTCCATCTGCAGATATTTGCCTCATTATCTGCAATGTGCATTTGTTTTTTTGTTATGGAAAGCCTTTTATCCAAACCCTTTAATCTTAGAAAAAAAAGCTTTTTAAGCCGAAAAGAGAAACTATATACCTTTATGTTACATAAGGGTTGGAAACAACAAAGTACAGTATAATAAAGGCGTCTAAACTCAAGCTGCAGAATAAAGTCTGGATATGAAGTGTTATTAGGGTTAGCCTTATGCTCCTTCCCCAACTGTTTCCTCTTGCATGCACACAAAGCCATCTCCCTGAGGAGTGCTGGGATGCAGTCTCCTCCCTTTCCTCCAAATATACACAATCAGGACCCCAAAGACAAATCATATAAAGTTTGAAGTGCCAACTGACAACTAATTAGCCAATACAGATAAGTTTGATTGTGTTAAAAATAAATTCCCTAGTTTCTGTCCAGTAAATGTAGCTACTCTTAAGTGTGAATTATTCCTATATAAATTTCGCTGTGGTTAAAGTGCCTTGCAAAGATATTTCTACCACTTGGATAATTGCAAATTTTGTCACATCAAAGCAACAATTCTAATGTATTTTATTTAGATTTTATCTGATTAACCGATACCAAAGTACAGCATAATCGTAAAATAGAAGGAAAATTATGCATGAGGTATCAGAATGCCTTACAAATAATAACAGAAATTCAGAATGTTTTCTGCAGCAAACTGTGCATTAATAACCTTTGACACTTTTATAAAAGAGCTAGATTTAATAAAATAGTCTCAGGTTGATTCATTTTTGGTGACTTTTAAAGCATTGGTTGCACTGATTTTTATTTTGGGGTATTGAAGTCAGCTGAATTTACATGCTCCATGCATGTATCTGCATTTCTAAATCATACCTTTTCTGTCACATTACAATTATGTGCCATTTTATTTCTTACCCTCAAAAATCCTAATAAAATCAATTAAAATCAGTGTTTATTTAAGGGATATAAAAACAAGGGAACCTTTTTAAATAACCCACAAAGTAAGCTGTTCTGCAACTGTGAATATTTTAAATGTTCAAAGAATAGAGAGAAGAATGTAAACTTGTCACTGTTAGCCATAAGAGTTTAAATCCGCTGTGTTTTCTGCCGCAGCTGTTAACAAAATGTTGACATGTTTCTCCTGATTCTTTACAAACACAGAAATGGGCAAAATATCTGCAGACTTGAGCTTTGATCTTCTACAAACAGCATCTCTAAGATCCCTCACCAACCTGCGTTACAACGTGTTCCTCCTGATGTTCATTTGCAGTAGTTTGAAGTCATCATATTTACACAGGCTGATGAATATCTGCCAGTCTGCCAAATATTTGCCCTTCACAAACTTCATTTTGTGTATTTTCTGCGTCGGTAAGAAATGCAGCTCTGAGCAAAAATAAGAATGATTAAAAAAAAATAATAGAAAAAAATATGTCAACAGGTCAGAGAGGTCAGGTCTGGATAAAATCTGTATCCCGCTAAAACTGACAAGTCTCAACAGCAGAGCTGTCAGTGTGCCAGCTTTGGCTCCACTGTCAGTCAGCATACATCACCACAGCAAGATTTAGGTCACAACTGCAGGTCAGCATGTGGCTGCAAAGAACATCCACAGTCCGAACAGATGCTCCGCTTTCAGTGAGCAAATTGTTGGAGGTTAACTTACAAGACAGGATAAGTTTACCCATTAGTCGTCCTATTTTCACTATGAAGGATATATTTATTTTATACTTAAGCTACATAAATATAAAGAAAGAAGCATGAGTTGAATTTAAGAATTTTAGTTTTTTGAAGTCCTCTGTAAGTATTTTAGAGGCAGTTAACTTTTTTTTCCCACCTGTCTTCTTCACCGGTGATGCAACTTTCAATAAGGTTTCTGAAAGCCTCTTAAGTGGAATCCCACTTTAGGATCCATCAGCTCCTCTAAGAAGCTCCTTAGCTCTGTAAATTCACCTAATTGATCTTCTGAAAGGGAGAGAAGGTTATCAAAGGATCTCCTTTCCAGATTGTTGTCTCATCAGTTTGTAATTTAATTAGGATCTGAGGTAAAGGGAAAAAAAAAGGTCAATTTAAGGTTTCAGAAACCATGAAAACTCTGCAAGTAAACATCCAAGTCTAGCCTACATTTAACTGCAAAAAAAAGCTTTAAGTGACTCTGGAGAAAGGTTGAACTGACCTTGATGGATTGAGTCATACAGTAAGAATCAAATGCATTATGACACTTTGTTCAGGGTTGCTTTTGTTTGAATATAGTTTAGCAACTCAAAGTGCTGAGGAAAAATACAACACACTCCAGTTAGAGTTGAAGAAATCGATATTATTGCTTTTTTATCTCTTTCTACCCCGATTTAACTTCAAACAATGTTGCACTCATTAGATATGATGCTACGGGGCTGTGGAAAAAAACTATTTGCCTTGTTATTGTTTCTGGATTTTTTTTGTATTTTATGAAACAATCAACTATCTTTATATTATTAATGTGTTTATTTTTGTGTTCAAAAGTTGCATTTTTGCAGAATACAAAGGAAGAAGTTAATCATATTTAAAGTTCTCATAAAACTTGTAATCTCTTTAAAAAACAAACATAAAATAGTCTTTATTTGACACATCCTGATTAATGCTCATGATGCTGGCCGCTCTGCAGCTGTCTTCAAAGCTTCTCCGATGGCCATTGGAGATTTTAGATAATCAGATAGCAGCTAATTTGTATTCTAGTGTACATCATGCTTATTATGTTATGGTAGCACATATGGAGAGGCAAAGATTCTCAGCGTGTTGCCGTTTTAATAATTTATCACTGTTATGAGTTGACTTCTTTAGGAAATAGATGTAATAATCTGTATGGTAATAAATAAAAGTAAGGAATTGGAAAGGATTCTGTTCTAAACATCTAAAGAGGCCCAGTTTGTTAAAGGGTCTCGTAGAAACTCATAAATAATGAGATAATATTCAGGTAAAGTAAAGAACTCTGTGGTCTTGAAGCCAATTATTTCTGTTGCTGGTCCAAACTGGTTTCACTGACTAAGTTTGCTACTGTACTCAATTACAAGCCCTATATAAGCCTCATGCACAGAATCTGGGGTGTGCCATTTTCCACACAAATGTTACAATGCATCAATAGCAAACCTATGTTGCTCACCACAAAACCATGATTTATGTACACATATTTTTGAAGCTGTTGTCTCCTTATGGATGCACTGAAAAGCTTTTGAAGATATAAATGATTTGTTCTCGTCTACAGAAATGTAATAAACAATTAATCTGAGTTTGGTTTGCAATGACATGAGGGCAGTTTTAAACAGCACACGGAGGTGCAGGGAACACCTTAACATCACGGCCTATTATTAATATATGTCTTAGTGTGACAGGATATTAAAAATACAACAATGCTAATATATTGTTTATCCTTAAAGCAAGAAGCTTATCCTGTCTTAACCTTTTTTAGAGCCACCCACCATCTTTGTGCGCAGCACAGCAAGAAGTCACTCACTTCCATAAAGAAAATTCCGTTTAACTCAAGCATGCCGTGCATACCGCTGACATATCATGTTTCCTCCCACAGGTTACATTTAGAGCAGAAGATGGAAAGCCGATGGCCATCTGCCAAGTGAATGTGCAGCCAACACCCCACGTCGTGGACCAGACTTTCCGACTTTACCATCCTGAACTTTCTTTCCTCAAGAAGGCCATCCGCCTGCCGCCGTGGCAGGACCCAACAGGTTGTCCGTGTTGTCCTACACACCCCCCTGCCATTTATCACTATCTGAACCAAAGCCGATAGCACCTTTTAGCTGCACTGACTAGATGTGTGGTAGATCTACTTGAGATAAATGTGTTTTTGTTTCATTCTGAGCCATTAAATTTAATGTATTTTACATCTGGAGGGCTAAATGATGAGATGAAAATGAGCAAATTAAACATCTATCTATATAATCTACTGTAATCAATAGAAAATTCTCCTATAAATGGTTAAATATTCCCTCTAACACTAGTCTCTCTTGTTAAGATAAAAAAAAAATGCTTTGATTTTCTTGTTTGTGTGTCAACCAGCTGAGGACCCAAATTTCTGGACTCATATTTCTGTTCGCTGCAGTGACCCTAATATCATCTGCCAGACGAGGATGCTGGTGAGGCATCATTTTCCTGCATCTTTCTCCTCTGACTATAAGAATCCCTCAGTAGCCTTTGCAGATTTCAACACTGGTGATTGAATATAAATAGATTTTTTTTTTATACCCCAGGCTTGCATTTTAACCATGTTTCTACCTTGAGATCATGCATCAGATGAGACAAACTTGTCATTGCTCTCTTAATCAGTTTACGCCTCCAGTTTAACATGTCTCTCTATTTCTATTTGTGTTTAGGTTCCAGGAGAGCCTCAGGATGTGTACTTGAAAGTACCAGGGAGTCCTAGTCCACAGATAAAGATGTTCTTTGTGATGATATTCACGTATGTATCGTTTGTAGACTCTTCAAAGTAAACACAAACATAGCCTGAAGGATTGTCCATTTTGGATTAATTAAATGTTAACACAGGTTTAAACTAAGAACAGGAAGGTGACCTGTTTCAGACTTTTAGGATTCATTATTTAGTCGACACTGAACATCATGAAAGAAGGTGAAACAGGCCGTTCGCACTCAAAAATGTTTGCAGATGTTTTGGCGAAAGGAAAGCATGTAGGTGCATTGACATTAAGGAGCGAGAGAATCCTTAGTATTTCAGCGTATCTGGATGGTCAGCAATGAGAGTAGTAAAGTCATACCATCCATCTATGAGCTTTAGTCTGAATTAGAGGCTGGCCTGTATGGAAAAGCACTTGGCAGCAGTGTTTTTTCTCATAACTGGATGGATCAGTCTTGCATATCACTGGAGGTAAAGTAGGGTCATCTCCCAGAGTATTTTTCTTGGTGTGCTGTCCAGCACTGCCAGTTTCTTTTAAGATGTGGAAGCCAGTGGGAGTGTTGCATTGCCTTTGACTCATTTATGCTTTGCTTACTTTTAATCAAAGTCATCAGATCAAGTGTAAAAGTATCTTGCAACAAATTTGTCTTCTAAAAGGATACCAAAATGTATGTAATTGGCTGCAGTCCTGATGGATATGAAGGTTGTTAAGAAGTGTTAATATATTCAGAAATGAAGATCTTCTCTCTTTATGTTGCTATCTAGTTGCTTCTATTTACTCAGCTGTATGGCAATGAATGCATCATATGCAGGAGCTGCTTTCACCTGTCTTTCTTGTTCAAGTTATGAATTTGGAATGATGATCATTAGTAAAAGTAAATACAAAAAAGTTTTATTTCCTGTTTAGTTTTTAAATTGTTTTCTTCAGGATACAGGAGAACTGCTAGAGCACTAACATGTTAACTGTAGAGAAAAACAAGCGAACCCTTTCTGAGGCTGACATTCTATTGGCTGGAAAGGTTGCTAGGCGACGATCCAAGTCCAGTCTGAGGAGTGAAAAAAATCCCCAGGCAGAGCCAACAGGTTTGCGAGCGAATCTCTGACTCGAGTGAGGAGAAGGAAGTTAACAGTTAACAGGAGGAGAAAATATATCTGCAAAGAAGAATTAGATCTGAGAGCAGAAACAAAGATTTTTATGGAGAAGAAACTAGTTTAGACAGAAAACAGAAGTTTTGAATGGAAGCATTATAAGTTTTGGGCGGAAGCAAAGGAAATCCTGCTCTCAGATTGAAAATGGGTGCACTTGATATTTGGCTGGAAAAATCCTCCATAGCGACTGTCTTTAGGATGTACAAGGATGTCCTAGACTCCATTCTTACAAGTTGATAACTGAAATACATAACTCTAAAATTCTCTTTAAAATCCCCTGGTCAGCACGAATATTAACTGCTCATGCAATCTCAGTAGATCACAATTGATTATTGTTTTTCTTTCTCATTTGAACAAACAATTAAGAGCCCTTCATTAAGAATTTCAATAGATCAGGCTCTTGGTATCTTTGAACATTTCTCACTTTAGAATCCACTTCAACTTGTAAAAATATTTTTAATTAAATAATTACACGTTTACAATACAAACTCTGAAAACTATTGCATGCAATTCTTGCCACACATCCTTGAGTTCATATAGGTATTTCCATTTGACAGCGGCATTCTTTTTCATCTAAGGTTCGATATAAACCAACTGTATCGTATCACTGGCCGAATGTTTTGCGTTCTTGTCCTGCAGGAAGGTGAGCATCTGCCCAATCTAATTTACCAACTTCTCTATCAGCTGTTGAAAATAAATAAAACACCCACAAAATATTGCTACCTAGCATGTTTTTTATTTTATTTTTGATGGTACATTCATAGAAGTTAGTGTTCACCTTCTTTGACTCCTTTCATATGTAACCTGCACAGCTTTTGGTGAAAAGCAAACTCAAAATGTTCTTCCTTTCATTCCATAAAAACAAACTTTTTATTTATGTTTTTGACATAAATAAGACTTTTACCCTGAAAAACTGCATTTCTTCTCAGTTTAGTTTAGTTTCCGTTGAATCAAACTGTATTAATCCTTAACCCATAATTTAGTAAATGCACATAGATTATCTTTCTTTGAATGTGATATATTTACGGAAATAGATAAGTTATTTTTACATTTTAAACATTAGCTACTAGTACTGCTCACTGCAGACAGTTTTTATTCTCCTCTGTAAGTGTGGCTCAGCTGGTGAAGCAGGCTTTGTGGCTGGTGGTCAAATCCCCAGCATCTCCTTTCCATATGCAGGAGTGTCCTTGAGTAAGACATGGAACCCCAAGTTGGTTCTAATGGCAGGTGCACGCTTCTCATGCCAGCTTCATCATCTGCCACAGTGACTTTGTTCGGAAAAAGGGAAAATAGTGCCAAGAAGTATAAATCCCTTGAAACACCAATGATAAAAAGCTACTACTTAAACTAAGTGCTTTTCTTCTTTTCATCAAAGCTGTACATTGTAGCATTTTAACATGTCGGTTAAAGTTAATTTTTGATACATTTAGCCATCAGCATTAGATATCAGGATGTGATTTCGATGTTTTAAGGAGCTCTGATTTCTGAGGGAAAAAATCCTTAAACATTAGAGAAAATCTAGGGAAAGCGTGAAATAACGAATGCAGTGTGCACAACAGTTCACCGACTGCACCTCATCAGAAGATCCAAATGTTACTGATGTTTCATGAGCCCTCGAAAGCTCAGGCCGCCTTAATTTCATTGGAAAAATCCCCAAAGGCTTCCTGATTGCTGTTGTCTCAGAGCAGAACTGAGTAGGTGACTATGCTGCCTCCCACTCTCACAGTCGGCTACGGCTTCTGAGACTCTGTTCTCCTTCATCTCAGCTCTGAATGGATGATGGTGATGAAGGCTGTGATGTTTGTACTTATTAAAATACTTGCAGAGCCGTGTATCAGCTCTTGTGATTTCCAACCCCACGCTGCACCCGCTGTATCTCCAGGGAGCCTTAGCTGAATTGTTCTTGACTGTAGTTTTTTTTTTTTGTTCTCGTTGACAGTGATAAGTGGATGGCAGCGCCTTCTCAGATCTGGCAGGTTTATGTCCATTTTCTGGAGCGGGTGGACGTCAGCTGTGTGACTGGCCAGAGAAGCTGTCAATCACTGGTTCTGAGGGGAAAACAGGCTGTTCGCAAGATCAAATGTTTCTCATCACACCCCAGTGAAATTGAGGTACTGCCTTTTAATCAGTAATAAATAAGTTAAGCTTCTGTGCTTTAAATTTACCCGATGCTCTTCCATTTTAGAAAAAAATGCTTATATCAATATTCTTTAGATTGTTAACAGGTACAAGGGAAGTCATGATTCTACCATCTGTTACAGGGTTTTGCTCTAAAACTTATATCTTAATTTAAATATGTGTATATTTCACAGTGATAAAGGCTTTTACTTTAACATGGGTGGTGATTTGATCCCAGTTTTGGGGGTAAATATAGATGCATGCAAATGCACTGTCAGCCCGCGGTTATTAATATTGATTAATGTTAATATATACCAGATAAATGGATGCATAGCAAGCCGGGGAGTAGTAATTTCATGCGTACATTAACATTACAGAGTTGCTAAATCTGTTTACAGACAGCTGAAAGTCGGGGGTCGGAGCTGAATTGACTTCAGAACATGACTGCTGTAAAAAAAAGGCTGCTACTCTCAATTCTGTAGCTTTATTAGTGTGTAAATGTGTAAACTGGTATGAAAGGCTGGTATATTCGGCGACAAAATCCCTCCATAACAAGCTTTTCTGCCATGAACAAACATGAACTATTCATGAGCGATGGTGTAATCCTGTGTGTACTTGAGAGATTGAGGAAAGTCACACGGGACAGCTTTATTTAGGAGTAGTTTCCTCTTTTGGGTCAATATAGCCATGGACGTATGATGGTGACATTTTTTTAAGCTATTTTTAACACCTTTAGCATTAGCCCGCTCTGCATAAATGCGTTGGACCATAAATATTCCTGCGGACATTTTCTGTATCGAAGCAAATGGAGGTTGAAAATTGAATCATAAAATGAAGGTACTTTCTTTGGTCAGATTAGCTTTCCTATTGTTGCTTAGCTCAGATTTTTCTCTAGCTATTTTTACTGTTGCACCTTTTGCTGATTTAGACTTTTACAGAAAACAAATCTGATGCATATTTTTCGTTCCTTTTTTTTACTTTAAGGTATCGCCAAAAGAGGAGGACGTTTTATAAAATATTCTAAATTCAGTCAAAATACCATCTTTAGGGCATGTTTAGCGTGCACAACCGACAGAGGCCTTAGTCCTCGAGGCTTGTGACCCGGGTTCAAATCCACTAGTGCCGTAAAAATCTCAAAAAAGAGAGAAAAAGATCTTCTACTCCTGGATCAGTGGCCTCAGCCTAACATCTGGTCAGAGAATGTCATCAGTATATTATTTAATGCCAATTCTGTAGATCGTCTTGTATTTTATTAAGGTTCTTTTCAGTGTCCTGCAGAAGTATGCTCTGAATATTTATTAAGTACGCTTTTAACCTTAATATACATCACACTCATGTTTTGTTGCCAGAATGTGAGCTGCTATATAAATAATATCTGACACTGCTACCTTAGACGGCAGCAGTTATATAGATGATCATGTTGCTTATTGTTAGCAGCTGTATGATACTTGGAGCTTAATTTGTTGCCTTTGACATGTTTAAGCTATCTGTCAAATCAGTCTTATATGTCAGCTCTAATTTACAGTTATGGTTTATGATGAGACCTTCTGGATGAATTTTGGTCGGCCACATTCCAAATATATTGTTTTTATGGCTCCTATTCACTCTAGATAGAGTTTCCAAATTGGGGAAGTTTTTTTTCTTTCTCTGTTTTATGACATTTAATTGGACAAAACGGGGATTTAATTAAATATTTTGAAATTAAGTGACCACTGAGAACCCTCTGTCAGAAACTGTTATCCATTGGACCCCTTAGACTAAAAACATTTTGTTTATAACTTCTTCATCTGCTCATCTGAACATATTTAGTAAACAATTGTTTAGCAAAATAGAAAAATGTGTAACATTTTTACCCTTTTTTATGTTTCTAGAATGTACTTGCCTCACCGTGTCATTGAAGGGTCCTTTTGGGACAAATAGTTAAATGGGATTAAATAGAATTCAGTCACACAAAATCAAACATTGTAAGTTATAATAGATGACAAGGGAGGATAAGAAGTTACATACATGTCATAAATTATGTTAAAGTTAAATCATAGTGATGTTCTGTATCTGCTGTAGATAAGAGTAATTCTTGCTTCTTTATTATAAACTTACATAAATTGTTTCCTAAGGCTAAAGCTAATAGCTAGTCTGAGAAGGTCATAGACCAAAGCTGATATCTATTGTCTAAAACAAGCAATCTTAAAAACGTCACAGCAGTTTATCAAAACCCAGTTTTATTTATTTTTTAAGCTGTCATAACTTTTGTGTTAGGCTGTTATTTACAAAGCAAATGATAATTATTTACACAGTAAATGGAGGTAAGAGGCAATGGTCCCCCCAGGTAATAATAAAATTATAACTAAAACACGTCCTTAAGAACAAAAAAAATGTAGAGGATTTGAAAATTTAAGTGAACAATATTTTCTTATTTTTTTACCTTAATAAACATTTCCGTATCTCCTTATACATGTTTTTTTTTTTTTTTCTGGCGATCTTCCTCCTTGCTGGCTTCTGAAAATTTGTGACAATGATTAAAAATTCATAGGACATTATTCCCATAAACTGCCATGATGTTCTCCACGTTAGAGTTTTCTTCAAAACTTTGGTCTTCTTGGTTCAGCTAGAACCTGCTCTTAGCTTCAGACTCCTTGCTCAGCTACAGAAAAAAGATTTTTCTATATAAGATATTAACAGTTTTTAACAGTCCATAGCCTTGTATATGTAATATCTGATGCTTAGTTAATGGTCTTTTTCTTTAACTACACATTTGTTTCCAGGTTTGCACCACTGTAACATAATGGATCAACTTTTCACATTACTGTTTATCCCAAAACTTGGAAAACAGAATATCTACAAATTTTTAAATCCAACTCTTTCAATTTGGTTAATGTAAGAACTGCAATGTCTCTGCTCCATTCTGCAGTTCTTATGAAAAGCAGAAACTCAGCCACCTAAAACTAAACAGAATGCCTACATTTATTAGTTCCAGTAAGTAGTTTTTAATTCATTGTTTCAAGGGCAGTACAGAACCAGTTAAGGTAGCGGAATTTAAGGAATTTTAATTACAGAAAATATGATATTTGAACTTGGAAAACAAAGCATCGAGTCCTTTCTGCCACCTGACCATTTAAGCAACTCTGTCAAGATATTTTGTATGCATTTGTGCTTGGATGTATTGTCAAAGAAAAACAAAAGCGTAAAAAAAATTTCAATGAGTCTGAATTTTTCTGACTGTTTTGTACTTTTAAGTTAATTGGGCAAAGCTAGCTGAAACCAAACAATTCGAGCCTTGATATTCAAATAAAAAGCTGAAAGCTTTACTATCTTCTTTCAAAATTAAAGCTTTTTCCCAGTACACATCCAGAAATGATTTTCTGCTAATTGTCCTTCCAGCAGCTCATAGCAGCATGAAGCAGGGGGATAACAGCATTCTCCTTCGCAATAACCCCCAGGTTCTTATTCAAGTCATTATCAAGAATAAAGTGTGTTCTGACAGCATGTGTCTTTTTTAATGTCATTTAAATTTAGGGTTGTCTGCCTTTTGCGATGATGTTAGATCATGTTCCACCACAAAAAAATTAGCCACAGTTATCTGAATACAGGGAAATGTGCTCCATGCACAGCATATAGCCCTTTATTTTTTTCAGATCACTTCTTATTTGTATCTGAGAACTACAGCAGACAGACAGGGCTTCTCACTCAGAGTTATTTCATAATGCTCACCCATATTCAAAGAAGGGGATGATGGACTGTCACAGTTTTCCCTGCGTGCTCACTGTACGACCTAAACATGTTTACCCTGTAGAAATAGGGTACCGCCTGAGAAAGTGACAGATGTATTTTTCAAAGAGTTCACCGTATGCATCAGTGGCAGCTTTGATCTGGCTCTCAGCAGGTTTGGCTGACTGTGGAATGCACTGAAGGAGTCTTACAAAACAGGATAAAGCTCAGCTTCAGAGAATAGCTTTGCTTTTCTCTGAGCAGATTGAAAAAGAGCTGCACAGTAAAGCTCAATCTCACATCCTTGTGTATGTCACTTTTCCGCCTCTGCTTTCTCTCGTTTCATTGTCTGTTCCCTTCACTTTGCTTTTTCCACATCTTACTTTTCTCTCCCCTTCTTTCAATGGGCTGGGCACCTTCTTTATTTCCCTCTGACTCTTAAACTCCCTGTCTTATTAGCCCTGTCTCTTTCTAACCCCTTCTTTTCTGTTCTGTCGCACTCTTTCTGTCACTTGTTCAATGGCTCTGCTTACCTTTATTGTGTCGTCCCCATTCTCATAACCTAATCAACAGCATCTTATCACCTTGCTGCCAGATCCAATCAACCTTTACCGCCCTTACCTCTTTTGTAGGTGGACCCAGCCGGTGTGTTTGTTTTGCCTCCTGCAGCTGTGCAGGAGCTCCAACTAAGAGTCCAACCATGGCAGGCCGGCAGCCGCTTCCTGTATGTGAACGCTGTAGACATGGAGCAGCAGCGGCTGGTCGCTGCCTGGCTGCTGTGTCTCAATGTCCACCGTCCTGTACTGTCAAAGGTAGGAGGCCGTTTCTCTCGAATTTTAGAAAATAAATCATATGTTGGCTTTTTTTTACATTTACAAGTTTTAAGAAATGACTCGGACATTGTTAAATATGTTGGATGATGCAGTTTAACTACATGTATAATAAATACTACAGAACATATCCCATGAAATAACCTCCAACAAATGTTAAATAAAACATCTTAAGTAAATTCTAGAAATGAGGAAGGTTCTGTCTCTCTGACACTTAAACACAGATTTAAACATAGTTATGGTTAATTTGACTTATTATTAACTTTGAGTCATGTTTGAACTGATGCAGCTTGATTCGTGTTCCACTCACCCAATTTTGCAGTTCCTAAGTTATTTCCTTTTGCATTTGGTATGCAAAATATGTCAGGATTACCCAAAATGAGGTGGATGTTAAGAGGTTAACTTTAAAGGAAAGGCTTAATGTTGAAATGTTGATGTTTGTAGCCCTAACCCCAAAACCCTCCCAGTCCGCTCATCTGTTTGCTTTATTGGAACTGATTTGATATTTACCAGCTTTGCTCCCCCTTTTCTTTTGACTGGTGGCTCCGGCTTCAACAGCTGATATTTCTGCTTGGAGGCTGTTTGTTCTGTGGCGCAATCTGAACTTATTTTTGGTTCAAAATGTAATCCATAAGAAAATAAATCTTATTTGATATGGAGGCTATGCTTTTTTTTAATGGGGACAGGCAAGTTAAATAAAGTGGCCAAAAAAAAACAAATTATTTAGTTGAAAATATTTGGTTTTCCACCTATTTTGGCTCCTCCTCAGTTTTGGGCTTCGCCTCGTCTGACATAATGACAAGCTCTCATCCTCAACCAGAGAGGTTTTAAGAAAACAATCGGCATCACATTTGTTAGCCATTGTGAAAAGGGAGATCCACTGGTTCTTTTTCTTTAGGCAGTAGTCTTATAATAGTGATACAGAGAGAGAAGTTTTTAAAACCAAACTAGATAAGATATATCTGACTAAGCTGCCATACTTCTTATTATTAAATTTGAACAAAATTATAATTTTTGAATATCAAGTTTTAGTGTAAATAAACCCTGTGGTGTGTTAGCTGTTTTGAATTCTAATGTGTATATATATATATATATATATATATATATATATATATACAGTATATATATATATATATATATATATATATATATATATATATATATATATATATATATATATATATATATATATATATATATATAGGTCTGCAATAGAAATTAGGAAAAAGTGACAGTAATTGTTTTATATCATCAATCATCAGTTTGCAGACTATTGGCCATAGATCATGAAAAATCAACAGATTATACATTTCTCATCCAAGTCATTAATACATTTTGCACCATCTTCCTTATTGAATTTCACTTTGTGAGCACTTCTTAGCACCTTAGGCTCGAACAAAGGATATTTCATATATGGGTCAAACACTCATTCAATAGTAATACCGTTTAATAGAGTATAATTTGGCCTTTACAGAACTGCTTAAAAAGTAAAATATATATATGAAAAAATTATATCCAACTGGGATTTTTTAAAATGAATTTTTATCACAAATTTGGAGCTTTTGGGGGGCTTAAAAGCAAAAGGGATTACCCTGAAACTATTTGCACTGGCTCATTCACATGTTATGGCCCTTTTTTTAAATTTTCAGGATAATGGCCGATAATGAAAAACCAAAAGTCAATTTCTCGCACATATATGAACAGAAATCATTTTTCTGAAAACTGTGTCCATTTCTATTCTTTCAAATGTTTGTTGGCTTTTTTTTCCCCATGACTTAATGCATCAATATGGCATAGAGGTAATTACCCTGGTTCTGCTGTGGAGTAATGGAGGCCTCTGCTGATTTAATGGCAGCTATGAGTTCATCTGAATTGTTCGTTTTGGTGTTTTTGTTCCCCTTCACAATATTCTATTGATTTTGGTTCTGGAAAGGCACAGTACGGTCATGGTCATCAAACCAGCATTTATTAGTGTGATTCCAGTTAGAGCAGAGTCCTGCTGCAAAATAAAGTGTGAGTCGTTATAATCTTTATAGACCAATGAAGCTTAATCAGATATGGCTGCTTTGACTGTGGATTTTAAAAGACACAATGCATCAACTCCAGGAACTGACATGGGACTTCAAATCATCCTTGACTGTTGTAACTTCCCTCTGGTCCTCAAACATCTTAGATTTCAATAAAAATAAAAATATATTTTATCCTAATGACCCACACTGAGGGTCTATTTAAAGGTACACCTTTAGAAATGATTCAGTTCAGATTATAGGAATGAAGAGTTAGTCTTTAAATATTGTACTATTTGTAATTGATATTACATTAAGACATAAGGTAAGAGTTTATATTTATCAAATGAGTGAAAAAATAAATAATTTATTTCTTTATTTTTTTGTATTAATATCAATTTATTAGCTATACCTGTACATATTTAAACATTCTCATCTGCAGAGACTGATATGACTGATTTTACAGACTTCCTGCTCCAGATTCTTGTTCGTTTCTCTGCTGATTTTAGAATAAATATTTGCCTTTTTTTTCATCTCCCATGAGACAGTATGTGAAACGTGGTTGGTGTTGTTACTACAGCTGCTTCTTATGAATCTAAAATCTTTAATAAGGAATGTAATATTTTCTTATATATTTTGAATAATTCAAACAACAGGGACTACTGCTCTTTGTTTTTAATCTCGATGCGATTCTATACTGTAACCATGTTTCACTATGAAATTTAGTGACCAGTGAGTGTGACATAAACTGATGTGTACGTGGGTGTTTGCAGGCATTCGAAGTGTCCGTTCCAGTTGGTAATGGGCGTGGCAGCTCCAAAAAAATCACTTACACCAACCCTTACACCAGCACACGGACATTTCTGCTCCGCTCCGACCATCCCGACCTGCTCCAGTTCAGAGAGGATAAGTTCCAGGTGAGATAAGACGGGAGGCATTACACTTCTCTGCGCTTCATTAACACTGGAATCAATAGTTTGATTAAAGCCTTGACCAAAGCTCATCAGCTGCCTTCCACAGATAGTTTCTCTAGATTAAAGGATTAATCTTGTTAACATGCTGGGAATAATTTCAGCATTGTTGACGGTCCATGACATGAACTCCTAAAAGTGAAACATCAATCCTTGTTCCAGCAGAAGTCGATGTAGAATAGCTATTAAGTTTGTGACAAATTCTTTATTGATATGAAATGCAACAAAGACTGAGCTGCAGAGAAGCTAAAAGGGATGCTTTATTGGAGCTTTAGCCAGCAATTGCTACATGTGCAGTATTATGATCCTTCTCTCCCTCAACACCACTGATGCTGTATCACGTCTATTTACAAAATGAATACAATTAAAACACATGTTTCAATCAACAAATTGATTATCAAAAAATAATGATTTATTTAAAGCTATAGAGCATTTATAGATACAAAATTGCACCATCCACAACTAATGTCACCCAAAGAAAATCTGTGTATACAGCCTATATATATGTGTATATTTTATTGCAGCAGTTGGCGTAGGACTTAGGTCTGGTAGCTAGGATGGCTAAAAAAGAAGGTGTTTTTTGTGTCTGATGAACCATTTTTGTTAAGTTGGTCATATTTGTTTTTTCCTTAGCTTATTTAAAATGAGCCTTTATTAGTTTCATATAAAACGCCACAAGACTTTTATCTAAAACCTCCTGTTATTACAAATACTTTTTTTATGGAACGCAATCTACAGTAATAGGGTGCCCAGTGTTTTCAAAATTGTTGCAGGTGGTGGTAAGTCATAAAAATATATTTCCTTGGGGTCAGTCTCTAACAAGTTTGCATGTAAATTGCATCTCGTCATTCTAGTTTAGGTGACCCATTCTATAACCATCTCTTGCAGTCTTCCTTTTAGTTCCCGTGCGTTCCTTCTCTCTGTGCATTATTCCAGGAACACCTTTGATTTTTGTCTGGATTTTACATTATTTTAGTTTTGATATGTATATGTTAGGGTGAGCTTCTCTTTTTTGGTGCTATTTTTAAATTGTTCACAGATATCACCTCATATCTATGTCGCTTGGGTGATCTTTTATGTTAATTTTTATATAAGATAGGGTGGGTCAGAAAATTGGCCTGTGTGTCACATTAAATTATACCCCATAGAAACAAGGAATATCTAAAAGTTTCTGGGTATTGAGCTACTTCAAATGTAAAGTATGTTTTAAAGAGATGCTGTATTTTCTTTTTGTTTTACACTTGTGTTAACAAAATGACAAATAAAATCTGTCTAAAGTCTAAAAGTCTAAAAAATTTTGGATATGGGTAGGGATACCATTACGGAGTCCACTAGAAATTTCCTTTAATAAGCAACAACCATCTTTCCATTAGTGAACTCAAAGTTTTTTCTCCAATAAATTATGTTACGGTATCAAAACTAACTTATTTTAATCACTATTTTACATATTTTCCAGTTATACCAATAACATTTGCTGCATATATGTATAAGTTTTGGTACTAAATAAGAATGGATTGATTTTGAAACATTCATTGTTCAGTCCTCAGCTGTGACAAGTAGTTTGCTTGTTTGTTTTTCCGACAAGATTGAGAGAAATATTATGAAGCAGGTCTTTATGATGCTCTGTTGTCCTGTGGTCAGCTGCAGCTTCTCCTGCTGATTCATTCCCTTATTGAAATAAACATTTTACTTGCTGCCGTCATTTCCTTTTCATTTACTTTGGTGTGACAGAATAGTAAAGAAGCAAGACAAATGCAATATGTGAGACGCAATAGGAGCCAGTTGGCACATAAACATTTAAGGAGTCTTGCTGTGTTTGGCCTGAAGATGGTGCATCATTATAAATGAGGTGGGCAGAGTGGGAAGCTGCCTCTGTTTTTCCCTCCTTGCCTCTAAATCTCCAGGTATCTCATAAAGGATCTGCTGTCCCTGTTGCATTAAACAAAGAAGAAAATCTCCGTCTGATGTTACTGTCTTCCCAGTATCAGAACAACTTCAGAAAAAAATAAGTCAATAAATGATACTGGAAGGTTTTCGGGGGGAAAAAAATCTCTAAATTGTTCACAACTGGATTATTTATTTTATGCGGTTACTGAAAAAAAAACAGATAATGTCTGATAAAAATACCAAGAGAATACAAACAAAACCATCAAATTATTGCCTTGGAGGCTGTAAGCCTTGACAACAAAAACATCAGCACTTTCTCCCTTTAATTAGAGAGAATAATGAAAATTGCAGGCTTCCTGGAGAAACTGGTAATTTATAGAAAAAGGGTGAGAAGGAGAACCATATCAGAAAGTTATAACGAATGAGAAAGACTATTTTGTTTCTCCTTTCAGAGATGGCATTTGGAAATAGGTAGGAGCATTTCTTTGCTTACAGGAAAACAGTTAAGCTGTTTGTTTCTAACTCAAAACATATTTTCTAGTTTTAACCCAAAATAATGGCTATAATGACTGATGATGTAATGACTGTACAGAAACACTAGCTGAGATCTATGTAAATGTCAGGAGGGCTGAGCTGCATCTGAGAGCTGTTAGGTGTGACTGTATCAGTCAAACAGAAAGTCTCATTTTATTACATGATATACAACCTTTGCATTCTGACCAGTTTGTGCCTTTTGTCTTGTTTTTTTCCCCAGCATGAATGAATTCACAGCTAAGGACTCAAAACTTGAGTCATTATACTATACAGAAATAAAGTAAAAACACCTCTGTAATAATTCAAAAGAAAGAAAAAGATGTTTGTAACCATCTAAAATGCCTTGTAATACAAGAAAAGCTCATAAATCAAACAAATACAAATACATGTTCCTAAAAAAAAAAATCATTCTTTTTCTTACCTAAAGGCACGCTGTGTAACTCTTGGCAACTAGGGGCGCTAGTGTCACAGCGCTGTTGCAAAAGTAAAGACACAGTCAACTGGTGTAGGTACCAGATCTACCCGTCGCTGTATCTAAAGACTGATGAAGTTTTACCTGATGGACAGCAAAACTGACAAAATATGTTTAAGGTGAACAAAGTAACTGCAAGACCATGATATAAAGGGTGTCAACAACAACCGTTCGTTTTGTACAAGTAGAATAAATGTTGTTTCCTTTGTCTAAAATCTCTACAAAAGTCATTTTCACAATGTTTTATTTGTCCTTCCCTGCCCATAGATCCTAATAAAAAGAATAAAAATAAACTGAGACTTTTTGTGTCACCTTGTTAAATGGCAGAGCTCAGTCTGTCTTAGAATGCAGTAGCCTACTTGCCTTCAAGACTGAGAAGGATTATTTTCTACTTTCGGCTAATTTAGATAGCCGATGAAATGTAAAATAATAGCAAATATGGGTAATAATATGTTTAGACTCCGTAAGAGATCTGATTCTTAAGAAACGGGTGCAATACAGTTTGTCCAAGTGGAGTTGCCATATGATTACGTCATGAGAAGGGGCAGGGCCCCGAGCAGATCTGGTACCTATACCGGCCAGCCTTGTGTGTCTTTAGAGGTTTCTTGCACAGCAGATTTTAATGACTGCTGATTAACAGGCTTTTGCTGAACTGCAAAATCAAAATCAGCTGTGCTGAAGCAGGGAAAATTCAAAATCCTGCAGGACAGCAGCCCTCGAGGACCAACTTTGGGCACGCCTGCTAGCTCTACACATGTAAAAACAGCCGCTCCGCCAATGACAAAAAAAAAAAAAAAAAAAAAAAATCAACAAAGCAGTATCATGGGCTTAAAAATTATCACTACCATGTTCTATTGGTTTTGTTTCATGAAAAGTAGGAATCAGTCTTTTGCACAGAATGCCTGAGATTAACACATCCAGGCTGTGGAGTTGTCTTTCTCTGATCGTATTTTTCTCCTACTAAACATCGAAAATATTTAAAAACATACGACGGTATACTACAAGCAAACGCTACTGCTTTCCAGAGAGCACCGCCGGGGCAAGCTGGACCGGGCTGCTCAACCAATTGTTAACATCCCAGTGTAATAATAAAGCTGAAGAAAGAGAATTGGTTTTGCATTCGGCTTCTTCTTTCAGCCTACACCAATGAACTAACTCCTTTACATGATCGACTTTTGTTTTTCCTCACGTACGACCCCTTTCACGTGTTCTCTTTTAAGCCTCTTTTCCTTGCGTCAGCCATGACCAGTAGTCGAGCAGGTGGAAATATAGTAGAGCAAAAGCCTAAGCTCTATGACTTTATAAGAGCCTGCGGCCATAAAACGGTACGTTCGTCCAGGTCACATGACCTGGCCAGTGACGGTACATCATCTCCCAAGTTACATAGGCGGTAAATTAAGAGGAGAGCCCCTCTCGTAGCATTGATGGTGTCAAGCGCCGTATTTTGGCCTGAGGAATCATTTAAAGTAACTGATATGCGTCGATTCTTTAGGTCGCAAAGTTCACAGTGTGCCTTAAGCAATCAAAATCTTACATTGTTGTGTCTGAAGTTGACATCATATTAATGCTGTAATTGTATACATTGACTTGAAATGATTTTTCTCTTTTTTCTCTCATAATGACTGTTTTTCACATGGTTTAATAAATTGTGGCTTTTTTTCTGGTTTGATTCTGGCTAGAAACCAGCCTTTCTCTTTATGGCAGATACTGCATCATTTATGGAAATTGTTTGGTTTCATAATGTGAACCCAGATTTCCCAAACATCCTCTGTAGCATTGTAGTAGGGCTGTTCTAGAAGCTCTATGTTCTGCTGTATCCATTATTCAGAGTCTTGTTAAAACACCCATTGCAATATTCCAGTTACTCTGAGCAACAGAAGATACTTTCTTTGTCAATATAAGCCTTACTGTATATAGGTTTATTTACAACAGTACCAACAGCAAAACAAAACCTCAGCATAGTGATGCCACCACCGTGCTTGACAGATGATTCCTATTGCTCTAAACCAACCACCTATTTCAATCCTCTGTACTGCTAAATTATAATAAAAGATTCAACGGCACTTTCCATGTTTTTCTATCTGTTGCCCTCTCAGTAGTTTGAGATTTAAAGCATCAACTTCTACAAACAGTTATTGCTGAATTGGTCAAGGTTTTCCTTTGACACCGAAAGAAGATTATAAGTATGTCTCTGGAGTCGGCCGTGATTCTTTCATGCTTGTTTTTGAACAGAGGGTTTCTGTTGTTTTATTGGGTAACAGCCTTTAAGTCTGTGTTGATGTGCCGGGATTGAGCCTCTGTGGTTTCTGTGTTGTTCTTAAACAATAACCAGTAAAAGCAATTCCAAAAATAAAGCCCAAAATAAGAAAGATGTTTATAGGGTTGATGACGAACTGGATGTAAGGTTGTAGTAATATTATCTGTAAGTCTATGGATAAGTTAATAAAAAATAAGGACTATTTGGCATATTTAAAAGTAGCTGTAAAGTGCAGTAAATAATGGTTTATCCAACATGCAATTGTCGTTTGGTACATCCCTTTTTGCATATTGTATACATGTAAAAAAGTATTAATACTAAGCTTTTATTGGAACGGTGAAGAGAATATGTTTGCTATTTTTACTGTGTCCAGGTTGGAGGAGGAGAAAGTTACCCCATCGGTTTACGGTTTGCTCCCACCCAGAGTCCAGGCTCGGCGGAGATCCTGGTTTACGTCAATAACTTGGAGGAGAAAACCGAGGAGACTTTCTGCGTAAAAGTCAACTATTCTTGAGCATCTGTATGTAAATGCTGCTGTGATGGAGCAATATAAATCCCAGCATTTTATAAAAGCATTTGTTTTTCATTATTTCTTTGTATGAAGCTTGTAGTTTTGTATTTTGTAAATAAGCTAAATAAAAGTATTGATTGCTTATTGAATTAATTTTTTTTTTACAGCCGCATTTTTTTCACAATAAAAGATTAGAGCACACGCAAATTTGAAAGTTTGTAGAAATTAATAACAAAAAAAAAAGAGTGATTAAAGGAATATGTAGGCTTGTTTTTTTGACTCATCAGATAACACCGACGTTCCGATTTAATCAAGCTGCCAAGGCTGAGCTGTCCACAGAATAATGTCCAGGAAATGCTTGACGGTACAAACCATCCAGATTGGAATATCAGGGTGAAAGCAGACATCACCTGATGGCTGGGTTTTCATCTAAACTCTCAACCTTCACGTCTCCCCACCTTCTAAACAACTTACTCTCATCACCGTCGTTATTAGGAGCCCAGCTGTAATGAGGTATGATTTTATTTAGCGAGGCGCACATCTCTACACAGTGCCCTCATTAACACAAGCACCCTTTTAAGCCCTCCACGCTCTCCTGCTGCTTGCTGCACTCTGTGTTTCCCTGTTTGAGGAGCTTGGAGACAGAGAGAGAGAAGGCCATGCATATTGTGTTATATAACTCTGAGTTACACAATCCTTCCTCCTACTCCCCCTGCTCTCCCTCCCCTGCTCGCTTTCAGTCTCATTAGAATGCAGGCAGCAAAATAAGCCTCAGCACAGCAGCAGAGACAAATAAAACAAAGATAGTCACTAAGCCTGGTTCATCCTATAAAGGCCTTATTGTCTTTAGATCTTTAATTTCAACGTGCAAATAGACAAAGTTTGACTCACTTTATCTGTGAAGATGTCACTGCACTGGCCAGGTTTGCTTATCGGCAGCTAAAATCTTAATGCTGCTCATCAATTGATTCCTTTTGTTCATGATGGGTGAATCATTTCTTGCATAATCCCTTTTCACAAAAATAAAAGGTTCAGATTCTGAACAAAAATGTTCAAATTAAAGCACAATAAAAAGCAAATATGACTTTTAAACAACTTCGCCTATTGCACATTTTTTCCATCTTCACTGGTTTCTAAAATGATTTAAATCTAACCTTAACTGTACAAACGCCACAAAAGATTCTCAGTTATTAATTATTAAAGAAGCACGAAGCAAATGGAAAAATATGTGTCTGAATAACTAAGTGCTCCTTGTACACATTTTATAAACTAAAAGCACAACTTTCAAACTGATTCTTTTCCCTCTTTTTGGAGCAAGAGAATCAATTATCAGAATTTTAGGTTTCATATATGATCTGTAAATTTTAATAATATTATTAAACCACTATACTATTCATGGCCTTTATTTGTAACACTGTCGTTAGCATTTTTTTGTCAGTGATAAGTACTTTTATTGTGTGTTAATGTATTATGAAAACAGAACTCTATCCTTACTTCAACCATTTGGTCTTCAAATGCTTTTCAACATTTCCATATCCAGCTCCAGTTAGAAACTAAAGGATAAAACTTTGCTCCATTTTGCTTCCTGCAATCTGCTGAAAGTATTGTAGCTCAGGCACTTCCTGATATATATAAGGAAAAAAACTCTTTATGTTCTCCCATGCTTTTACCTCTGACTTAATGCTAAACGTTTCAGTAAAGTGAAAACAGGAACCTCTGAGTCTGATTTAATTCCATAAGAGCGTCCGCATGGAAAACTGCAATTGATATTATTGGTGCACTAATTGAAAAAAAACTGGATTATTGAGTTTCTGTCTTGCTAGTTACTTTTCGCGGCCAATCAAGGTTAAAATGTTATATTCCAGTAATCCACAAATTTTGCTACCTATTGACCACATTTTGTCTTTCTATGAAAGATCAAACACTGTTATAGTCTAAGCTGTGTTTATGCTTGACTACCTTGTGGTTGGACTTGAGCTCTATGTCAAGTTCTTCCCTTTTTCAGGTAAATTAACCCACAGTGCTGTAGCTTTGATTTGAATATAATACTCTTGTTTTGTCCAACATGTCCTCTTATCTTGTGTGAAACCCCTGCCTGCTGTGGACCTTGCAGAGGTCCTGAGTGTGAGCTGTATGCTTGTTCTCCCAGCGAGGGGCAGAGTTGTTCTGACACCTTATTAGCAGAGGCAGCCTAGTTGTTGTCCGTTCCTCCTGGAGAAGCACGGACGTCCGCCTCAACAGCTCCCAGTGTCTGCTCACCTTGTTAGTTTGGTTAGACGGCTGCTGTCTAGCTGTCCATCGGAGAGGCTGCCTTGATATTTGCTTCCTGTTGTTGGGCTGATTTGAAGAAAAACATGACTACACGCTGCAATCTGTGTTCACAATCATCTTCTTTGTTTGCAGTGGTTCCCGACCTCAGCCTTGTGAGTGGGCACATGTCTCTGAAAGCACACAGCAACATATCAGCGCATCAAAGAGCTTTGCAAGTGAAGGAATATGCAACCTAGCAACCAGCCCTCCTCCTCCTCATGTACAGTGCACCGCTGGTTCAGATTATCAGCGTGGCTGAGAGGAGAATGTTTATAATATTCAGGCTGAACACTTGAAACTTGAAGGACACGTTGCTGCTGAGGAGTTATGCCATTTCTGTTACCGACAAGTTTGAAGGAACATTCACAGCTCAGATGAAGTGTGAGAAGGAGCTGTTAATAAACTGCAATTCATTTACCTTGTTACCCATCTCAGCAGGATCCTCTCTATCAGCCACAACTGATCTGGATGAGGGAGCGCCGCTGTTCCTGTCACTTTATTTAGCATCAAAATTGATCTCAGTAGATGGCAGCTTCACACACACACAGCAAATTCCCAACTCTTATCCACCCATCTTTGCTCTGAGGCTGTTAAAAATTTAATTGGGAGGAATTATCTCTATTCTGATATTATCACTACAGACAAGTATAACCAATAATCTTCTCCCCTCAGTCCTTCATTGTGTTTTCACCATAAATTAAAATATTTGTGCCTATACCTCTCCCAGTGATTCTTTATTCTGAATTGTGCACAAATATACCAGAAGGGCCACAATTTTGATTTGCTTCTGTCAGTTTAAGTGATTTAGATTATCAATCAAATTTTGTTCTCAACTACGGGTCGCTCGACTAAATTCAAGGAGAGTTTGTTTAAATGTTTATTTAATTTTTAGAGGGACAGATATCAAACCAAACTTTTCCTTGTAAAAAAAAAAAAAAACAAAGCTTCTGCTTTAATCAATGAATCAGTTAAATGGGAACTGGCGTGCAGTGGTGCACATTTTGCATGACCACAGACGGATCATGGCAGCAGTGGAAGGGGTGAAAATAAGCCGGAATTGTCCGGTACTGTGCTTAAATCTGAAAAACTCAGCTCTTCTAGCTGCACTTCTGCAGAAATGCGTCTTTGCATGAATCTGCACTTTACACTTCACACAGATGGTTCACTCTCAGCAGACTGGCTCTTCCTACAGTACTCTCGCTACTTAATAAAATATATGCTGATCATCTTCTGCCAAGACTAAAATACAGTATCCTTTTGTCTAACTTTCAGGATTTTTCTTCCAGATCACAAGCGGTGATGCAAAAACGTCTTTAATTTCAACCAAAAGGAATCCCTGAATTATATCCAATGCAAATATATTTAATTGCATTCTGTTTATTTTTGGACAAAGACCCAGGTGAAAGGGTACATAGATCTTTGGATATTTCTCTCTCTTAGTTATTTTTTCTATCAATTTGAATATTTCAACATTTTAGTTAACGTATTGAAATTTTGTTCCAGATTCCCATGGTATTATAAGGCTATTACGTAGATTCTCTGTGTATTTTTTTATTTTTATGTCAGACTCCTATGAATTTAAAGCTACAGTGTGTAATTTTTAGCGACATCTAACGTCCAGACTGCAGACCGCAGCAACATGAACATCTCCCCCCCACCGCTTCTCCCCCCCAACAGTACGGCGAGTGTTACGGGACAAAATGTCTTCCACGACGTCCGCATCACCTACCTTCTCAAGTGATGAGGTTTGTTTACATAGATAATTTTACAGATAGTATTCTCAGGCATAATACTGCCATCTATTGTTCAGTACCGTCTCAGTTCATATCTCTCAACTTGTCGTAGTTACTTTCGAGCATAATGGGCGATCTCGCAATCGCTAGTTTGTTGGCTCTGCGCTGCCGTAGAGCAAAGATGTCTGCCTCCATGGCTGCGAGACCCGCTCCTATGTAATTATAAATAACGAATTCTAAGTCAACGCAAATATTAAGGTTAAGAGGCTGAGCTCGTAGATGATGATAAATAACATAGTTATGTATAATATATTACATTTCTGACTGTATATCCCTGTAATTATTACACACTGTAGCTTTAAATCTACTTTGAGCCCTGAGCAGCAGTAACCAAGGGTTGCCAAAGTGGAAAGAAGAATGTTTGTAATTTTTGGAGTAATAATGTCTGATATTTCTGTGTGTAATGCATAATTCCTAGTAGATCAACAAGTGTTTGCTTTTGAATGGAAATATTGTACTGTATAGTATGTCTAAAACCATTCCTTTATTTTAAGTTTTGTTAGCTTGTTTGTCTGCTATATTAACCAATATGACGTGTTGAACTAGATCTGCTATTTATACAGCTTTAGTGACACACTTTTGTATAAAATAGGGCATTAATTCATAAAAAAGTTTATTTGAAATCTATAAATCAAAGTTTTCTGCCTAACAGGAATTATGAACTGCATGGCAACATTCTATACCCAGCTATTGTAGTGTCTAAGCAAGAGCTGTCAGTCTGGTAAATAATCTGGTTGTTATTTTAAACTGTAAAAGTTACTTGTTTTATGAATTGCAACATAAAACTAGACTAAAACCTTTTTGAGTTTTAGTTGACTAAAACCGACTAAAATTATTACACATAGTAATAGCTAAAATGTGGCTAAAACTAATAGTTTTCATCCTGAAGATGAGAACTAAGACTAAATCTAAGATGGCTGTCAAAAACAAAACAGCATCTAACCATATACAGTGTATACAGTATTTAAGCACATAATCGCCAAATCAGACTAGAATATCCAGGTGGCAAGACATTTCATCGCAGCGCTGGGATGAAATGTCTTTTAAGGAGGGAAGAGGAGCCGTATTGCAGTATTGATAAGAAAGGCAAAGCTGAAACAAACTGGCTCAAATAAGGAACGTGGACATGGTGAAAATGTTGGAGCTAAAAAAGGCTGCAAAAGATTTAAAATGGGTGATTGTTCAACTAATAGATAAATAGTAAATAAGATTCAGCTACAGTATAGCAAAGTATATTTGTAATATGCACTGACATCGTTCTCTAATAGTTAGTGTAACTATTGACTGAAAAAACAACATAAGGTGGTACTTTAAGGATTCGACATGGGATTTACAAACCAGTGCTTGATACACTTGTCAGATTTGTAATAATACAAAAAAAATGTCAATACTTTTATCCTTTACTATTGAAGTCACAGTTATGCACTATCTGGTCTTTCATATAGAATGAAATAGATGTTTTTGGTTAAAACAGGACAAAACGGTTCAAGTCATTGACGCCCTTGATTTTTAAAGCTACAGATGCTTTTAAATAATATCACATTATATACTCCGAACACTTAACTTGTTGGCTTACAAATAAGTTTGTTTGAAAACGAAAATATTAAAGGGTTTTACTTCATTATAGAACATGATTCTGCTTCAGTCAATGTTATTCACCTGCAGACCTTTAATCCCTCCGTCATAGAGGATTCTCAGCTTCCTCCTTTTAGTTTAAATTGATGGTTTATTGGTGGGGGAAAATCTAAAATATGCTGCACAGTGACAAAATACCAGGAAAATCCCTGACTTAAGTCTTTTCAATAAAAAAAAAATGTATCCTTAATGTTTATATTTGAAGCGTTTAACAAAAATAAAAAAGACATAATAAAAAAATGGTGACTAATGAAACCAAATCATTCTCCAACAGAAAACAAGAACTTTGTTCCAACTTTACTAAATTATTGAGGCACTACTGCAGCAAACTGTTTATTAGCAGTAAACATTTATGTAATATTTTCTAAAACTAATGGGAAAACTAACTTGCTGTTTTCTCTTATTTTTCTCATTTCTGTTCTTGGTGTTGCTGTTTAAAGATCCCAGACCCATTATCATATGCAAAGCCATGTCCAGCTGTGCCACAGGGCATTTTAATATAACCTGCTGATATGATGCTTAGTTTTTCAGAGAGAATCAAGAACCAACGAAAAAACATCACTTTCGATTACTGTAGCTTGATCAATATTATACATTTGCATGCAATAGATGATCCAATTGGTTTTTAGGTGTTGCCCTGTTTGTTAGTTTATTTTTGTATGTGTGTTATTCCATCCTGCTCTGATGTGTGGTTCCTTGTAGCCACCCCCTTCATTTATATTTTATCTATGTCAAACAAAATTGTGCTTGATTTTGCCTTTGATGTATGAAATAAAACTCCAGCATTTGATACATCAATGAAACTGACAGCTCCTTAAGCTGGTTGAGGGTTTTCTGTTGCAACAGAGTTAATGTCGCATTGAAAACACAATGCAGTGATTCACAGGTTGTTGAGTGCTCGGCAATATCTGAATGGGGGGGTATGTTCCAGGGTAATCATGCTGCCCGATACATCAGTGTCAGTCATGCATATTGATGCTGGCACAGTAAGCAGCAAACTTTAAACACCATTAGATAGAAGCTGATGCTTTTGAAGCTCTACTTTTGCAGAACTTTCTCGGACTGCTGCAGTGCCTCCTGCTGTGATAGTCCAGTGGTCTCATGGAGGGCAATGGAAAATTAGTTCTCATGAAGCTGTGCTTTTGTAAGTAGTCTGCTCACTGCCCATTGAGTTCATGGGTCCTTCTCTGCAGACATTACAGGTTTCCTTTACTTGAAAACTATTAAAACTGTTTCACAGGGTGCATAACTTAGAGATAGCAGATAAAAGAAAACTTTTTTTTATGTGCGATAAGGGAATAACCCAAATTAATGGGTTTAATTTCTGTTTTAAGTATGAAGAGTCCAGTGAGCAATAAATTAAAAATACTTTATTTTTTAAACTGTTGAAACATTGCATAGCTTATTAGTCAATTGCCTGTCACTTTGTATTCCCCTGATTCTTTGCAATGCTGGTTATTTTGTGAGTAGCTTCTAAGATTGACAGGTGATGGCTCGACTTTGCACTACTGCTGAAGAAGCACAGCCCCAAGGAGGATGCCCCAGGAATGGGTAGCAGATGACTTAAGCTGTTCTGTGAAAGACTGAAGGTCAATTTAAACCCTGAAGACACAGAATCCGAATTTGCGTCCGATACGACAGGCAATAATGTCGATGAGATTGTGGTGTTCAGCACTCATTGAAAGTCGATGGGGATGATCGCACTGGCCTGATATTACGCATGGGGGCTCTTGTAGGTCTGACTTAGTCCCCAGGCCCAGCTTAGTTGGACTATGTTGCAATTTAGTGGCCATTTCATGGGTCTGACAGGAAGAGAGACAAGGATACTAAGTAAAACACATCCGCTTTGTTGGAAATTACAAAAAAAACTATTAATTGCGTGAGGAAAGAGTCCGTTTTGGACTCACACATCATGTATATGCTAAGTAGGTCAGACAATGAATGGAACATAAAAAATATGATACTTTACCCATGATAGGAGTTCAGGAGGACAGAAAATGGATAATTTAGTGATCCTCCCTAAAACAATGAGGGACAGACAGCAAGTTTATCAATTTCCTCAAAACAAAATAACCTCAGGAGGAGGAAAAAATGGATATAGTAAATCAGTGATCCTCTTTTAGTCTAAAAAAAAACAAAATAATAACAAGAAGCCATTGTTGATGTCACCATCCGGGCCAAATATTGGTGCTAACTTTCGATAATTTACGCTGCTTCCTGGTGTTTGATTCAAGAAGACTCAATGTTTGAACTTAGTTGACTCTAAACTCTGACCCGACCAAGGTAAGTTTTCAGGGTCAGTTGCCATAGTAACTGAATCAGAGCGAAAGTGGAGTGAAATCCAAATGACAACAACATTACGCTGATGATTTTTAGACAAGAAACAGAGAAAGATGTGTGCCACCAGTATTTTTCCTCTCTTCAAGAAATTATGGAAAATAAAACATAAATCACATTTACAATCAAAGTAAGGGCCTCACAGAGTAATAAAAGAAAGTAAAAAAGTTAACTTACCACTGCTGAATTATTTTTGATTGTGACAGATCTTTACTTTGCTTTGGTATGATTATTACTATATTAAGCAATGCTATAAATTAAATCACAAGAAGGTAGCAGTTTAGTTTCCTGTGTATCTAAACTGTAGCTTTGTAAATTAGTGGAATCTGCTTTGATCTTTTCTTAATAATCTGGGGCCAACTGATTTTTTTTTAAAGTGAATAATGATGCTTTACTGTGTGCAAACTATTTATGGATTCTCGCCTTTTAAAAGACCCCAACTTAAAAATTTTAGAAAAAAACAAACAGCTGTGAAACATGTCCATGGTAATCTCCTTGTTTTACATGTCCTTGAATACTTTTTTGACCCTGCCATTTTCCTTTGTTATTAAATTTGATCAGGGTTATAAGCTAAGACTAAACTGCAAGTGCAAATTAGCTCAAGGTGAAAAAGGAAAGGGTGAATCTCAGAGGGAGGCGAGTAAGAATAAAAGCTCTTGCGGAAAGATTGATTTTTTCCTCCCCCTCTGGCTTTAAGGCCATAGTTCTGTTAGAAAGTAAAAACTTCCATTACCGGCCGCTTGCTTTGGATGCTGGAAAACATAATTCTAGCAGCCATAAAATACATCCAATCCTATGATAAACCAATATAACATTGTGGCACAGGGCTCCCTTAAGGATTTTATGACAGACACAGTTACATAAAGTGCATGGTGATGAGAGATGAAGAACTGGGCAATCATTCTTTCAGTTTGCACGAGTATTTCAGCTCCAGGGATTTAAATATATACATCCTAATGCATCCATCCAGGCGTTCAGAGACAGTCAAGTTTTGCAGCAATGGGTCCAAAAGAAAAAAAAAAAGGATTAGACTGAAAACATAACTGATAAAAGATAAATACATATGATCTTTGGGGTATCACTTTGTAGGAATTTGTATTGCTTTAAATGCTTACAGCTCCTAACATACTACATTTTGTTTAAAAATTAGCCATTTATTTCATTTTATAGTGTTTAATTATGCATCCACAATTTGATCCGATCTTAGAGGCACATACATCTGATTAAACTTATAAAACATGTCCAATAAATACAAATAAGCTTGTTTAAAGGGCTTTTAGGCCTTGCAGTGGTATTCTGGAATTTTGTTTAAACTCTTAACATATGTATACTTAACCAAGCTGTGCTCCTTAGGCAAAGACTAAAAGGACACAGCTATTTAAAGAAATCTAACAACAGAAAGGACTGAAGCATACTCTAGAATAGATGAGCGACAGTCATCTTTTCACAGCTGAAATGTGCCAGTTTTTAATGAGGACTGCACATTTAATGATTTGCTGTGAAGTCAAGCTTTTATTAACGCATCCAAGTCCACCAATGACAACTCAACTGTAGCACAAATAAAAAGAAATGCAGATAGTGGCATAAATTTGCAACTGAAATAAACCCCTACTGAGGCACATCACATGTTTTGCTCCTTTTGTGTCACCAAGTAAATAAAACGCCTTATTAAAAAAAAGCAAAGCTTTCTTCTAATGGTAATGTTGCGCTACTTTTTTGTTCATGAATTTTAAACATTTTGAATGTCAGACGATAATTGTTGCATGTACCAAAGTGCAGCCACCCTAGTGAGTCATTGCTTGGTAAACCCATTTTGGTGAAAGGTCTCGGATATTGTTCTCTGTGTATTTTGCAAACATTGCACCTCTTACTTTTGAACCCTTTTCTTTCTCTGCAACGTCTTTTCCTAAGATATTTTGATCTGTAATGCAATAACCATACATGCAATGCCTAATTCAGTAGGGAAGGCAAATATGTTATTTAATACAATAACTTTTGGTCTGACATATATTGTTATGTGAGCACATGGCCAACTGGCTGTGTATTAGAACAAAAGAAAGTATGAGTCGAGCACAAATCATGGTGAAAAAAGTAAACTCTGCACACATAAGGAAAACACTCATATTAACTTCTGTTTAAAATTTCTGAATTTATTATTAACAATTATTTAACTCCGAGCCAAAAGCAGCTCAGTTTTAAAACTTCTGACTAAACTATTAATATTAAACTGGGCTACTGTATGTACACAATGGGAAATGAAGAAAAATAAGGGTTAAAACTAGAACATCAATTAACTTAGGCTTAGCTTATGAAACAATGGAGCAAGGGGCTAGCAGACAAGGGAATTGTTTTAAAAAGGACTCTTTAGTTTTTACTTTGGCAATCAAATCTAATAAGAGCTGCAGAAGTTAACATTCTATTAGCGCATAAACCCTTGGTGAAATAAAGTTTGTTCTAGCTTTATAAAAAACAGCTAAAACACAAATTGTTTAGCTTTTAATTCTGTAAATTTGCCAGACTTTTAGCCTCTGTTGAGGTTTGTTTAGAGAATGCGGGTTGTCTTCAAAGGCATCTCAAACGTTCCCGTAAAATCAGTAAAAAACTTGCTAAAAGTCTGTTTTGCAAAGTCTGATTGTGAGATTACCAAATGGCCCATTTAACTTTGGCATTCAGAAGGCATTCATTAGGTCGCCCCAATATGGGTGGCCTTGGAGCGACTGCAAAAGCGGATCAGACAAGTATAGAGCTGATGTTTTGTCCCCAAGCATGGTGAGGGGCAGGATCGCGTGTCCCAGAGAAAGTGTCTTTTGATGGTCTTCTGAGTACCGGTGTGCATCAGTTGGAACGAAGAGTATAACATTGCAAAACTGCATCCTCCTTCATCAATGTTCAAACAAAACCATCCTGCACATTGGTCCTTAATGTCCAATATTATGGCATTACAGTATCAATCAAGAATAAGCATTCTTAGTGAGTCCGATGCTTTTGAATTATCAAAGCCATGCATAGATTTGAAATCTCAATCAAGCCAAGCCTCTTTGTTCGGTAAAAACATCTAAATATTTATTTTGACCATATTCCGCTTAATTTACTGCCAGACAATAAATGGAAGAAGATTTTGCAGGATAGTTTTATGCATGTATAGATAGACCAAACACTTTTGGCCCTTTACAAAAACTATGCATAACTTTTTTTTTCTCATTATGTGTGCTCACAGAAAGAATTTCTATTTTTCAGTCAGTTAAGATTACTAGAATGTTTTCTTTTTCCTAAATGCTAAAATAACAAGTGATGTAATTCATTGCTTTTTAGCAATGTCCAGCAAATGCCGGTCTTTGCTCTATGAGGAAGTTTGCTAAAATTTCTGTCTTGTAAAAATGTGTATTTTACTTATTTTATGATCAACTATCTTAGGCAGGGAATCTGAAGTGTTGCCTTAAACACCATCCATGGGTCTGCCTCCATTAATCTGACATGTTTACCAGAAGTTTTTAACACAATGGCATCATCATCAGGCTATTACTGTATGTACATGATATGAAGATTTTTAATGGATTAAAACACTTTTTCATGGTTGCATTTAGCACATAAAAATATTATTTGTTGTATAGTTCCTGACCTAAAACATAAAAGCTTTAGTCTAGTTTAGGTCAAAAAGTTATACAAATTGATGTGTATATTTCAGGTGTAGTTATATGTCTGGTTTAAGCTGGATTATTTATTCAAAACATCCAAAGAGACTTAAGTATGATACTTAGTGGAATTAATTAAAGATTCTTTCCACACATTTGTGTTTCCTTTTTGTTCATCAACCATTTGCTTAATTGTTGCTATTCTCGTTTGCGAATTTCTCCGTGGAACAGTGAAAGGTCTGCACTGAAGTGGATTTTTTATTTAGGAAATGTTATATCCTGTTTTCAAAGATACATTATAATTTTCTATTAAGTGTTTGAGTTTTCTATATTTTGTGAGAACATCCTTGAATATACTAAAAGATTTTTCCCTTGTGATGAAAACTAGATAGAAAATCTTGAAAACTTTCACCATTCAGCATGGTTGCAGCTTTCATTAAGAAATCAAAAGATATTAGGGAAGAAGGTGAAGAGAAAATTTGGGACTATTTCTCACTCCCTACACTCAAAACATGGAATTTAGGAATGCAGATTTTTCTATATTGTAGAAACAACCCAAATAACCCAAAGAATATATTAATTAAATATTGTATGCAATTGAAATAATTTATACAATGTAGTGGCGCCATAAAGCAGTAAGTGTCTATAATGGTTATTTGTGAATTGGGAAAGTAAAAACGATCAGAGATTAAGATTATCACACCACGGAAAATAACTGTTTCAAATAAATTTTTTCCATAAATGCCTGTGACTCTGTTTGGAAAAATAGAACACATTATGACAGTTAAATAGAGTGACATTTTACACCATATATTAGAGAGGTGTCCCATGATCACATCATTTGTCTTAAAAAAAAGTACCTGCAGAGGTTTGTTGCCATAGTTGGCATCCAGCCTGGCTTGCGTCCTTGTTTCACTGATAAAAAAGAACTGAAGAGTTTGAAGGACATATGCTTAACGTATCACTTGACAGCACATTTGTGAGGTCCCCCTATGCTTGAACGATCTCAGGGTCACGGCATGTCAGGAAAATTGATGTAGTTTATTTATTTATTTTCGGGGGATTTTCTATGAAACTTGTAGGTTTTATTGGAAAGTTGTTGGACAGGAAAGAAGAAAATGAAATGCTTGAACCAAGTTCAGCTATGATAGGGAATTTAAGCCTCTTTAAGGTGGCTACCCACTCAACCGGCTGAGCTACTCAGTGATGTTTTTTGTTATCCTCCTGCTCTCTTTAAAAGAGATCATCATCAAACAATGAAACACGCTCTATAAAGTCTCTGTATGACCAAGGAGAGATACAGCAGATTAAATAAATATTAAACCTGCCACAATTTTTCTCAGTAAATATATTACTACAGGTGACATTGACATGACATTTTCACGAGATATTGGTAAGAATCCATGCAATCCTCACAAAGAAATCAAAACATAATGCCCAGAAATTAAGTTATGTGTTATGATGTGAAGAGACACAAAGAAGTATTGAACACGTTAAGAAAATGAGGTTCAAAAAGGCCTTGAATGCCTTAAGATAATAGCCGAAATCGCCCAGAAAGCAATCCTGCCCCTTGTCAGTGCAAATTAATATCAACTGGTTCAGTCCCAAATGATGGCCTATAAAAAAGGTGTCTCTGGTATCATGCAAGAAGCAGGTCATGATGGGTAAAAGTAAAGAGCTTTCTCAAGACCTTCCATCATTAAAGGAATAGTACACCCAAAACATGATTAGCCTTCATTTTCTACTCACCCCCATGCTGAACAACACCCTGGAGTACTTTTTTGATATCTCAAATGCATCTGGAGATCTGGGAGGCTTCTTGCTGTCTGCTGACATTCAAATAATGGAGGTCTATGGCGCCCGAGACAGAAAGGTCCATAAAAGTCCACAAAAAACGTGTCAATATTCCTCCATACTGGTCGTCGAATGTATTGCAAGTGTCCTGAGTGGATAGCATCCAGAATTTACTCGAAACAAAGTCATTTAAAATGTTTTTAGAGCATAAACAGTAGTGTATAGGATTTCCTGAAAGCGCGCACCTGCGCGATCACGACGCTACGGAAGCCGGCAGACCAAACCAGATGAAAGTGCGCATTCAGCGTCTGCTCTTCCAATAATGCAAGCGTAGAAGAAGAAATGTGCCGTTTACCTGTGCAAAGAAAGAAACAATGAAAGAAAAATGTCTGAGGACTTCAGTGTTGAGGAAGAGCATGAGTTCTTTGCCGAGCTGAATGCGCTGGTTTGGTCTGCCGGCTTCCGTAGCGTCGTGATCGCGCATGTGCGCGCTTTCAGGAAATCCTATACACTACTGTTTATGCTCTAAAGACATTCTAAATGACTTCGTTTCGAGTAAATTCTGGATGCTACCCACTCAGGACACTTGGAATACATTGGACGAGCAGTATGGAGGAATATTGAAACGTTTTTTGTGGACTTTTATGGACCTTTCTGCCTCGAGCACCATAGACCTCCATTATTTGAATGTCAGCAGACAGCAAGAAGCCTCCCAGATCTCCAGATGCATTTGAGATATCAAAAAAGTACTCCACAGTGTTGTTCAGCATGAGGGTGAGTAGAAAATGAAGGCTAATCATGTTTTGGGTGTACTATTCCTTTAATGGTGGCATTGGTTACAGAATTATTTCTAAACTTATGAATGTTGCTGTGAGCAATGTTGGGGCCATAATTTCACCATAAACTGACCAAAACCAGGTGCTCCTCGCTCATCTCACAGAGGAGTGAAAACAATTATCAGAAGGATTATCCAAGAGCCAAAGACCACTTCTGGAGAGCTTCAGAAAAATCTAGACATAGCATGTTCACTTGTTTCAAAGACAACAATAAGTAATGCACTCATCTGCCATGGCCTGTATGCACGATCAACACGCAGGACCAAAGAAAAGGATGTTCGTTTACAGTTTGCTGCACAACATTTAGACAAGCCTTTGAAATACTGGGAGAATACACCCAGCCAAGGAAACTCTCAGTTGGTTTCAGAGAAAGAAATTAAACCCAGCTAATCACCTGACTTTAATGTAATAGAATATCTATGGAAAGAAATAAGATCAGTGTTCATAAAAGAGGCCCATGAAACCTTCCAGATATAAAGACTGTTTGTGTGGAAGAATGGGCCAAAATCACTCTTGAGCAATGCATGCAGCTAATTTCTCCATACAGGATGCGACTTCAAGCGATTATTGCCAACAAAGGCTTTTATAAAAAGTATTAAATAAATGTCAGTTATTTAAAGCACACACATAGATACATTTTTAAATCTAGATTAATCTCACTGTAATCTTTGAATTAATCTAGATTTAAATGGCTTATTTGAATTCCGGAGGTGTTAAGCAACGAAGTACAAATACTTCATTACTGTACTTAAGTACACTTTTTAGGAATCTACTAACTTTACTCCATTACTTATTTTTCTTCCTATGTCTGACTTCTACTCATTACATTTTCACAAGAATATCTGTACTTTCTATTCCTTACATTTTTAAAACAAACGTTACTCATTACTGTTGGCTTTGGTTTAATGCAGAGGTCATGGATTAGCAGACCGAGGTCTGGTCAAAAAGTGCATGTCTGCCGAGATATGCATCCCCAGTCACGGGAGCCTCGCTCTGTACAACTTTGACTATCGACGAGGAAACCGGATTAAAGTATGACCAATGGAGCTAATTGTTGTTATATTAATGATATAAAAACATTTAAATATTCCTCTCGTGGGAAAAAAATTGTGGCAGATTCATTTACAAAAGTACGGGTGTAAAGAAACAACATTAAATCCAAAGATTCTGTCCGAGGTAAGGCTGAATTATTTGTTGTAGTCTCTTGTTATTCACACACAACAATAAACAGTGATAGCCGACGTGAGTTTTGAAACTGCAAAGCTTTGTCTTAAGCGGAAAATCAAACGCGCATCTACACAGCACAGCGCACACAGACCAGTGTGATTCATTTGCGAGCGTCAGATAGCTATGGTGCATTCAGGAGCATGGGACATTTCATACTTACAAGGAAAGAGACATAAACGGAACAGAACTTAACTCATACAATAATGTATTTATTCAGAAACAGTGTGGGCTTTCTTACAATACTGAATGTTTTATAATTGTATTTCTGTTTTTTTATTACGCACATCTGCTAGCTTTTAATTCTGAAAAATCTATAATATTACAGCAGCAAATTATCAAAGTTTTGCCAAAGCCTGTTTAAAAGCTTCAAATAAGGCTTCAGATCATACGGTGACATTTGCGCTGTCATTATTTTACAGGCAGAATTAACATTTGCGGACCCTTGTCCTTTAACTACTGATGAATATACAGGAAAACAGTCATGCAGGTGTCAACTCCTAATAATTCAATGTATAACATGGATGCATAAATACCTAATTTTATTTCAGTGTTAAATTCTGTTTAAAGTCACAGATCATTAAAAATGTCTCTGGACCTTTACTGGTTGATGATTTTCTTTAATCAGACACCACTGATTTTTAATTGGTTACCCCTGGTTTAATATTTATATATATTTATTTCATTATGTGCACCATCCAATGCAGATCATTGGCTCCATCCACATCTAGTGAAAACTGGTGTTATTGGATGAGTCCTATAACGCAAACACTCATTGGTTAGCTATTCGTCAAATTTGTGCAGAAGCAGGAGAAAATCATCAGAAGGAAGCAGGAGTTCTTCAAACTGCAAATGTGAATTGTCTATGCCATGCTACAATGTTGGATACAGAAAAAAACAAATCAGCTTATTATCCTAGTTTTGCGTTAAAGAGGGTTGTTTATGGTGGTAGTGTGTTCATGCTAAGTTAACATTATGTTCTGGAAATTGCAGTTGTGTTAACATTGGAACAAGCCTGGTCTTTTGGATTATAAACTTAAAGAGCTTTGATACTGAACCTTGGTTTCAGCGTGAGCCACTTACCTGCTGGCAAACACACTACAATACCAAGGTTAAAATCATTAATATACACCCAGCTCCGAACCCAACATTGACAATAAATTATTGGCGAAATATTTTGTTTATCTCCCAATAAGAGTAGAAAATAAAACTTTTTAAAAAATTTTTGTCCTTTAGGATAGAAAAAATAATACATTTTTCAGCCTTTTGTTGACAGCATGTCAGCTTTTACTGTCTAACATCCTTCTTTCGGCACAAGCCCTTCAACATACTCCAAACATATTTGTCAGTTACTACTTTTTAACAGACATTTCCCAATGTATTTCGTTTTAATTCAGGGAAAGTATGTTTCTGCTTATTTCTATTTGTTCTGAACTAATTTAATGCTTTGATGATTTAGCAGAATCCCTTGCTTTTGCTAGTAAAGTTGGGGCCATTAGGTATTCCAGCTGTTTGTAATCAGGCTAACAGAGTATCAAATCTTCAAATTTACATTCATATTTTGAAAATGTAATGAGATGAAGACTTGGCTATAATAGATACTAACTGAATGAGTGCACAGCTTTCCCAAAAATGTACTTGTGTAATGTCTTGTAACCATTCATTATACTTTTCTTTAGAACCAATAAAGAAATGTCAATGGAAAACAGCCTCATTCAGGAAAAACAAATAATTTCCCTTATTTCCACATTCACGGAACTAGACACTGAAGATGATTTAAATGATAAAATGAATTTTATTGAGCCTAAAATGGGAAATTCTGCATAATCTAATCTATCTTTCCAAACTGGCCTTGAGACAGAGCTGTACCTAATTTCTTTATCAAGATCAGCTGTATATTTTTAGCTGCGCATCTCCCAAATGTTTTTTCTTTGCAAACTGTGTGGGTTTGACCCAGATTTGGCCCACTTACACTTTATAGGTGCTTCCAAATGTTTATGTCAAGCTGAAACCCTCTGCATATAAGCACCATCAGTCTTTTCTAATTGCCAAGAGGTAATTAAGGGCCTTCTAAAAGATGTTGGGATTCTAAGGGAGATTAAAGATCTGTCCATGGCTGTTGAGTTTTTTTTTTTATTAGCTAGATGTTTACAGCGCAGCCTGTAAGAGGTGTAAAGAATTGCAGCATATACTGTAAGACCCATTAGTATAACTAAATATGACATTATTTCATCAGTCTTAATTTGTCATCCTCACCTAGACAGCTTAAAAACATGTTATCCAAGAGTTTTAGGAAGAAAAAAACAGCTGGCTGTTATGATGCAGTCGCTAAGGTCAATTAAAATAATTGCTCAGAACTTGTCAACATCGAATTGCAACTGGACAACAACATTATTCCTATCTGTCACACTGATTGACTGAGCATAAGTACTATAGCAGCGGACTCTAATGGCTAATAACCAGTTTTAAATAGAAAGCTGATGCACAATGAAGCAATGACAGATGGTGTTGAATCCATTTAAAGGCCAGATTTAAAAGTGTAAAGTAAAGAAAAAAAGGACCCTTAACACATGTGCATTTTATCACACCCCATGATGGCTGGTGGTGAGTAAGAGGAAGTGGTAAGGCTATAAATTTGCCTGCATGGAAAGATTAACCTTTGGCATGATTTTTAATCAAAGACACTAATTCTGAGCATGTGTTGCTGATCAGATATTCAAGAATGCAAACCCTTTTAAAATATCGTATAATTTTGCAGCTACCTTCCTAATTTAATGTTAGAGTTTGAAGTTGGATTGTTATTTCTTATGCTAAGCAATCAACAGTTCAAAGCCATGTGTTTGTTTTCTACTGCTTAACTGGATTTTCAGATGTTGTGGTGTTGCTCTTCTCAATAGTGTAAGCACATGGCTGTGCACCATGACAACCTAATGAGGTTAAAGCCGGTGTATGATTTGTGAATGAACTGAATTCAAAGGGCCTGATTACTGTCAAACAATCTGGACAACATTTAAACACCTGTTAGAATGGTTAGATTATCAAAAACTGCACCTGACACGATTGAAAAAACAAAGTTTTTTATACACATAACACCGATTCTTCAAACAAAATATATTTTAAAATCCATGAGGCTGTTCACAAAAAAAAAAAAACAAATTTATGCTTTGATCTGTCTTATTAAAGAAATAGTTATGCCAGTGACCCAGGATTGCATATAGGAGACTAAAATAGCTTTGTTTGTTTGTTCGTTTCCTTCCTTCCTTCCTTCCTTCCTTCCTTCCTTCCTTCCTTCCTTCCTTCCTTCCTTCCTTCCTTCCTTCCTTCCTTCCTTCCTTCCTTCCTTCCTTCCTTCCTTCCTTCCTTCCTTCCTTATCAGGATGACTCTTAGTTATCTCCTAGGTCAGTTTTAGAACTATATGTTCTTTTTGGAAAAATGTTAGCAAATATCTTCAGTAAGCTAAGACCGACATCTGCAGAAGTCATGACCTGGTCTAACATAACTGAAATCACAATGTTTGGCCATAATATGAAGTAAAGATATAGCAGAATTTTGTTTCTGGAGTGTTTTGCGACAGGGGACATGGATGCACTTTAACTGATAAAAGGCATCATATTGAAATCTTAAAGCAACACCTAAAAACATCTTTCAGGAAGTTTGGATGAGCCACCGTATAAACAGGGAGGATTTATATTCAAGTCTCCTGATTATCATCCTGGATAGGCAGGAGACCATGGATCATTTGACATTCATCTAGTTATCTAAATTTAAATTCTTATCCTATTAGAAAATGTTTGAAGCCCTTTGAAAGAAAGGATAGCGTACCTTACTATGTTTTTCTTTATTTTCAAACTCTAATTAGTTTTATGCTGCAGAGTTTCTTTAATTTGGATCTTATGTATGTTCTGGATCAAATTTAGAGTAGAAATGTATTCATGCATACGTTGTTTTATCTCCACTTTCTTTCTGCTGTTAATATAAACAGATTTTTGGTGGTTATAAAGTTGAAATAAGTCAAATACCTCTATAGGAGTCATCCATCATTCACACAGAGCCACAACATGGCAAACACTAACTCCACACAAACTTCAAACACCCCTCCTGCTGTGCTGCTCCCCTCCACCTCCCAGCCTACTCTTTTATCAGAGCTGCTTATATATTAGTATTAATTAATTCAGAGTTGGATGAGCATGCCAATACACTGCTGGTTGTCTTTATAATTGCTGCTTTTAGCATTCTGGAATCAGAGCCATGCACTTTATCATGATGAGAGTGCTCTCTAACTGGAAGCTCTAGACTTTGGCATTGATCCATTTAGTACTTTCGTTTAAACTCAAACTGTGACTGCTTTAAAACTTCTATAATAATGCTGAATATATCATTCACAGCTTTAGCTGTTTGAGTTTAGATTATTTACAATGGAGGAAAACATACTTTCAGAAGCCGCGGGGAAGCAAGAATATGAGTCAGATAACAATAAAGCAAATTTTGCTCATTAGTGACACTGTGCCATTTTCTCAGTGCTCAGAAATATAGATATAATCCTGTATATTAATGCACCAAATAAACTTGATCTCCTTTGTGGCTCTGAGAACAATAAAGGCAAGAGGAATCATAATAACTAATCATCCAACAGTCACCCCCGCAGTGATGAAGCGGAGCACGTGAATGTGTCCTGCAGATGTTTGACAACGAATCTTCATTAAACTGTTCATGTTTAAGGTCTTATAGGATCCTTTAATGGCCTGTATCACCTTCATGTCTCTGAGGCAGGTGTCTTGGCATATGCTGCATCAGTTACACTTAAATCTTCAATGACTTCTAACACTGCTCATTACAGGGCTCGGTGGCTGAATGCCCTGTGTCCATTTTGTCCTTTGCAAACATTATTTATGCTACATTTACAGCCCAGCCAGCAAAGTCTGGAATTATGAAGATACATGTAATGCTCAGATGAGCCCAGGAGGGTACATTAATGTGCAAAACTATTGAGTTATTCCTCATTTCTTTTTTTTTTTTATCTGCTCTTCTCACTCTAATTCTATCAAGCAGCCCTCATCGGTTGTTCTCCAGACAATCTAAAGTGGGTTTTTTCTCCCTTTGTTCTTGGCTTCTTCCTTTTTATTAATTTTTTTTTGTATAAATTTTAGGCAATTTCAGTGTTCCTTGCTGTTACAGCTCATTCTTTGAAGACTCAGAGAAATCAGCTGAGAGATACATCCTTCCTCAATTATTCATACCTTAATGGAAGGTTTTTAGCTAACAGCTATATGGTTATTCTCTTTTTTTTTCATTTCAAAATTCTATTCTATTTTAAATGAAACTAATCAAATGGACTTTAGCCGAGTTGTTGTTTATAGTTTCAACACCAGTTCAAACGTTTAGACTATTTAACCCTCTATGATGTATTGTACAGAGCTATCGTGCTTATTTCATCACACAAAACCCATATATCTCATATTAATTTTAATAATTGTTATTTTACATGAAGAAAACGGCTTGTAAGTTAAGTTATCACAGAAAACATAGTTCCCTTATTTAGGGGTCGCCACAGAAAGTCATTCTGACCTGCTAGTCTGACTTGGCATGCAGGACATCTGGGTTTAAATCCCAGCTGCGACAGGAAGAGCATCAGGTGTAAAAAAAACAACTTTTGCCATCAATGAAGGTGATGGATTTTGTGTAACAGTAAACAGTCGCCTCCTTAATATAAAGGCTTATCAAATATATATGTTGTATCTTATCAGGCACAAAAAAAAGGAAAAGTCCTTTCTTTCATGGGTATTCTGTTGGTTAAAAAAAGTTCAGTTGATACCCTAGTGTTAAATTGAAAATATAAACACTTTCAAATGTTTGTTCTACAACGAGCAACCTTGAGCAACAACCCTTGAAATTATGTAAGAGTTAAGGAATATTAATCAGGTAAACTTAAGTTGGGCTTCTTGGAGGCATCAAATACACAAATTAAGGAAAACTCACTTTTGCGGTTTTCAAATCTTTATTTTGTAAAATGTCAGATCAAGGCCACAATAAACAATAGCTACGTTTACATGTGCAAAATTTCCCCGATCAGGTCTTAATCTTGGTTGATCAGAAACTTAAAACCTCTTTTATATGGACACCAAATTAAATGATCCGATCATGGCGTGTACACTGCCTAATTTTCAGCAGCAGCCGTGCTAAAATGCCACCCCGTCATTGCACGCATGTGCAGTGGAGATTATTTTACTCGAAAGATCCAAAGATTTCGCAGTGAAATTATTTCCAATCGGCCCGCATGAGATTAGAATCTTCAGTCTTGCATCTTTCAATGAAACATTCTTGAGCTGATCAGACCTGCAATTTGATTATTTCCGTATGTGTAAACATATCTAATGTGCTTCTAAGCACAACAGATGAAAAATACCAATGTGAGGCCAATTGCAATCAGAAAGGTGAAATTTGATAATAGAAATTATTGTCTTATTTTTTGCTGTTGTTATTTGGCTGTACAGACACAGAATCGGGCAGCATGGACAGGTTTTACTGCTCTTTGACTTTTAGCACCGCTGCAGCAGTCAAGTGGGCCCAAGAGAAACATAAGAGACCTGAGCACATCACACCATGTCCCACCTAGTAATCATAACATACTTATTTTAAAAGTCCTCAAAGTCACTTCCACTGTAGAACAAGAAGGTGACAGACAGGAAGTGTCCAAAGTGTGGCAATAAATATCCCCCAAATAGATGGTAGAAATAGATCAGGCTCAGTATAGCCTAATTATAGACTCTTACATTTTAGCTTGAATTGATTTATTTAATTAAAGTACGCTAGATTACTGTGTATGCAAATGTTATGTAAAAAAAATACACAAAATAATTTACTTCAAAAATTAGTTTTAATCAGAATCAGTTGGCTGTAATGGTTATTTTTTTTTTTTTAGATTTCCACTTTTTTTGTTGTTGTTATTGAATATATAAGAAAACAATAACAATCTCAAATAACAAGTCAATAACAAATATTTCAATACAAGAAGAAATATCACAACTCCTGCTTTTGAAAAAATTAAATGCACAGGCTGGAACAAAGTATAAAATAAAATTAAATTAATTAAAATAAATAAAATAATAATAGTAGTTAAAGTAAATTAATCAGTGGGGACTGCCAACTGAAATTCTTCAATTAACTCAAACAATTTAATTGCATTTAAATTCTGCATCTTTCTCAGACATCTTTTGAAAAGGGAAAGTTCATTTTTGAGAGCAGAGATTGAGAGGGAGCATTTTGCATAGCGACATTTATGGATATAATACTTTGTTACAATTATTAGAATATTGACTAAAAATTCCAAATTTTTTTTCTTTAATGGATAAACTGAATTGAATGTTTTGCCAGGAAATAAAATCTAAATTTATTGTTTTAGAAGACAGAAAGTTTCGAAGTTGATCCCATAAGTTTAATACTTCTTTACATTCATAAAAAAGATGTTTAGTTGTTTCCAATTGAGTTGTACAAAAGCCACAATTCTCAACATTAAACTTAAATCTCTCTCTTAAAAACTCATTTGAAGGATATATGTTATTTATTATTTTAAATTGTAGTTCTTTATATTTAGGAGGAATTGGGAATTTCAAATAATTTTTTTCTAATTTTGACTATCATAGATTTCTTAAAATTTTGTAAGAGAGCTGTGCTTTTTGTTCTTCCTGGGTACATATTATTTATAGAATATTGATTCAAAAACTTGTTGCATTTATTATCTCTAATGTCCACCTGCTCAAATTCAATCTTATGGAGACAAACAATTGCAATTGCAAACAATTTATAGGTGCATTACCATAGATATCCATAATAAAGGCTAGATGTCTTACGGCGGAGTCTCAAACGGCATCACCGGCGGCCATCTTACCTCAGGCAGGCTTTCTGTTGTGCTCTCTTGTACCTAATGTAAGGTGAGTGATCAGCACGAACACAAATACTCTTATCTCACTGAATTCTTGACGGATTTACAAACAGTTTGGTTTCCTACAAACATTATTAACGTGGCTATAATTCTAGATGCTTGAACATGTCGAAACTGCAGATTTTCTTGTCGAAAAATGACTTAATCATGCAGCATAGTTGTGCATCACGGCTACTTGCGCAAGTTATCAAGGCTGAGACTATTAGTCAATTATATAGGTTTTACTGACACCAATAATGATTGTATGACAATTAATCTTTGGTGTAAATTACAATCTTTGTCGATGGGGTTGTAGTTATTAGTTGGCTAATAACAATAATCTGAGTGTTGTTGTATTTTCATTATTAGCCTAACGTTAGCTGGCTAATAACAAGAAGCTGCAAAGTGAGACATAATGTTAGTAAGTTAGCAGCTAACGTTACAGTTTAGCTAGCTGCTAACGTTAACAAGCAACTTTACATCAGTGGAAGAGGCAGAATTTAACATGATTTCCAATCGATTTGGTCTGTCAACACATCTTACATTATGTTACAGGAATTTGCTGGGTTTATTAAAAGGAAGATGCCAGACTTTTGCTATGACATAATAGTATTACAAGATTGTTGTTGACTCAAAGCTTTTCTAAGTTTGTATTAGTTTCATTTGGACAACTTAAAGATGGTGTTGTGCCAAACATTTTCAACTTTCCAGCTCATCTTCAAAGGGCATGTGTATCATTGAAATTTAATCACATATTGATATACCAATCTTATACACCGTGAATTGTTGTTGGTCACTTTTGTTTTTGTTTCTGCAGGTTATATAATGTGTAAGCAGGAGGAGAAGATCTTCCATCCCTGTTTGCTGACATTCCTGCGCTAGTACATGACCACAGCTCCCTTCCTGTCCGCTTTGATGGCCTTGTGAACAACGGCCTCTTGTACATTATACAGAAGCTCAATAAAACCTTCCTTTTCAAAGGGCATTAGCCAAGCTATGTTTTTTGGGTCATTTTTTAAATCTCTGTCTTCCATGTGTATACCATCACAATAGTGTAGGTGGGGATTTCAACATACTACATCTATATATACTTGTGAAGGGGACTATTGTACCAATTTTAATAGCAAATAAATGTCACTTTTATAATGGATTAAAAATAGGAACTTTTGTGTAATTACCCCTGATATATAATCCGAATAGTCTACATGAAACTTCAAAGTGTTACCTTTAATTTGAAACCTGGATTATGCTGCTACACCAAGAGGTTGCCACACAATAAGCCTTTTCTGTCAGTATTACATATTTTATTATAACAATAATATTCATATTATAAAAGCATGTATGTAAATATAAATAAATTAGGACTGTGAAATAATTAATCACACCCAAATAAAAGTGTTTACATATGTTTACATACATATTTATATATATATATATTTATATATATATATATAAATATGTATATATACATATTTATATATATATATATATATATACATATTTATATATATATATATATACACATATTTATATATATAGGTATCTATATCTATATAGATATCTATAGATATATCTATATATATGTTGCCATTCAGTACACTGAGTTTTAATAGCATATATTGATTTAACATAAATACCTTGTGCATGTGTATATTTATTGCACCTGTATGTTCTATTCAATGTTCTTTTCATATGAAATTTCATGGTTATAATTATTCATAAGTGTGCAGTATCATAACTACATGTCTGACTTTTGTTTAACAAACCAAACAATTAGACAATTCAGGAAGTTATGGTTATTTCAGTACATGTGCCTTTAAAACACAATGTTATGAATGAGCGAGCTGCCTGTGGCAAGATGGCCGCCACGTGCGGACGTCGACCCCCATTGGCCAGCAGCGTGGACGAGACATCTAGCCTTTATTATGGATATCTATGTGCATTACCGCCACCTTCCAGAATGGAGCGACGCGAGCTCTTCTCGCGAGTCCTTCCGTATAACAATGACGTCGTATGTGATTGGAGGAGCCTGATGAGCCTTCGGCCCCATCGTCCAATCACGTGTGAGCTTTTGTGCACTACGACTTCTCGCGAGACCAGCATATTAGCAGACATGTTTGTGTTACTTTACTTAGAAGAACTTAATCTCCAGTTACCGTGTTTGTATTTTGTTGTTACGTGAACAATGGCTGCACGACGTCTCGCGTTCAACTCGCCTCCAACTGCTCTTAGTCCACAACTTTCCGCCAGCCCGCAGACTGACGAGAAGAAACTGCTGATTGCTATCAGCGGACTGTCTCGTCAGCTTGCCCAACATACTGCCGACATGAATGAGCGCCTCACTCTGCTGGAGAATTCGATGCACTCCAGGTTGTAGTCCATAGAGGACAAGATGGCGGCTCTGCAGTCGAGCAACTTTGCGGGATATACGAACTCGAGGAAGAGAAGACGGGTGCACAACGCCACGCTAGCGGTAAATATATGTTCGATTACTGGTAGCTATGCTAAAAGCAGCCCAGCTTAGCTAGGCAAGCTAAAGACAACCTAGCCTAGCTAGGTAAGCTAAAAGCAGCCTAGCCTAAAGCTTTATTAAAGTGTATTTTTTGTGATTCACAGGGAGCAGTACGCCGTCTTAACAACTCGGAGACTAATTGCAGGCGCTATGAACCGGAGCAGGGGTAAGGTTTAAAGAATATGCTTTCATTCTGCGGTAAAAGGACATGGATACGGATGGATACCGACCATAGCTGTACTTTTTTTTTTTTTTCACAGACTACAGTCGCCTCACAATGAGGCGGTGACCTCCTATTTGCTCGGATTTGCACGATGTTGATAAAGACGACATTGTGTGTAAGTGACTCGTTTTAATGTTTTCTCCTTCCTTGTTACTGTGACTTGCGTTTGATTTTTTATTTTTTTTTATTCATACCACTCTCATTTAATTGTTTTCCAGCTGCCTGTAAGACGTATTATGAGACGGTATGCAGGAGCTTCAGATACACGCTGCTAGCCAGCACGCTGCGTGCGGAGGCTGCCAGGCTATCTGCTCGGAGTCGGGCCAGAAGAAAGAGGGTAAGACTTTATTTGGTGACTATTTTTCAGGTGCATTGATAGATGTGTTGTGTCCATACGCAATGCGCTAATTCATTGTTTTTTTTTCAGCTGCTGAAGGCGAGGCAGAGTGTGCTGGCAGATGAGGAAGTGGAACTCTGTAAGTCTGCCACCGTCGACCTCATGTCCGACGAAGAAGATGGCGTCGTCGGCGGTGTCTCTGGATAGATTGTACGGTCGCCGCCATTTCGTAGGCCGGATCTCACTGAACTCTGTGTTAAGCTGCAGTCCCGGTTAGAAGCGATGCCGAAGTACAGGGCCACGCACAGTAGGCGTCTGCACATCGGACCTGCCTCGGAGGGAATGCTGCCTGTTACCTCCAACCCCAAGGAAGCAAACGGACCGTTCACGGAGTTGTAATTTTTAGATACGCATGTGTTTGGATATGCGTTGTATATAGTTGTGTGTGTTTTAATAAAGCTCTTTCTTTGCATAAACAGCTTCCTGGCAAATCTTCATTTCCTGTATAAATTCATTCATGTCCTTGATGGTAGCATAATAATTGTGTAGTAGTGTAGGATAACATAAATACACAGCATATGAATGAATAAATATATGAATATATATATATATATATGAATGAATATATATATATATATATATATATATATATATATATATATATATATATATATATATATATGAATAAATATATATATGTAAATATATATATATGCCAACCAATCACGAGCGACTTTACTTGTTTAAAAAGAAGTGGTTCCGTCCAATACTCAGTAAGAAAATTAAAGCCTGGCGTGGCCACGTGTGGTTTTGCTGCCAATCACGAGCGATTTTACTTGTTTGAGAATAGTGGTTTCAGCCAATACTGAGAAGGTTATTCAAGCCAGACCTGGCCAGCCGCGCGGGTTTGCTGCATTCATATGCTAATTAGGGCCATTAGTACAGCTGATCGCTCTCCACATACGTCACGGTACGTTTCCGACAATTTGTGGCACGACAAACGCGGACAAGCACGGGTAGCAAATTGTCGGAAACTGACGAAAATCAGGCAGATCTGCGGGAGTTTACGGGGGTTTACGGGGACGAAAATCTCACTTTTCATGCAGTGACCTCCATTGACCAGAGACACTGGAGGCTGATTTTTGGCTGGTGAATAATAATGTTTGGCCTTCTGTCTGAAGGGGGGACACTCGGTCTCTGTGGAGACCGGGCAGCAAGAGCAGAATAACCTCAAACTTTCAGCAGCCTCTACTGTGCAAACAGATAAAACTTTGACTTTTATCTTCATTAAGAGAACAAAGTGCAAGAATGTAGTGAACACAGTTTAAAAGGTTGCCAGATAGGAAGACTCCCATCTATCTATCTATATATATATATATATATATATATATATATATATATATATATATATATATATATATATATATATATATATATATATATATATATATATATATATATATATATATATAGGTCTGGTTTTAAAGAAAATCAGATCCTTTCAGGTGTGTTTGCAGCTGCAGTCCTGCAGGACCTTCAGCTGTCAATAACAATCTGCTGTTGATGTGTTTGTTGACTAAATGGGCTGGTGGTTTCTGCCTCTTTCAGCGATGATATATACATATATATGTATCTCAGTTAACTACAGAGATCAATCACTGTTTTGACAGAAATCATGTTTTTATTGCTTTTTAATTTTCAAAATGTAGAAGAATAAGAGAAAACCAACAGATCACAGAGACTGACATGCAAGGCACTGTTAGCGTGTGGTTGAATTACTGATTAAATGTCTTTGTGTTCAGCATGATAACAGTGTGGAGTTCAACCAATCCTTTAGTCTGTACCAAACTGACTATCTTTTCTTTAGCCATGAAGGATGCGGGAGTTGTGCATAGTGGTTAAAATGCACTTTTCTGTTAGAGATGGCAAAATGAGTTATTGCAGATATTAAGAAGGACAGAAAATGTTGGCATGATCAAAAAAAAATAATCTCAGGTGCTTCGAAATTAAAGAAAGAATCCGAGAATGACATTTTGAATGGATGAAAGAATACCTATACTGACTTAACCAATGATCAACTTCAGTGTAAAGTGTTGAAAATGTCCAGGGGAGATATGCAATACCTTATAAAAGCTAAACTAAAAAGGCTAGCCTCTTTGAAATTTGCAAATACTGCATTTTAAGGTACATATTTGTCATATCAATCTCCTCTACAAATTTTTTACAAGTCTTTTTCTACAGAGCACCATGTAGATTATTCCCCGGAGTCAAATCATCTCTGAAAGAGGCAGAAACCGCCAGCCCATTTAGTCAACAAACACATCAACGGCAGATTGTTATTGACAGCTGAAGGTCCTGCAGGAATGCAGCTGCAAACACACCTGAAAGGATCTGATTTTCTTTAAAACCAGACCTCACGGACAGCTGGGAGTTCAGAAAAAAATGAACGCTTCTGCCTCTCTACCATAAGAAATTACCTGAGCAATGACCCTTGGCTCGGTAAGGTGGACGCACAGGTGAAGACCCAATTTATCTCTCTGAGACTGGCTGCTAACTCATGAATATTTACAGTATTTCCAAGCGGTGCACTTATGTCAACGGGAGTGACCTCTGTAGTTGACTTTGAAGCCGCAGGTTAATAACAGCAATTTAGTCTGTTTTATAGGCAATCTGATTAAGGGGAAACTTCCAGCTGTTGCTGGTCATAAGGCACATAGAATACTCTGAAGATGGATAGTTTTTCTGCCTGTCTCTGACGCAGGCTACTTTGACTTTAAATGCAGAGAGTACAAAACGTACAAGGCACACAGTCAGAGGATGTCTGGGTGTGCATCCCAACCCCACTTAGTAGCTCTGATCTGCTGTGGTAAAAGGCACGGCAGGAGCATCTCCAACATAGAGGTATAGAGAAGAATGAGGCAGAAAAAAATCAGCATAGGTCTTGGCTGGGAACACAAGTGCTCCCTGTTTCTATTGTACTGCTGTTCCTAATTATGCCATAGCCCCGCTGCTGACAGAGAGCACCTAGTCAGAGCTCCATATTTCATTTCCCCTCTCTATCTTTTTAACAGTCGGTATATTAACCTATAAATCCTGTGGCTGATTTTCAAAAAGACTTGATTAAATCCAGGAAATGGGACATGATTTCCTATTTAAAATTCATAACAGGCTAGCACTTGAGTAATTTAAATCCCCTGTACTGCTCGAGCAGCTTGGATCTGCATCAGATTGAATAATTTCTCCTTAACCACATCAATACATTTCATTTGAATTTGGTAGCAAGCAAAATCGGTGGGAGGAAGCTTGTGGGTGTATTTTCACTAAAAGGTCTGGCAGTCGAAAGACAAGGTTCCAAAATGTACTCCTGTGTGTAATTCAATTTTGCCTGACCCTCCGGGTTGCTCTAATTGAAAAACGGCTCTATAAAAACCACAATAATAATTTCAAGTACATTGCGAGAGAAAATATTTTTTTGGCTCCTAATTTATTTGATCTTTTATGTGTTTTGAAGTATATAGAATAGAGGATCAGTTTATATTGGAACCCAAACCTAATGTATTATTATAATGTATTATAATTTTTTCCAGTTTGGACAACCAAAAAATCAAGTTCCCCCTTAAACTCTCTAGTTTTTTTTTTTGTGATCTCCAAGGTAAGCCCAGTCCAGAAGGGGGATAATGTGTTCCAGCATTTTTAAAGGCCCTACTCATAAATTTAGCCCCTTCTTGTGAGGGTAGTGGTGCCCCTATTCCTCTTTGCATGTAGTTGTAGTGGACATAAGAAGGTCAAGGGGTTATCTAGCCTTTAAAAATAAGGAATTTTAGATCCTGACTTTATTCGGGAAGGGCTCCATATCAAGGTGTCCCAATCTCCTGTTGTGGTTCCTGCTGCTTGCCGGTGCAGCTACAACCAGCGGGGAGCTGGTGGTGAGAGACTACAGCAGGGGGGGTCTACAGCTGACTGGGGCTACCTATAGAAGCTACATGCAGAGGATCAAAGGACTGCAGCCGTACATTGGAGCCCCCCCGGACCCCCCCGTATTTCACACTCTGCTTGGTACCCAAACTATACAGTGAGGGATGTCCCTATTCCTAGGGAAGATTATGAAGCCCCTTGTGGCTTCAAATAAAAGTGGTGTTGGTGATGAGTCAGGGCAAGTGGCAGCGGGTAAAGGGTAGTGGTTGAAAGTAAGGATTGTATGTAAAGTTTCCTTCCAGTTAGCTTTTAACACCAGCAAAACTAGTCAGTCAAAGTGGTTCCATCAGGTGATCCACAGTGTGTTTTTGAAGTGGCCCTGATGAACCAAGCACTCGGTGCATTTATAAATATGTGGTTGTTCTATTTTAGCCGCTTGTCTTAACCAGTACAAGACTTCATGTCCAGACCTGGGGTTGCATTTTTTGTGCTATGTGATAAAAAAAATCTGTTGATACAGGTAATCAACAGCCATAATAGATATAATCATTGAATAATACAAAAAAAAAAAAATTAAAAATTAAACGACAAAAGGTTTGAACTCACTAACCCATAATAGATTCTAAAAAATCTATGACAGAAGCTTGGATTAGAAATGCGAGGCAGGGTGGCCAAATAACCATTTTACTAGTTTGCTGTTCTATTTAAAGCCTATAAGTAAACCATTATAGCATGATGATGCAATACTGTAGTGACTGGAGTCAACCTGTGCCGATCCACTCCACTCTGAAAATGCTTCCAATTGTAGAGGATGTCTGACTGAAAGCACTGCCCAGTCACACCGTGGGGCTTAGTCTGTCTTCCATATTCAGTACAACCCAGGCATACAAGAACCACCCAAGATGCATTGTGATCAAATCCTATTGATGCAGTGGAGCACAGGCTCTGCTTCAAACTTCCACATGATCATGATGCTCCTCATTTTTTCCCAAGGCTGAGTCCAGAAACTTATAAAGGAAGTGAGCTTGTATCCAGGTTTATGTATTTAAGTTAGGATTCATTTTAATGATGAAAGGTGAGGATTCCAAAACATATTTTTTGAGCTTAAAGGAGCAATAAGCAAAATGTTGCCACAAAGTGGGACTGTTAGTACAGTAAACCAAAATGAAAGTGGCAAGGGGGCTTCTTCCCTGCCAACAGCCTTCATGTCCAATGCAGATATTCGCAAGCAAAACAGCATTAGCTTTCAGAGAAAAATGTCTAGTGAGTAAGTGAGTAATTCATTACTTTATAATGCTGTTACAAAAAAAATGTCATTGTGTTGAATGACTGTTTCATTTTGAGGGACTTGATGAGCTCCCATTTTGCTGTACTGCTGTCGGGGAGGGACTTAGTTATTCACATGGATGTACAAGCACACCCAGCTGACTTCTAAACAAGAGACTGGAGAACAACTTAGAAAGATAGTTTCTGGTGTTATATTTCATCATATTTAATCTAAAAAGATACATTTTGTTCTTCACGTCATCCATCCATCCATTTTCCATCACTCTTATCACTGCTGGGGTTGTGAGGGGTACTGGTGCCTATCTCCAGCTGTCAATGGGGAGAGGCAGGGTACACCCTGGACAGTTTGCCAGTCTATCGCAGGGCAACACAGAGACAAACAGGACAAACAACCATTCATGCACACTCTCACACCTAACGAGAATTTAGAGAAGCCAATCAGCCTAACAGTCATGTTTTTGGTCTATGGGAGGAAGCCGGAGTACCCGCAGAGAACCATCGCCTGCACAGGGAGAACATTTGGACTCCATGCAGAAAGATCCCAGAACCTTCTTGCTGCAAGGCAGCAGTACTATCCACTGCACCACTCTGCAGCCCCTCTTCACACCAACATTTTTCTTTTTTTTTTATGCATTAGTCTTTATCTATTATACCAGACAAGGCCCAGATCCAGCCCTACATCCTACCCTCACTGGTAAGCAAAGATGACAAAGCGATGGAGGCAAATACCTAACCCACAACAGTCGACTATTTTCAAGGCAAGAACAGAGGAGCTGACTACCATCCTGGCTATTTCACACTTGCTTGTGAACTGCTTACTTTTTCCTGGCAGCCAAGTAAGGACACACAGACTGCAGTAATTAGGGAGATAAGATCATAAGATTACCAAAGTCTAGCCTGCCATGGTTGCTGATTCTCAGACAAACAAACATACCTAGTTAGAAAGACCTATGATGTTTTTAATTCTTTTACAGACTGGAGAAGGTGAATAGTCTGATGTCTTACAAGGCAACATGTCAGGATCCCAGTTTTTGTGTTTGTTATCTGTTTGTCTTGACTTTTATGTTTTCTCCCTTCCACCACCAGGAGGCGCCTGGCTCCGGTTCGCCTCCTCACGCACCTGCAAGCGTTTACGTCATCACCGGACTGCTCTTAAGCTGCTGGTTGCCACTACTTCGAGGCCAGAGTGTTTGCCAGTTTGGGGTACTCTAGCCAAGCCCTGTTTATGCTGAGTCTAATCTGAGTTTTTGCATTTTGAGTTTTTGTCCTCTAGTCAAGCTGAGATCTCATAGAGTTTTACTGAGAACTTGTTTCTCCCTGAGACTAAACCTTGTTTGTTCTTTGCCTTTCGGCAGGAAGCCTTCCTGCAAACTGGACCATTTTGGACCGCCTCCTCCCAAGTGGGATCAACTGAGGCTTACACTGAGCGACGGATTCCAAACAGGAGGTTTGGATCCGGCCACCTCTGAGCACACTGTGATCTCTTTGAGTAAGGAAGTCATCTTCACCACGACCCGTTCAAGTACCACAGGAAAACTGAGTTGCAACCTTGCAGCTGCCTCATTCCACTCCGTCCGAGTTCTGGGTAAACCCTGTTCCGCCCTCCACTGAATCTAACATTCTCTGGAAGACCAACACACAGACTGAAGTCTAAGTGTCTCTACTTATCTGGAAACGTGAGTGGCAACAAATCCTCTCCTTCAAGATTGACAATTCCAATTTCCCACTGAGCCTGAACCTACCAGCCTGTCTCCCCTTCGTCTTCCAGTTTCCGGCTGAGCAGAATTCGAAGGAACTCTGCGCCAAACTCAATATACCCTTCAATAAAGCCCGTTGAACTTTTATATAGTGATAAAGGCATTCTCAAACATTGTATCACATCATGGTTTGGTGATAGCAAAGCATTTAACAAGTCGAGAACTGCTGCAAACATAGGTTTTCTTTCTGCCATGTCTGCAGAGATAAACAGAGTTTTATAGCTCAGAGCAAATGACATTTAAAAAAAAACACAGAATTGCCCCTCCTTTGGCATGTTCACCCTTCTGCTGTACAGAAAAAGATACAGGAGCAATAATACAAGGACAGCACAGTTGTAAAGAACCTGTTTACCCTTAAAAAAAAGGACTCAATCATGTTGAGTATAGGTACAATCAATTTTGATAATTGGTTTATTTATTATTTGTTAGTTTTATTTTTTATTAGGAATTTAATATTTGCAGTAGATATATGAAAACAAAATTTGATACTAAAGCCAAAGTTTGCACTACTATGCATCACAAAGATGCATAGTAGTGCATCTTTTCCAGCCTCAAGTAATATTATTTAACCAATGTGTTTAAGTAAAAAGCACAGAACACATGGAGCAGTATTGTGATGCATTGGTTGTGATTGGTACCTCACAACAACAAAGTCTCCGATTTAAACTTCATCCTGCTTTTCTTTTTTTGTCTGGTTGTTTACAATTCAATTCTTACCATAAACCTTTACATTTGTGCAAACAAACTGCAGCCATCTCATTCCCCTCCACAGCTGCCATCAGGCACAGTTACATTTATAGTTTAAAACGTTTATGGGTTCTCAGAACTGCCATCACAGTAAAAGCCGCTGAAACATTATTATGCCACAGCGTGAGTTATGTGTGTATTTCCCAGCAAGGAAAACTGGAAGGTTGAAAGAACCTCGTTATTCCTGTAAATGTTTTTTTTTTTATTATTTATTCCTAACATGTTCCTCGTTTCCTGACAGTGGATGGCACACCTGAATAACTCATATCTACAGATCTGGCAATGTTTGCTTCAGTGACACTGGAGCAAACAAAGTTTGAAGTGGTTGCAAGCACACATCAGAAGTCATCTTATATTCACTTGAACAACTGCTGCATGAATACTTGATCTTTAAGTGGTGGAAGGTCTTTGAGAAAATGGAAGGTGTTGGCTTGTCCTCAGCTTCTCTAGTCATCATCAGACAGTCCCTTGAGTAAATACTCCCTGCAGTCTTCCCTTAAAAAAAAAAAATATATATATATATTTGTTACATTACAGATTTCTTCTCTTTTTGCGTTTTTGTCACCTGTATATATTCAATATTACCAAAATAATGTAAACATTAAAATAAATACATAAGTAAATGAATAAATGCATATGTAAATAAACAAAGTAAAGCAGAACCTGTGTTTTTAAAATCTTTATTCAATTATTTTTGTGAAAAGAAGTTTTTCAAAGCAACATAGCCCTAAATTGTTTGCTACATCAAGATCTGATTAGTGGTGGCTGAGCCAAAGAATCAAGAAATTACCTAAACAGAAGTTCTCTGATTTGTCTGTGTTGACAAAATATCTAAAATAAACAACATATCAACTGTAAGAGACAAAATCGACGAGCAAAGAAGTTAATCCATCAGTCTTGAAAGGGTTTAAAAGACATTTCTAAGACAATTGGACTCTCGAGGACCACACCTTTTAAAATGAAGAATCTGCAGTAGGAGATCACAATACAACTATAAACTGCATCTAACTGCATTATTCAGTATCTCAGGTGTTGTGCCAGATCATCAAAAACAAAGTGAAAGTCTAACTCCCAGCATGCCTTGCAGCTCCAACGTCACACCAGAGGTGATAACTCCCAGTGGTGAGCCCCTCTCTGGTCTCTTCAGCAGCTCCCTGCTGCATTTAAGGGTAGCTTCACATCTCAGCTGAGTGCAGTGTTGTTCTAAACACACAGTAAAACAGGTTGTGCAGCACTTTGTTAATCAAAACTGCTGCTGATCACTTCCTTAGAAGAGGAAGCTTGTTTTGCTTAGAGCCTCAATATCTCATCAAACTGTCCTGATCATGACAAATCCATCTATGTTGTTAAACTGAAAAGGAAGATATTTGGATTTTAAAAATTCCTCTTTTGTGAAGTTGAGAGAACTAGGGGGTGAACTAAAAGACAATGCTTTTGTGCAAGGTATTATACACTAAAACTATCAACTTAAACATTTTAACAGTCATTAGAGGTTGGTATTTTCTTAAGAGGGATCACTTTCTAAAATTACATTAATATCTAATTAATGTGACGATAAACCTTCATAAAATGTTTCCATACCTTTTTTGATTATACACCAACTTACAACTAGTTTACTGACACCTCTGTCATGGCCCGCGGGGGGTCTGTGTCGCTTTCACCGGCATTAAGCAACTTTGAGGAGGGTGGCAGTAACCCTGCCACACAAAAAAGCTACAAATGTTCAGACTGCTTTACGCCATACATCACTTCTCCATTTCCCCATTCGTTATAAAGCTGAACCTTAGACCAAATTTCCCTAAGGTCGTTTCTCAGTTCACAAGAATGCGAGTGAGGACTCATCACAAATACATAGGAAAGCATGGACTTGGGGAGAATGGGACAACGCAGACCAAATCTGTGTGAATTGCGACAGAAACATATTTGTGACACCCAAAACTCTTGGTTCATCTGGACCTACATTTCACTCCTTTATTATTGGTCTCTAGATAACAATAAAGACTCTCCGCATTGCCAGTCGTACACACGGCTATGCTGAGAGAGAGAGGGCCGCTGCAAGATCATAAAGTGAAGCATTGTAATAAGGAGGCACTAGCTTCAAATCCTGACCTGCAGTCTTTGTGCATGGGTTGTGTATGGTCTTCCTTCTCAAAAAGTACTTTGACTATTTTTCGCACTCCAAAAACATAACTATGTCAAGGATATACCTCTCACCCAATAAAGGCTGGAGATAGGACCCCCACCCTCTGCTGCAAAAAGATAAACTGGCAAAGACATATAGTCGGATGGAAAAGGAAAGCTGAATCTAATTCACGACTCTGTGGTATCGTTTCCTCAGCAGTGCCTGCTACTGTCTCTGGAGAAATGAACTGGTTTTTTTGGATCCTCTCTGTCCTCCGTTGTATGATTTACAATTCTCATGTGTAAAACTAATATATTCCTATGATCAGTGTCTGATTATCATTGTCAAATATGATACAAGGCATCCTAGATAAAAGAAAAAAGCTGCATTCTCATTAAGCAGCAAAACATATTTGAATTGCCTCATCCTGATTCTTGAAACTGTATCTCATTAAATCCACATGCATTATATTAAGTCAAAGCACCAAATCAGATTAAATTCTTGTTGGGTGGTGAATTGAATCATTTCAAAGCTGTGTTTGCTGCTGATCTATCCAAAATTATTAGATTGTGGGCTGTGTGTCGAGAAATGTGTCGGCCATAAAGCAGAGACATCACCAACTCTAGCAGGAACAGTAAACCACACCAACACAGAATTATTATTATATTCTATCATTTTGCAGTCTTCTGTTTTTCCCACTTCTCTCTGCTACTATAAGGTAATTCTTCTCTATTAAAACAGATACTGGGGGGTTTACAGAGGCTGCAGCACTAAAAAAAGCACAGTCATGAAACCTAACTGTTGGAATGAGTAATTATGATTAGTTAAAGTCTATCTTTCTATCTATCTATCTATCTATCTATCTATCTATCTATCTATCTATCTATCTATCTATCTATCTATCTATCTATGTATCTATCTATCTATCTATCCATCCATCCATCCATCCATCCATCCATCCATCCATCCATCCATCCATCCATCCATCCATCCATCCATCCATCCATCCATCCATCCATCCATCCATCCATCTAGCATAAAAATTGCAACCTGCAGCTAATGTATGCACCACTAGGAGTGCTGTAGAAAGTGACAATTTTTCCCAATGCATAAACACACATGGCAGGAAGTATCCACTATCCATAGATGAGTTCCAAATGCTGTTTAGGAAACATAATCTTTAATACTTTAATGCTATTTGTAAAACAGAGTGGAAAACAAACTCCCATCGACAGACCCAAAGCTGCTCCTGTTATCCATTATTCAGGAGGAAACTTGACTAATGCGGCACTGAACCCAAGAAACTGCTCGGTTTCAGTATCACTTTGTCAAGAGGAAAACAAGCTGGAGGGCATTTCAGGCCTTTATTATAGATCAGTTATACTGTGGTAATTCCTGTTAAAGATTACAAAGTGACTTTGAGCTGATGGGAAGGAAAAAACACACAGGCAAGATTGAATTTGCCTCTTTTTCTTGGGAGTCTATCAGCAGTTTTAACCGCCCCCATTAACACTGAATAATATTTTATTCATGGTTCTGTTGTCCGATTCATTATGACCGTCTTGGTTGAAATGATCAATGTCATAAGATGAATTTTGCATAAAGACTGAGATAATGAAAGAACAGGAGTGTTTTGCTAATCTGCATCTTTTTATACTTAAAGTTTTCTTTTTTTAAATTTCAGAGTTGCTAATATAATACCCCTCTGAAACTGTCTCAGATGTGCTGTTATATATTTATGTTGTGGAATTTTTACCAAAACTTTAAAATTGAAGCTCTTAAACTTAAATACTTTGATCCATCTTACCTTGACTAAGCCTGCTACTCAACTATGTGATCCATTAAGACCAATAAAAAAATATATGCATCTTTTATAATTAGCACATCAGAGTAATATAAAAAAAGAAATTGTTATGCAGAAAAAAATAGCTACATTTGGTTCTCTTTAATCTTTGGCTAATGCATTGTAACTACCCGATCCGTCAATGAAGCACGAGCCGTACCTGTTGGGATCTGGAGCTGTACCACCTTTCTCCAGCAGAGTGCGCCGTGGGTCCTCCTGAGCTGAGCCTCCAACACACCTGTGGCGCATCTCATCATCAGAGTTCAAGCGCTATATAACCTGCCTTCAGACCTTGCTTCAACGCCGCAGTGTTGATCTAGTTTGGTTAGCGACCTGAGCCTAGTAACCTGAGAATCTTTGCTATCTCTTGATGAGATAAGATTCTAACTCTTCCTTGTTTTTTGCCTCACAGGAATCCTGTCTCTTCCTGAGGCTCTGGATGAGCTTAACCTGCCGAGCCTGCCCTCGTGAGCCAAACCTGAAGACTCTTCTGTGGATTCCCCTGCAGTTCTTGGCTAAGAGCTGGAAACTCAAATCAAGGTCTGCCCTCAAAGTCAGAAGTAAGACGCTGAAGCAATTATTGGACTCTGCTGAACAAACAGTCTCTGGACCCAACAGTTTCCTCTCTCAAAGAGAAACCCGGACTCCTTCAAGGTATTCCTCAGAAATATCAAAGACTCATAACTCATCAATCCGTTTGCTAACAGAACTGTCATCCCTGCAGACTCCAGTGAACCTGCCTCCTGGCCAGTTCCAGTTCCAGTGCTTTATTCATGTGCTTGTGTTTTCAATAAACCTTGTTAAACTTTTTATCCTGCCTCCGTGTGTGTTCTGCATATTGGGCTTACTCTGTAACCCATCATGACAGTACCATCAGCTCATTTGCGCATGCACATCCAGATATACATCCGGATCGCCTTGGATTTTATCTTTTTTTTAAAAAGACTTAAATTACGTTTTTTCCTTCCACAAAAATAGTAAGCATACTAACATATAATGTGTTAAAGTCATTAATGTATTTCCTGAGATAATAAGTTGCCTAAAAACCTTTTTTTTATCAATCGTCTGTGCCCGATCTGTACAGGAAATGGGATCCTATGCTACTTCTGGGAGCTAACTTTTTCAGCTTTGTATTTAAACATAAATCTAACCTTTTTTAGTTTTATGGCTTCCTTTCATATTAACATTATGATATATAGTTTGTAACCTAAAGATAGAAACAACTAAAATGCAGATAAACATGGTTTATTACATTTTGCCAGATATTTATGAGCATGTCCGACAAACATTGAAATTATCTCAGAAAAACTCATAACTGTCATGATTTTATCAAGAGCTCAGACCCACATGCAGAGAAACCAATTCAGAGAGACCAGGGAAAAGGTTTAACAGGTTTATTGAGGAGATAATGCAGAATCTACTGTTGCTCTGAACACTGCTCAACCGGAACTGGAAAGTAAGGGGAAGAAACTTTGGTTAGTTCAGACTCAGTGGGAAATCTGATTCTTGAACTTGAAGAGAAGAATTAGGTTGCTGACTCACGTTTCCAGAAAAGTGGTTGACTCTTTGACTCTAGCCTGTGCGCGGTAGTTCCAGTGTTTGTCTCATTCGGTGGAGGGCGGACAGGGTTTACCCAGAATGCGGTTGTTTGTAGGTGAACGGAGAAACTGATTGCCACTTGGATTTCCTGCGGTACTTGAACGGGTTGGCGTGGAGATGAATCCCTTGCTCAGTGTGGAGTTTAAACGATCCCTTGGAGGAAAGTAGATCCAAACCTCCAATTTGAATCCTCAGCTCAGTTTGAGACTCAGTTGATCCTTCCAGGGAGAGAAGGTCCAAAAACATCCAGTTTGCAGGATGACTTCCTGCCAAGAGGCAAAGACAAAATAACTCGGTTAGGACTGAGGTTGACAAAACTCAGTTTGACTCAGTAAAAACTGAGCTTGGCTAGAGTACCCAAAACTGGCAAACACTCTGGCGTCGAGGTAGTGGCAGTCAGCAGCTTAAGAGCACTCCGTTAACGAGGTAACCCTCCGCAGGCACTGCATGAAAAGTGAGATTTTCGTCCCCGTAAACCCCCGTAAACTCCCGCAGATCTGCCTGATTTTCGTCAGTTTCTGACAATTTGCAACCCGTGCTTGTCCGCGTTTTTCGTGCCACAAATTGTCGGAAACGGACTCTGATGTATGTGGAGAGCGATCAGCTGTACTAATGGCCCTAATTAGCATATGAATGCAGCAAACCCGCGCGGCTGGCCAGGTCTGGCTTGAATAACCTTCTCAGTATTGGCTGAAACCACTATTCTCAAACAAATGAAATCGCTCGTGATTGGCAGCAAAACCACACGTGGCCACGCCAGGCTTTAATTTTCTTACTGAGTATTGGACGGAACCACTTCTTTTTAAACAAGTAAAGTCGCTCGTGATTGGTTGGCATATATATATATATATTTACATATAAATTTACATATATATATTTATTCATATATATATATATATATATATATATATATATATATATATATATTTATTCATTCATATATTTATTCATTCGTATGCTGTGTATTTATGTTATCCTACACTACTACACAATTATTATGCTACCATCAAGGACATGAATGAATTTATACAGGAAATGAACATTTGCCAGGAAGCTGTTTATGCAAAGAAGGAGCTTTATTGAAACACACACACACACACACACAACAATATACAACGCGGATCCAAACACATGCGTTTCTAAAAATTAAAAGTCCGTGAACGGTCCGTTTGCTTCCTCGGGGTTGGAGGTAACTGGCAGCATTCCCTCCGAGGCAGGTCCGATGTGCAGACGCCTACTGTGCGTGGCCCTGTACTTCGGCATCGCTTCTAACCGGGACTGCAGCTTAACACAGACTTCAGTGAGATCCGGCCCAAGAAATGGCGGCGACCGTACAATCCATCCAGAGACACCGCTGACGACGGCGGACTTCCAGAGTTCCACTTCCTCATCTGCTAGCACACTCTGCCTCGCTTTCAGCAGCTGAAAAAAAAAAAAAAATGAATCAGCACACTGCGTATGGACACAACACATCTATTAATGCACCTGAAAAATAGTCACCAAATAAAGTCTTACCCTCTTTCTTCTGGCCCGACTCCGAGCAGATTGCCTCAGCACGCAGCGTGTTGGCTGGCTGCGTATATCTGAAGCTCCTGCGTACCGTCTGAAAATACGTCTTACAGGCAGCTGGAAAACAATTAAATGAGAGTGGTATAAATAAAAAATCAAACGCAAGTCACAGTAACAAGGAAGGAGAAAACATTAAAACAAGTCACTTACACACAATGTCGTCTTTATCAACATCGTGCAAATCTGGACTTGCTGATATGGCTCCGAGCAAATAGGAGGTCACCGCCTCATTGTGAGGCGACAGTAGTCTGTGAAAACAAAATGATGCTATGCTATGATCGGTATCTATCCGTGAAAGCATATTCTTTAAATCTTACCCTTGCTCCGGTTCATAGCGCCTGCAATTAGTCTCCGAGTTGTGAACACGGCGTACTGCTTCCTGTGAATCACAAAAAATACACTTTAATAAAGCTTGTTCTTGCAAGGCTACTATTAGCGGTAGTTTTAGGCTAGGCTGCTATTAGCCGTAGCTTAGGCTAGGCTGCTTTTAGCCTAGCAGGCAGTAGTCGAACATATATTTACCGCTAGCATCTCTTCTTTGAGTTCGTCTTGTTCGATGCAGAGTCGCCATCGCGTCCAAGAGGAGTTTTACCCCGAAATCCAGACGCTCCTGACCGCCTGCACAAAGCAAAGCATACATCCTCCACTGTGGCTGCACACCGCACCGCTCTGAGTTTCTTGGAGATCGTAGAGCGCATGCGCGAGATGAACCAGGGTTTCTGCGGATCAATAAAAATAATTAAAAAATCATTCATTTTTTTTAAATCAAGGCCTTAATTGGCAGTAAAATTATTTAAATATGTTTATCGAAGTATTTATAATTCTTTAATGAAAAATGCTTATAAAAACAATTTCGTCAGATATATTATATCGCTCCAGGCGGAGAAAAAGCTAGAGGATATATGATATATGAAGAGGAGATATGTGTGTGTGTGTGTTTACATACATACAGGAGTCATGGAACTCTGCTTACAGCTCCTTCATATTTCATGTATACTAATAACTTGTGTACATGGTTCTTGTTGATGGCATTAAAATCATTTCTAATAGCATTAAAATAGCATTAAATTAGAGTCAGTCATTCCTGTATGAACCCTGTGAGCGCTTAATTTAATATGACATATTAAAAAAAACCCACCATCATCCAGCATATGTTCAGTTTCTGCCCAAATATATATTTATATTTTTGTAGATTTTTGTAAGGATAATTCAAAACTGCTTTTTTTGAATGAACTTGTTCTCTTCTCCCAAACATCTCTTTTCATTCCTGTAATAAGAAGTTTCTTTTGAATGGATTTGATTAAAGTTTAAGTCCCTCGGTATAAAATAAATATTTTGATGGAGATGAGAAATCTGCTTCCTCGTTGGTGAATAACCAATAGTTTGTATCCAATCATTTAAATAAACGGTGTTAGTTTTTTTTTTTTAATATATAAGAATTGTGCTATAATTTCTAGTCACCGATCTGTTGCTGCTATATTTTAATTTGACGAACCGGAATTTGTCGATGTTCTTTTTCCTGTTTGGTGCGATTGCAATTGCGGATCTTGACCTGGCCGGACCTTATGACCACAGTGTACCAATCTTCTCATGGCTACTTCCAACAGGATAATGCGCCATGTTATAAAGTGAATCATCTCAGACTCATTTCTTGAAACTTTTCCACTTAAGTTATTGTGAATTGAGCATATTGACAGACAACATTTTATTTTTTATCTTAAATGCAATTTTTTTCTTTTAAATAATTACTGCTTTAAATGTATTGCTCTGTCAGCTAAAGATCTGTTTTGGTCTCTATACTTTAATTAAATAAATCAATTCAAGCTAAAATGTAAGAGGCTATACTGAGCCTGATCTCTTTGTATCAGAGATTTTCTTACCTTTTAGAAAAATGTCACTTGGAGTAAAACCCCCCCTGCAACCCTGATTTGCATTTGTATAGCTCACAGCATGTTCATTTACATGTTAAAGCCTCCCCTAGAATTCCATGGGGAGGAGGCATGGGGGGAACACTGCCTAAGAAAGTCCACGTCAATTTCTGACAATTTACGGGAGTTTTCGGCGAAGCCTGCAAATTCTCGTAAACTGCCGCTAACCTGAAGTTCCACGACAATCTACAGTGCCGCATATTGACGAAAATCCCACTTTTCATGCAGTGAGGTGTGTGAGGAGGCGGACCAGAACCAGGCGCCACCTGGTGGAGGAAGGGAGACAAACACAAAAACACAAACCACACAGACAGGAATCCTAACAATAACATGCGTTTGAAAGACATGTATTAGCATTCTTTAATGAGTTAAGGATAGAAATAAGTAGTTTTAGTGCGATACTTACTTTATTTATGGATACCCAGATGTATATCATCCTCTTTTATGGGAGCTAATTCAGTGGACCTGGTTGACAGTTGCCTTCTGTATCTCTACTTCTTTCTCCTTGAACCCCAGTCGGCCTCAGCAGATGGCTGCTCACACTGAGCCTGGTTCTGCTGGAGGTTTCTTTCTATTAAAAGGGAGTTTTTCCTCTCCACTGTCGCTACAAGCATGCTTAGTGTGAGGGATTGCCTTCGAATCAATGAGACGATGCAATCAACTGGTTTTCCTTAGATAGAAAACTTTGAATCAATTTGACTGTATGATCTGGTTGAAATATAAAGTGCCTTGAGATGACGTGTTGTGAATTGGCGTTATAGAAATAAACTGAATTAAATTGAATTGAAGTGAATATATCTGGTTACGCATGCGCAAATGAGCCCATGGTACAGACTGTGGTTTCGGGGATTGTTTAGGTGGTGACATGCATCTAAAACAATGTTCTAATCATAAAGAAGTTAGGATTGTACAAACAGTAAACACCCTTGGGGGATATTTGAAGAAAGGGTTATACAGATCCAGTAAAGTAAACTGTATTTGACTTCCACAACATTTGTTTAAGGTAAATAAAATGCATAATCACTGACTACTAATCCCAATAAATATTGTTTAAAAGTGCCTTGCAGAATAACTCATATGTCTTTAAATTTGCCTCAACAACAAACTTGTTTGTGGTTCTAAAAAACCACAAATATCTAGGGTTTTATATGATAGGCAAAAAACGCAGTGAAAAGAAATTACAAACAATTAATCAGATTATTATAAAAAATTTTTTTTAATGTCTGAAGTAGAGATAGGTTATTTGAAAATATCTCAACCTTTAAATACATTACTGATCAAGTGCCTTAGTTGTCCACCTAAACCTACAGACTAGGCAAGAAAAGCATTAAACAAATAATCGGTCAAGAGGCAATGATAATTCTGGAGAGGTTGAAGAGATTCAAGTCCAGTTTGAAGAATGTCAGCAGGAAAAATATTAGTTGTGCACTCCAAAAATCATAATTTCCATGGAAGACTAGTGGGAAAAAAAACACCCAAAATTATGCAAAGCACAATTTGCTGCTTGCACTGTGATTCCTCTCCTTGATGGCTAAAAATATAGTGGTGGCAGCATTGTGTTGCAAACTGTAGAGGGAAGCAGGTCAGAGATTATGAAAAAGTGGCTCAATCTACATACAAAGCATTTCCATTCAGTTTATTTATATAATGCCAATTTGAAACACATGTCACTTCGGTTTGTTCAATCAAATCATCCAGACTGACTGGTTAAACGTTTTCTATCTACTATAAGGATATCCAGCTGATTACTTTGAGGCATTGACTTTGCAGAAAGTGCTCCTTCTGGATTTGCATGTTGCAACAGCAGATATTAATTTTACATCGTGTTGTTGACTTTTAGCAATCCTTCACATCATGCATGCATGAAGCAACACACTGCAAAAAAAAAGTAACCGGTTCAATGAGACACTTTGCTGATGAAATAAAACAACTTTAATTTAAAACAAGAAAAAGTCAAGTCCATTGTCTTATTTCAAGTGCGTATCTAATTATCTTATTTTAAGAGTAAGGTGCTTATTCCAATGGCAGATCATCATATTTGCATGCTCGAATTAAAGGTAAATACACTTATTTTAAGAAATGCTTGTTTATTTTTTTGATAGTTCTTGTATTGAAGCAGAGAGGAAAATCTCCCTTTGAACAGGAAGTGACCTCTACCAGAAGAGATCTCAATAAGAGGTTCTTGCTGGCCAATAGGAGGCTGGGGAAGACAAAAGCAGACAGAAAATTCTGGAGGAAAGGATGTAAAGGACTAGAGGCCCACAATTCATCTTTTAAAAGGAAATGCAACACCTAAATCCAATTAAGAAATTGGAGCAAGACTTGAAAAACCTGACATTTTTAGACGCTTTCTGTTTAATCTCACTGTGGTTGAGCTATTTCCTGAAGTATTAGCATGAAATCTAAGATGCTAGAGGTGTAAACCATTTAAAGACCTCAGGCTGTAATTGCTTTAAGATTGATTTTACAATGCTGAATGCAAATGGACATAATAAAAAATTATATAGCAAAATGTTATTTAAGTTGCAAACAGCAAATGTGTGCACATAGTTTACTTTATAGTGCATGTGTACATTTAGTAATGTATCACAGCAGCAGCTCATCAACATTTTTGATGTCAGCTGAGGTAACATGAGAGATGAACATTTTGGAACAAAGATTTAGCTGATGAAAAAGTGCCAGCGGATATTACATGTAGGTCAGGAAAGTCCCAAAGCTGCTGTCACAAATGTAGCATTTGTCTTTAAACTACTTTGAGCAGCAGATCAGAGACGAGAATTAAGGACCAGATGTGGCAGCAGAGAAAGTAAAAAATTGCATCCATGTTCTGTTTAACTGAAAGCATAGCTTATTCAGTAATCCACAGCTAAAGCTTTGGAGCTCATTTTCTATTATCTATAGATGTCACCTGTGGCAAAGATATTTAGTTGATATAAAACGTCTGCATAGAAGCAGGTGGGAAACCTGCTCATTTGTATTCTTTAAATCTTTCCTCCAGGTTTGTTTATTTCTTGTAAATTGTCAGAACAGTCATGTCCTCAACAATCTGACTTGGTTAACAATTAGACTATAAAACACAACGAATTACCCTGTCCTAAAAATCATCTGACAGTGCGAATTAACAGCGGAAGCTCAGAGCTGGTTGTTCAGGGCTGCCCATCAGGATCACATCTGAAAGCATTACAAGAAGATAATAATCGAGTCAAACCTAACAAGGGACAACAGTGAGATGAAAGTCAAATAACAAAATTGAAAGAGCAGCTTAGTAGTCAAATCTAATTACTCAATTTTTTTTTTTTTTTTTTACCACACCAAAGCCAACAAAAAAAAAACAACACAAGTTGGGGAAAAAATTAGAGCATAAAAATTGCAACCTGCAGCTATGCATGCAGCATTATCCATTACATGTAGACACCCTATCCCCAGGGGCAGATTTAGGTAATTTGGGGCCCTTGGCAAAGACAGACAAGGGGCCCTCTGAATTGAGAAGACAACACATAAAACAGATCTATTATACAGATACAGAAATGTTAATAGAATAGACATACATTACTTGTCCTATGTTTTGTCACTCACTAAGCCAGTTCTCAATTAGCTGATTGCTCCTTCCATTGTTGTCAAAAAGGCAACGGCAAAAGTAAATAACCCAGTCCTTATTTTAACTGTAGACAAGCCATGATCTGCTTATCTGTTCTCCATTTTTCATTTGGATGAAATAATAGCTACAGTAGATAAATAATGACAGCAGACAAGATAGAGGAGAGCAGTCGACGGGGTTACGAATGAAACAAGTTCAACAAGAACCTTTTTTTTGCCATCTAAGAGTCTGTGACTCCACTTCACCCTGGACTCCAGCCTCACTTTCAGGTGCTAGATATTTTGTGGATGTCCTTGATGCTCAGCCTGTTGTAAGTTATGCTATTGCATCATAATAATACAGTACCAAGATCAGAATTTTGGCCATTTTTCGATGTTTGGCCTAAAGACACTTTTAGTACATATTCTATGCAATTTTTCATAAATGAGGCCCCCAAACATGTGGCTTCCATTGTTTGTGAATGTCCTCCTCTTCTGTAGTGTTTCTATACTGTAATATGGCTGATTTCAAATTGACACCTTCAAACCACCTACCAGAAGCATTTACTTATCAAATCTCAAACAATATTTTAAAATCTATATTTTGTTTTTCTTCAGGTCAGGAGAAAACTAAACTAAATGAGTCTAGTTTGCAAAGGAAAAACCTCCAAATGCTAAGTAGTAACGTCTTAATCATCTACACATGTCTGTCTGTCTGTCTAAGTCTGTTTTTAATTGTATTGTTTTTAATTTAGGATAAATTCAGGTTTCGGACAGAGGCTGCTCTTCTTGCTGGAACTCTCTGACTGAATATTAGTGTTAATGCCACTCAGTCACTTCAGGGCAGAGGAAGCCCTCTTCAACACCAGGGTTTTCCTGAACATTGTAACCAATTTCCTTTCATGTTAAGGAGACACTTTGAGTCAGATTGCTGAAAGCTCAAACAAAACTTTCCAAGGTGAGATAAAGATGTGTTTAGTGAATGCAAAGTAATGGCAAACAAATGAAGGTTAACCAATTGCTCAAACACCACTGAGTGTTTGACCTGCTGAGTTTACCATTCTTCTTCTGCTTTGCCGAGATGACCCTACCAATTTTTGTGCTCTGGGGAAAAGTAGGGTATTTTTGGAAAAATATCAGTTTGTTTTACATATTAAGTTTAAGTTTACTGTAACCTTATTCCATAGGGAATTCATAGATCCTATAACAAACACTGCTTCTTACTTTTAGTTTTTGTGTAACAAATTGTTGATTACAAAATAGGGGATTGGTGATCTTTTCTGCTGCAACAAGTTTAACTTGTTCCTCTGAATTTTGCTTTTATATTTGTGCTTTCCTCCATCCTCCTGTATATTTATAAGATATATCTCATTTAAACATTTTAAATGAGATAAATACACCTTTGATATGTGATAAGATGTAAAGAAGGTCTTTCTGCTTATTACTATTGATTTTCATTAAACATACAGTATTTTACATGCTGTGTTCAGGGGCACTGGGACATACTATGCACTCATTCAATGCTCCTGTTTGATTAAAAAAACACTTTGAATCCTTAAGATGGTGCAGAATCATGACATCAGTTTGTGTTGTAATGAATACCTGTTTGGTTTTATGGTAGCAAGTTAACATAGGCTCAGCGCGCCCTTTTGTAAGTGTATGTATGCACAGAAATCGCATCCTAACAGATCTACAACAAAAAGGATCCATAACCCTTCTGTCTTCAGACAGGAGATGCAGGAACACCACGGCCTCCTGTGATGAAGTCGTAACAAGTAAAATGATTCTCCATATTGTTTTTCCGCTTGTAATTAAGCCTCCCACCATTACCCAGCAGGTGTGTGTGTAAAAGTATCACCCACCCGCTGGCATTAGAGCACAGCCTGAAGAAGCTGAAATGCACCTCCGGGCCTAAAGGAGATGTAAAGAATACATCATAAAGCCAACGCTCTCTTAGGGTACATTATGGACCTCAATAAGTAGGTCACAGCACACCGGTAGTATTACGGACCATAAGGGCCTGGAGACTTATTCTAGTTGTGTAACTAAGGAAATCAGTTGATAAATAACTAATAATCTGTGACCTTGATTGTACAATGATCTAAACAAAAAATAAGAAACCATATGAATCCCTGTGTGTTTTTCTGAATTAATCAGAAAAATTTATATTTAAATTATATGTCATATACTGTATTGCTTTATTATGTTCAACTGAACTTACAATTTTAGGTAACATAAAAAAATGCAGCATGTCTGTCAACCCTCTCAAAATTTAAAGAATATTACAAAATGTCCTATGACATCCATTATTGTGGCTTACTGTAATGGGTAATATTACATATAAGCCTATGGTTAAATTTTCTCAAAATTAGGACATGATTACTCGAAAGAGTTTGGCTACTTCAAATCTCAAACATTTGGTCTGCTGCTCCTAGCCGCTGAGTAGAGATTGAACATCGTGGTATGATCGAAAAAGCATTCTGAGTTATTTAGAAAGAAGATTGTAGGAGTTCAAGAAAGGATTAAAAATGGTATTTAAAATAAACTGAAATAAGACATTCCTGTGTAAAGAGAACCTCCGAAAAGTCTTGGATATTTATTGAGAATATTTTTAAAAATAAAAATATACCAACAGCTTTTTCTGCTCGGGCTGCCAAAGAAAGTTCCCCCTGAAAACCGAGTGCAAAAGGCTAACAGAAGTCTAGGAAAGTCCCGAGATACCATTATAATACTTAGGACTCGCAAAATGGACTTAAAAGATATTTATAATGGCTTGTGGTATTCATGTAGAATAATAAGCAATGATAAAAGGCAGTAGAAGGGTACTACCTGCTGCTACCTTTCATTATGCAGCAAAAAACTTCTCACTGATGGATTTACATCTAAAGTAAATATTGTAAGACTTCCTGTTATGGTCCTCAGGGACCTTACTTCTACTGTACACTTAAAATTCAAAATACCATTAGCAATTTTTAAATAAATACTAAACCTTTTTAGAAACAAGAGTGAGACCTTGAGAAACAGTTCCACAACTTTTGTATAGTGGTCATGATTGAAATATTTCCATTTCCAGTTCTCAGTAAAGAATTTTGAATTATGCGTTTTTGTCTTGTTTCGTGTCTGGGCCGAAGGCATTGGTCATTTACCATACTTTTCATATTTGAGGAAATACAAAACAAACTGCCCAAAAAAAAATCCAAACCTAGGTTCAACACCACGGCCAGCTGGCTTATAAGGAGCTGTCTTGTTTATTTAAGAACATTGCTTTAAATGTGTTTTTTAAATTTGATTGGTCCTCTGATTTGACTTTAGTGTCCTTTACACCGAGTCAAATTGATCTCCATTGCTATTAAGAACATGTGTCTTTTGTTCTAGTGAGCAGCCTGACCAGCCTGGTTTGTTGGAAATTCATGGGTTTCAGAAAATCATTTGCAACTGAACATGGGAAAAGGCTCTCTTTCAATATCTGTACCCCAATAATCCTAATTAGGTTAGAGATATGTAGCATTTAAGCCTATGCCACAAGTCAAGTGTCGCGTTCAACACTTTACTTCTGTGGTATTAACAGAAATGCAGAAACAACATAATTTAAAGCAATTACAGTAAGATTCCCTATTCAAAAGAGTGGTGGTTTTAGACAGTGAGAAGAAAGCAGTGGATGAAGAGATGCATTTACAGTTTTGTTAAAAAAGTGTCCATGATGCCAAAGAGAGAATTTTCTCTCATTTAGTTGAAGCCTAAAGTTTGAAGGCATGTTATTGGCAGTTGATATGTTAAAAGAGCACAAAGTATAACATAACTGTGAAGTGCGAGAAAAAAAAAAAATGTTGTTTTTGATGTTATTTTAGATAAAACTCTGGAGAGTATTATTATGGAAGTTTAGCAGTTTGCTTGTAAATTGATTAATAAATATGATAGGCGGTTATAGTTAATTAGTTTTTATTCCAATCAAGGGTAGGCAATTTCGTGAATGTTGCTTACCCTTGAAAAATGTAATAACCTGGATTATAATTTCAAGCAGAGTTTTTAATTGTTAACCACAAGGAACATATACTTTCTCTATTCAAGTTGTTAATTCAAAAGTTCTCATGTACAGTAGGTGGCGGTATGCACCTTAAAGTTGCTTGCGAACTGCCATAATAGGAAAGAAGAAGAACTCAAAAGTAAGTTGATTCTGCTCTTAGACTTAGGACATGTCAGGGTTTGGTTGTGGTTTAGAGGACCCAAAATGCAGAGGCAGAGAGGCTGAAGTTATTTCTTGCAGTTTAATTAGTAAACAGAAACAATTGAGGCAAAAATCCAACTTTCAATTTAACACAGACCAGATCCATGGAGACATCAGGGGAAAGCAATCACAAGGAGCCAGGGTAAGATGAGGTATGACGACAACAACGACAAGGAACCAGCGACAACAAAGAACCAGCAAATAGTGAAAGCAGAGAGTATATAAGGCTGAGTGAACAAAGGCAGGGCTAACGAGCTGATAAGGAGCAGGTGTGAGTGGAGACATCGAGGAAGCCAAGGGAAAACGAACACAAGAGGGCAACAGAGGACAACACAGAAAAAACCTGAGAACTAAAATATATCTAGAAACACAAAGTAGGAAATAAACCAATGAAACACACGGATCAAAGTCAAACAGAAAGTAAGACCGTGACAGGACAACTTTTATTGTCATTTTGTATTCACAATCTTTAAAAACTCAGTAAAGTTTGTTTCTAAATGTTTAAGGAATGTGATTAATTTTTCAAAACACTGCATATAACTGCATATATAAACCAAAATAAACTTCATTGGCCAAGTTCGAATGCAAAATCAAGTTTTACTCAGGTTTTAAAATACTTAAATAATACCACAGTAAAGTGGTATTATTCCAAGTCTTCTGCTACAGAGAGCCCTGTTGCTGGTTGGAATATTCATCTTAACACATACTGACTGAAACTTATTACTGCAGACTTTCAGTCCATTGTAGTTTTTGCTGGTAGCATCTGTATATTGTGGACTCTGTGTGATTGTCCATTTATATGAAGCACTTTGGGCAACATTCTTCCTCCTGCTATCAGCTGCTGAACAGTCCTGCATCCACTGCACACAGCCAGCTTTTCTTATCTGTTTGTTCAGTTTCTTACCACAATGTCTCGGGTGTTGCTGCTGTTAATTCAAGCATATACAAGCAACTCAAATCCATATATTTGTTTTATTTAAAACCCCAAATCACCATAAAAACTAAACTAAAACAAGACCAATGTCATTGTTTGCTTCTTTAAACAAAAGTAGACAACTGCTTACCGGTAGTCATCTCACACTCTGTGCAGTGTTTCAATCTCAAGAGAAGGAATTTCAGCTATGATTAACATGAATCACGTGGCCTCATTTTGTGTTCATATCGCCAAAGTATTCTGCTGCTAAGAATCAACAAGCACAAAGAGAAATTATTGATCTTCATCATGCTCACTTTTTTCATCTAATTTATGACAGAGCAGGTTGTTCAAAAATGGATCTGCCAGTCACCAGCAGTGAGCTGTGACAGTGCTTTAATATTCATGCATCTTCCTGTAATGAGCTAGTCAAGTCAAATGCCATAGTTTCACAGGGGAGACAGAATCCCACCTGTGATAAGCATCCAAATGGGAGAGCACAAACAGACATGAAAGAGGATGTTTGTTATGTAGGGTTCCCGCACACAGATTATACCAACACCTGCAGATCAGGAGTCTGAGGTTGGAGAGTCTCAGGAAGCAACAGCAGCTGGGAACTGGGTTATCACATACAAAATACACGTTTATATGATCAACATCCAATGAGTCAATTCTTAATCACTGAGATAAGGTGTTTGCCTGTCAGAATACGACAGCTTCTTAAATCTGCTGATAAGCCACTTTATCAGACCTCCCACACTCTCCTGTTTATTATCTTCACCTTTCAATCATGTATCTTATTGATTTACAGAAACAAACAGAGCTGGAGTGAGGTTTGATTCCCCTTCCTTGGTGGTGACAGAAAGCTGGAGGGGATGGGGCCCATCACAGCATGGTGAACAGGTGGTGGGAGGATGCCCTGGAGAAGCTCCAGCAGAGTAGACCTGGGCTACAAGCAGTTTTAGGGACACTGCTGCAGTCTTCACAGCTTCACATCTTCACATCTTTAACTCTCTCTGCTATTGTGAAAAGTTGGTTCTATGAAGTTATAAATTAACTGGGTCTGATATTAGCATTCTGTTGTGGCGTTAGAACTTAAAGAAAAACATAATTGATCTTTCAGGACATTGCATCATTATCTTATGTATTACTCATTATTATCTCACTTACAGTAGCAGCCGTTCAAAATGGCCCTGCCAGACAGAAGCCAAATGGCAACCTACTCCCAGCAAAATCCCCTCCAATTTCCAGCCACTGGTCTTCTCCTGGGAATGCATTTTTTTTTTTCACTGTGACTCTACCCTTTCACTGAATTACAGCTTCTGACCAGGAGATGATGCTTCTCTTTAGATATTAATGTCCACAAATTATGACAGAAAGTATATTTTAGTGCAAATATTTATGTTTAAAAAGGAATTGTAGGGGACCAGCCAAGGGCCCATAAAGAAAAGTGGGGAAATTTTGAATGGCTAATACTGTATTTATCACAATGCTTTTTAGTTAATAATCAAACTTTATTGATCTCACATTGGAAAAATTTACCTCTGCATTTAACCAATCTCCTTGAGGAGCAGTGGGCTGCCATCGTGGGGTGCTCGGGGAGCAATCAGGGCTTAAGGGTCTTGCTCAGAGACCCAGCGCGGCAGTCTGTGGGAGTGGGTTTTCAAAATCACAAACTCAGGATTCCAAGCTCTACAGGTGCTGGTCATAAAATTAGAATATCATGAAAAAGTAGATTGATTTCAGTAATTCCATTTAAAAAGTGAAACTTGTATATTATATTCATACATTACATACAAACTCATATATTTCAGATGTTTATTTTGTTTAATTTTGATGATTACAAATGACAACAAATGAAAATCTCAAATTCATCATATCAGAAAATTAGAATATTACTGAAGACCAATAAAAACAAAGGATTTATAGAAATGTTGGCCAACTGAAAAGTATGAACATGAAAAGTATGAGCATGTACAGCACTCAGTATTTAGTTGGGCCTCCTTTGGCCTGTATTACTGCAGCAATGCGGCGTGGCATGGAGTCGATCAGTCTGTGGCACTGCTCAGGTGTTATGATAGCCCAGGTTGCTCTAATAGTGGCTTTTAGCTCTTCTGAATTGTTGGGTCTGGTGTATTGCATCTTCTTCTTCACAATACCCCATAGATTTTCTATGGGGTTAAGGTCAGGAGAGTTTGCTGGCCAATTAAGAACAGGGATACCATGGTCCTTCAACCAGGTACTGGTAGCTTTGGCACTGTGTGCAGGTGCCAAGTCCTGTTGGAAAATGAAATCTGCATCTCCAAAAAGTTGGTCAGCTGCAGGAAGCATGAAGTGCTCTAAAACTTCCTGGTATGTGGCTGCGTTGACCCTGGACCTCAGAAAACACAATGGACCAACACCAGCAGATGACATGGCACCCCAAACCATCACTGACTGTGGAAACTTTACACTGGACTTCAAGCAACGTGGATGAAGTGCCTCTCTTCTTTTCCTCCAGACTCTGGGACCTTGATTTCCAAAGGAAATGCAAAATTTACTTTCATCAGAGAACATGACTTTGGACCACTCACCAGCAGTCCAGTCCTGTTTCTCTTTAGCCCAGGCAAGACGCTTCTGACGCTGTCTGTGGTTCAAGAGTGGCTTGACACAAGGAATGCGACAGCAGAAACCCATGTCTTTCATACGTCTGTGTGTGGTGGTTCTTGAAGCACTCACTCCAGCTGCAGTCCACTCTTTGTGAATCTCCCCCACATTTTTGAATGGGTTTTGTTTCACAATCCTCTCCAGGGTGCGGTTATCTCTCTTGCTTGTACACTTTTTTCGACCACATCTTTTCCTTCCCTTCGCCTCTCTATTAATGTGCTTGGACACAGAGCTCTGTGAACAGCCAGCCTCTTTAGCGATGACCTTTTGTGTCTTGCCCTCCTTGTGCAAGGTGTCGATGGTCGTCTTTTGGACAACTGTCAAGTCAGCAGTCTTCCCCATGATTGTGTAGCCTATAGAACTAGACTGAAAGACCATTTAAAGGCTTTTGCAGGTGGTTTGAGTTAATTAGCTGATTAGAGTGTGGCACCAGGGGCCATCAATTTTGAACCTTTTCACAATATTCTAATTTTCTGATATGATGAATTTGAGATTTTCATTTGTTGTCATTTGTAATCATCAAAATTAAACAAAATAAACATCTGAAATATATGAGTTTGTATGTAATGTATGAATATAATATACAAGTTTCACTTTTTAAATGGAATTACTGAAATCAATCTACTTTTTCATGATATTCTAATTTTATGACCAGCACCTGTATACACTCAAAATTTGAAAAGAAAATAATATAATATTTGACTCACCTGTTTGAATAAAATATGTTAGCATGGCATCCCTGAGATAATCACAAATTCTACATCACAGTGTTAAAATAGAAAATGATGGTTAATTACATGAGAAGCCAAATAAATGATCTTCAAACTTAACTTGATTAAAGTAGCTGTGCATCTCCAAATAAAGCCCTTCACTTTATAATAAGTAACATTCATGCTTAGACAATGCTAAGTAAAACATGACTGCAACGAATTGACATTGAACTATATTTAAAGATTTAAACTTTATTTTGAACTGTTTTTGGATAGTTTACCCTTTACCACCAGAGCTTCTGAAAAAAATCCACACTCAAATCTCCAGCAATTGACCCACATAAAGTGACCTCAGGGTCAATGTCAATATAAACTTTATTATTACCAAGGGGAAGGTTGTTGTGCAGACAACAGCCACATGTAAAGACATTCATTACAATTACATTGAAAAAAAAAGAACAACTTTAATTTTCACAAAGTTGAGTTCACCAAGCCTTAAGCAGTATAAATTAAAGATTTTTCTTTTCTTTTCATTGTACAAGGTAGCAAGATTTTTTCTTTTCAATAAAACAGAGCTGTGATCTGCCAAGGAATTAGCACTCTAGATCTGGTATTGTAGAGATCACAATGATCCCTCAGGGGTATGCTGGGAATTTTACTGCATATGTTTACAATACCCTGCAGACAGTCTTTGGTTTTAACAGAAAGTGACCAGTGTCAGCAGATAAAAGAAATACTAAGAAAAGACTCAATAAAAGAAGAATAAAACATCCTCATAAAAAAAGAACTGACTTAAAAAAGGGTAAAAGTTTCAATAAAAGTGCAAAGGCAGGTGTAATTTCTTTGGCCACTGACTCTACTTCTGAAATTCAATTTGTCATCAAAAACTGCCCCCAGGTATTGATAAAGCACCAGCTTTAAGCCCTTTTTAAAGACAATGCAAATCTATTTCCCTTTCTCAACAACTGTGTTTACAAATGAAGCTTCACACCAGTTTAAAGAGAGCTTGCAAAAGGAACAAGTCCTCCCTCTAAGATAAAACCAAACAATGATGGAAAACTTGAAGACAACAAAAGTACAAAGATTTTAACCTCATTTGTTAAGAGTTTACTAAAATAAAATCAGAATACTTCAGTTTGTTTTTGACATCTAATGTCCACTGAAGTCATTATGTCAAAGTTAGAAGTTTCTGAGGCACTATGAGTTTAGTATCTAATATATATATATATATATATATATATATATATATATATATATATATATATATATATATATATATATATATATATATATATATATATATATATATATATATATATATTGGAGCCTTAATATTACGGCATTTTCTTAGTTAATTACCTTTTTTATGTCTTTCTTCTGGATCGAATCAAACTTCCAATATGTGTAAAAGGTCCTTGTTATTGTAGGTCCTTAAAAAATACCCCCCCTGCAAAAAAAAAAAAATGAAATGTCAGTGTTAGCAAAAAAAAACAGAAAAAACAGAAGCAGTATTCTACCCTCCATCAGGGTAGAATAATTATTCTACGGAATAAAGTTACATCTAATCTTGTACTTTCAAGATTAGAGTTCATTTCTGTCATCTAACCATGATCGATATTCATTCCATAGTTCTTTTTGGGTACAATAATGATCACAGTAAGACATTATTCTATCTTTAATATACCACAAACAGCATAAGCAAATAAAGATATGGGACAAATGTGAGGAACTGTACAACTGGTGACGGGTTCTCAAATCCCTGGTAGGAGACATGCTGTTACTAGTTGCCTGCAAAGTAAATACAGCTGTATTAAAGGGGTCATCACAGTGATATCTGAGTGTTTCATATAAAAACGTGTGTGGGATTTGGGGTTCAGTTAAAACCATTTAAAACCTGTTAAATGATGTAAACAGTTTGTTTCACAGCAATTCATTTATTATATCACCCTGCAGATTCAGGTAGCCTTTTTCAGTCTGTTCTAGCCCATGGACATGGGCCATGATGTTGTCCCTAATGTAGCTGGCCAGAGAGCAGTCCCCAAATAGGAAGAGAAAGACCTGTTACTACTTGATATACATCCGGGTCACCCTCGATTTTATTTTACTAAAAACACCTGATTGACGTTTTTCCCTTCCTCAAAATAGTAAGGGTACTAAAATGTAATGTGTTAAAGGTTAATAATAATGTATTTCTTGAGAAAATAAATGCCTTAAAACCCTTTCTGTTTTATCACTAGTCTCTGCCCGATCTGCACCAGAAATGGGATCCTACGCTACTTCAAGTAGCTAACTTTTTCGGCTTTGGATTTAAACAGAAATCTATTTTTTTTTTGAGTTTCGTTTTCCTTTCGTGTTAACATTATGGTACATAATGTATAATCTAAAGAAACAAAAAGTAAAAAAAATTAAGATAAACATGGTTTAATTATATTTTGCAGGAATGCTCTGAGCATGTCTGATGATGATGTCAGAGAAGCAGTTTAATGAAGGAAATTTAAAAAAGCATCAAATTGTCTCACAAATGTCATAAAACATTTTTTAAAGATGTGTTTAAGCATTCTTTAATGAGTCAAAAATAGAAATAAACATATATGGACACCCAGATGTTGGTTTGTTTGCACATGCGCAGGACTGATCGTACTTCCGGGACAGATCGGGTAGTGACAATGCCTGAGACAATTGTTTTGTCCTCATGGCACCACGGGGGGGCCATATAGGAGTATCTTGTGCTATTGTCTTGGGCTGGGGGAGATTGGAAGAAGCTTGATTGTCCGAACAGCAGGTAAACCTTGATCCTTCTAACCTAATGGTTACTGTAATATAAAGTATGGATATTTGTCCTACATGTCTAAAATTAATATCATTGTTTATGGACCAACATAACAATCAGGGACTTATCTGTAGTTCAGTCAGTAAGTGTTAAAGTTTGTGTTACCTTTTATTGTGTATTGTACCTGGAGATGATGGTAAATGAACCATGGCAAACTGCTAATGTTGCTAATGCTATATCCACATGGACATGCATACACAAAACATTTTGTCTATGTATGTTTCCTTCCAAAATGATTAAACATGAATTTTCTTTCGTTAATTTTTATAAATAGTAGCAACAGACATGATTTAATAGGCTGTAAGGGTGTAAAATATTCAATGAGACTTAAATAATCAACAGAGTAAATAGACATTGCTTTTACTGCAACTATAAAGTCATTGTAAATTCTTTAGCAATTTTAAAGTATGCACACTTTTCAAGTTTTCTTCCATTAAGATCTTTAAATGTGTAGAAATACTGTATGAACAGGGAGTGTATAGCTTTTCCCACATTTAGGGTTGCATTAGTAACATAACAAACAGGTGAAATTTCAAGAACCTTTGCCATTACAACTTTTACAATTGTATTTCTTTGAAACTCAAAAAAAGATTTATTTATTTATTTTTTTATGAAACATTGTGCAAAACCTCTCAAATATATTTTAATACTTCTAATTGCCCTAATCATCCTCACATTGCAACATTTTTTTTATACACTCCATCATTGATGTATTTCAACATGTGCAAAGCTAATCTTTATTCAAATTAATCTAAAAGAAGGATTTTGTTTACATGTTTACTCTATGAAAGCTCATGTTTTACTGACAGCTCCCTGCCTCTCCATGCTCCTTCCACCCGGTACGTGGGGCTGAGAACAGTTTGTATTCCACCACTTCGGGCTCATCTGACTGCATCCTTGACAGTAATTGTACAGTCCATGGTGAGGCTGTCAGACTGGGATGTCTCCTTCAGGTGGAAGTAATTTTAAAGTCATCCCTATGAGGGCAAAAAGGCAAAAAAGAAAAAAAAAAATCATTGTCAATGCAACGTTTCTGCCTTGAATTTGGTCAGTATCTAATAGCCTAAATAATAGTGTGTATGCAACCTGTTATTGTCCAGAAATGTTTACATCAAAGTTACCCTTCAAACCCTGCATTCTGAAAAAGAATCAGCTTGAAAATGTTCGGGTCCACTCCTTTTGTGTACACACAAACTAGTGTACACACAAACAGAAAGAGCAGTCATTCTGTCCAATAACATCCAACCATCTTTTTTGATGGTGGCAATCGCAAGATCCTTTTCTGTTGTCCTTCTCTAGTAATCACACCATGAGAGCATTGAGTGGGGAGAAATTGTACAAACTTTACTGTCCTTATGCTGTTCTTTAACTTCCTCTTTTGAAAGAATGATAAAAAATGTTCTCGATTTGCCTCTCGAGGTCAAACCTTTACTTTTTTAATGGGCTTTTATATAGACTTGTGGAGGACTTATTATAGGTATAGTCCATTTGTAAGATATGCAAGTAGGAATGAAATTTACCGCAATTAAAAAAATAAATAAATTTCAAAATTTAATGGTTTTTTAATATTAGTCTTTTATTACAGCTAAACATGGATCCCTTTAATGTAAAACACTTTTGTTGATTTTAACACTTGACAATTGATCTGGGTGGAAATACTTTACTCATCCTCTTTTAGATATAGAGTACATTTCCAGACAGAAATTACATTAATGATATGTAGCCTCCTATGTCCATATCTTATGAGCATAATAATATGTCTGAATAAATACCAAAGTAAACACCTTTCTTAGGGTTTATAAAATAGCATTAAAATACAGTGGTCTGGTATATAGAAAAAAAACTCAAAGTAGTTTTAAGAATGCATAAGTCTGCTTTAGTCACGGTTCCAAGTGCTAATCATTAGCTTTAGCCTCCATGACCAACTATTCTAGATTATTACTAAAAGAAGATACTTAGAGAGTAATCTGTTCCAGTTTAGACAGTTACTACCTCACTATTGTTACACACAGCATCCTTCATAGCTACTCGTATCACTGGCAAAGATATATCCCAAGAGCAGGCTTCGAGAGGAGCCAGTTGAGGTGGCTCGGGCCTCTGATTAGGATCCCCCCTCGACGTCTCCCTGGTGAGGAGTTCCAGACCCGTCCCACCGGGGGGGAGGCCCAGGGGGAGACCCAGGACACTATTTCTCGGCTGGCCTGGGAGCGCCTTGGGATTCCGCCGGAGGAGCTGGCCCAAATGGCTGGGGAGAGGGACGTCTGGGCCTCCCTACTGAAGCTGCTAACCCGTCACCCCGGATAAGAGGAAGAAGATGGATGGATGGCAAAGAAATGTAACTATTAGGTAAATTAGTATTTATAAGGAACATATTATTTTTAACAATATTACTTATACCACCCTCACTCAGACAATTTGAAAGAAAGCACTTCATTTACTCAGTTATGAAAGAGACTTTTTTATATTTTCAGCCAATTCTGCCAATAAATTGGCTAAAGGAGTAATATATATTTTTTTTAAGTATATCTTTTTTAAATATGTGCCCAAATCAACGCAGGAATTTCTTTTACAGTTAGAGTCAAAATCCAAAAAAAGTGCAGGTCTTGTTTGGATAAGATGAGCAGACCGAGTCCAACTTTTTAATTGTCTAATTTCCTTCACCTTGCAGTATTAATTTGTTCACACATTTCCAGTATTATAGGATGATGCAAAACTGTGTTGAATACGCTGCTTTGACACAATACCATTTGCAGCACAAATATTCAGGACTTTTTTGGTAGGTTTCTTCCATTTCGATTGCATGTCCTCAACCCTCTAGAACAGGGGTCACCAACGTGGTGCCCGCGGTGACCAAGGGGCCCTCAAGGGCCACACGGGGTGTCCACAACATCTTCTGAAAACAGCTCAACTCACTACGGCTAAAATTGAATTTTTATTTTATTCTGTTGCTTTTCTTTTTTAATCAATTATAGAGCATTTTATCATTTTAATCACACAGGGCATTTGGGCATTTATAGAGATTTCAAAATGACAGCATCATTAAGAAAATGAAGAGTTAAAAGAAACAATAAAAATATACTTATTATGCATGAACTTTAGGTAAAAGCTGATCCCTTCAGTTCATAGGTCAGTATTGGCAACCCTTCCTATGACTCAGTAGCCTTCAGCCTAAAAACGGTTGGTGCCCCTGCTCTAGAGGCATTACCTATGGATAGAAAAGAGGAAAACTTAAAATAGACCAAGCAATCTGCATGGATCTGAGAGGTTAAATAAAAAGATATAGACTCATAACTTTTAGTAAAGGGGTATTCAGTCTGGTATTCAGAGTCCCAATTATTAACTGCCTAATTTCCTTCACCTTGCAGTATGCATCTGTTGACACATTTCCAACATTATAAATAGGATGATGCAAAACTGCACTGATTATGCTGCTTTGACAAAATACGTTTTGCATCACAAGTATGTAGGACTTTTATGGAAGTTTTCTTTCTTTTTGAGGTGCATTCAATTGCGTGAGAAATTACTTTTGCAACAAATATTGGATGCACTCTCTTTCTACCTACAGTATTAACAACACTCCAGTTTTTCGTTTCAGGCTAAATAACATAAAGATTGTCTTTTGTCCTGGAATGATTTATGACCACTGTTTTCTTTTTATTCTGCTACTGTTTTGTCCGACAGTACATTTACTGATATACTGATGTGTACAGAATCTCTCTCCATCTTCTTGTGTCTTCTACCAACCCTCCTTATTGGCAAGAATGACTGCGGATATTTTTGTGTGTCAATTTGTAACTTACCCTAAGAGGTTCTAAAAAAAAGAGCAGAAACTGGAGCCACTTTTGAGTTTCCATTTTGGAAAATCGCCTTGCATGTGGTAAATGTTTACATTTGTATGTTCTCCACCCATGAATTCGCACGGTTTGATCATTAGAACACGATCTGCATATTGATGAAGGCACACACTCAAAAAAGGTTTGCACACACTGTCTGATGAATTGCAAATGCAAATTACTTTGCACTTTCTTTGAAGATCTGCTTTTGCACCTGTTTTAAGAGCTGCAAACATTCTGGAAAACAGACCCATATTTTCCTTGCAATAACTACGAAGTGAAAGGTAGCCAACCCAAAGGAAAAAATAAAATCTGCTTCTGATCAGACCCACACAAGGAGGGCAACAGAAATATACTAGAGGACTATTTAGTGTCCGTTGACAAAAGAGGATAAATCCTATTGGAGTAAAAATAAGTGGAGGAACCAGCAATACTAAATGAGCATACTGTATAGACGAAAGTTGGAATCTTTTTACATTTTTTGTTTTGACATTGTACTACTGAAATGACAGTTGAGCTTAGATAATTACTTTTTCCAGCTTTTTACCAGTGGTGCTATATAGTATGATCTTTACTGTATTACCTATTACAAGTTAAGTTCTCAAAAATGTAGGCATTTTGTTTTCTACATGAAAATATTATCTTTATATAGTCCTACATTAATAAAGGAAGTATTGAGATCTATTTTCTTTGAAAAGGAGGTATTTCAAAACATATATTACACAAAGCCAGTTAGCCGATTTCCCCTTTGACATTGTGGCGTTTAGGGGACTTTTTTCATCCAGTTATGTAGCTGAATTCCCATACTTTTTTTTTTTTTTAGCATGCAACAAACCATAAAAGAACATTTACTGCTTCTCTCTAAATGGACCATAAAATGGACCCCCAAGGAGAATAAAGAAGAAATTTTTAATTTGCTTAATATCTCCACTAATTTACTAGAACTTGCTCCTCTAAAGATTTGAGAGCAAGATTCATCATAATTTTCAGCAGATTAAGTGTGCAATAAGACTCATAAATGAGGTTATGTCCTATTTTAGTGAGCTTGTAATATTGCAATTTTCTTCATTTTTGACTTAATATTCTAAGACAAAATGATTATAAAATTTTATAACTTTAATAGGAGAAATTACAAACCTACTTTCTATTTCCTTGCAGCCTTAAATTACCTGTCATCTCCAATTCAGTTCATTGTTCATATTATACTTAGACTTTTTAATGTAAACAGTATTATGCAGATATTGATTGAAAATTGCCATCTATGTTAAACTATCCTTCCCACCCTGGTCATGGAGACCATATACTACAAACAAAAAAATACATCTCATGTGATTCCTTGAGCTGCCCAATCCCCTGCTATTTATTATCCTATGTATATAAATTATATTATATCTTTTGATTCCCATTAGCAAATCTCCAGAAATATCTACTACTGCTAAATATTACAGATATGAAAATCATCTGTTTTTTAAGGCCTTAAATTAATGATTGCAATAAATTAATGATTGTCTGGTTGAGATACTGGTTTTCTTTTTCACTGGTGGTGGTTTTCCAAAATAATCCGAAATGCGATTCTGTCTGAAGTGCGAGACTGCCACGAGCGGGATACCTCGGCGAACACTAGCTTGCTTGACATTGCCATGACAATGTTACTTCTTTGAACTTGTGTTGATTAGGCCTCAAAATAATTAAATTAAAATCCAAACACACGTAATAGTAAAATTAAAAAATATATATATAATTTACCAAAATATTCATAAGAAATGTATAAATTGTGCAAAGTATTTTTAATACATTTACCAAAAGACTCAAGGTTCCCTCTTGCAACTAGCACCCCCCACTTTCAGCCATGGCGGTAGCCTCACCTATTAGCCCACTGCATCATTTTTCAGTCAAGAACCATGGCCTCAGATTTGCAGGAGCTGATTTTCATCTGGGTTGCTTCACATTCGAAGAAAAACTTCCCCTGTCTTGTACGTTTTGGCGGCAGGGTCCCAGCAGAAGCTCATCAGCTCCATAAAGCAGGGGTGCAATACACTGATCCCCAAACCAACCCCTTGGCTGTACCTAAAAATCCTGTCCATAAAGGTTATAAATAGGACTGATGTAATTTATAAAAGCGTTTATTGACAACATGTCGAATCTGTGACTCAGAAGCTAGGATGAAAAAAGCTGGAGTCTCTGTAGAGGGGAAAACTCTAGTGACCACGTAAATCTAACGGAGGTCAATTATAAGCATGTGAGTCACTAACCTGGTATTAAAGTTCAGTCCGAGCCCAGAAGAAGGAGTGAAATCCAGCCGGATGATTTTCCACAGCACACAGAGGACGGCGCCCAGAGCCAAAGCTCAGAAAGCTGCTGAAATGGCTGTAGAGCAGAAGCAGGAGTTTCCAGAAGGCGAAGCCAAAGCTGGTGCCGATGAGGTAAACGAGATCAGAGATCTGAAGAGGTACCGAAAGGAAATCCAAGTTAGTGTCAGGAGACAGAAGACAAGTCCGGCAAACAGATCAGAACAGGAGCAGGCAGGCTCAGAGGTCCAAAGGCAGAACTAATCAGGATCAGGCAATCAGAACAACACACAAGGTACACCCCTCACCGAAGACTTGAATAATCTGGCGCTGATGACTGGGGGCAAGCATCTTAAATAGAGGCAGGAGTAGGTGGATAAGATGAACAGTAAAGAGAAACTGGTTGGAGCTGGGCAGGTAAATAGAATGAAAAATTAAGCCAGTCAACAGTGTCAAGATCATATCAGGATTATCCTCTCCAGCACTAGGGGAGGTTAAGAAATGTGATTACACTATAGTTCGAACATAGCCTTTGGTCCCCTTCTTGTAGAGGGGGACCAACACCTCAGTCTGTCAGTCCTGGGGCACTTGCCCCAAACTCCACATAGTGTTAAAGGGATCTGACAATGCCCAGAGACCTAAGGTAAGCAGGGAGGATCTTGTCCACCCCAGAGCCCTGGAGTTTTTGAACCACCTGGGAGAGACAAGCAGACCTGCCCAACGCTCCTATCTCCCAGGATTCCAGTCCAGAGTAGAATAGAGTCCGCTCTCTCTCACAGGGCTGGGTTCCCAAGCCCAGGCTATGCATGCAGGTGAGCAGAACTATATTTAACCAGTATTGCTCTACCTCCTGCAAACTGACAAAACTGTTGTTTATAAAAACCAAGGTGATGCTTTCAAACACCTTGTATGTTGAATTTCCTGACAGTTTTGTGGATTAAGCTGTCTGTCATTCGTGGTGCCAAGACTGTGCATTCTTCCCCTGATTGCAGCAGGCTGAGGAGGCTGTTTGATGTGTGAGTTGGGTTACTGGTAAGGCACGGCACCCTCTGGGTAACAACTGTTGTAGATTTCCTTGAGTTAAGGTAAAACATGAGAGTGTTGGACAAAAATCCCTATTAAACTTAAACTTATTCACATCTGTCTATTTTTTGACCTAATGCAGGATTGTTGTATAGTGTAATATCAGTCCACTCAAAAAAAAAAAAACACTAACCTTGCATTGTTAAAAGCAAAGGATTCACTAGCAGAAAATTTTTGCAAACTTCTGATAGGAAGAGTATACCCTGCATTAACATATGTATTTAAAGCTGCCCATCGAAATTTTGTCATTGGAACACATATGGTGATCTAAACTGCTCATTGAAATAAGTTTTGTATTACTTTTTCTTTTCATGTTCATTTTTCTTTTTTTAACATGAGCTTTAAGGTTTCTGAGTTTTCCGGCAACCTACAGTATATGCTCAAAAGTGAGCTACTGATCAATTTTTCCCCTGTTTCTAGTAGTACATTCTTCTGGGGAAGATAATGAAGCAAATACTATCAACTTAATGGACAGTTCACAGTAAAATCTTAAGCCTTATGTTAAGTAGAAACATTGTTCAATGAATGACCTTACAAAAGAACAATTTCTCTTGACTAACAATCCAGCAACAAAGATGGATTGAAAGAAGGAATCTTGAAACAATATCTTCATAATCAGTGCAATAAGGTCTATCTCCAATGGTGTACTTAGGATGTTATTTGAGGTTAGCATTAGAGACACACGATTAAACTTGTCATACTGCTGGGATCCTGTATATGCTCATTTTCACTCCTGCTGATGTTTTCATTTTACACTGGCACCACTATCACTGGAATAATTGCATCCTCAGACCACCCAGAGATGTGCCCTTGTTGAAAAATCTATTAGAACACCACAACACTCTGCCCCTGGGACAAGGACGGAGGATTCCAGCTAGGCCTGATATAACACTAGGTGAGTGGATAAAACATGGATGCTTACCTCTTCTTAACTTCCTCTAAAGACACTATTGTCTCACTGTTATGGCAAAAACAAATCATAACCTGCTCAGAAGAAGAGATTTTAGAGGAAAAAATAATTCATCTCATTTGTGTCAAAGTTTAAAAACTTTCATGTTTAAGGAAATTAATCAATAAATTAGACATATCCAATGACATGTCCATTGATCCATCCATGCAAAACCTTGCAAGGGAGACACCCGCTAGATACTCTGCCTGAATTGTAGAACCACCTCACCTGATACCTGTCATTGCAGAGGAGAAGGTCTGATCCAAGCCTGATGAAGATGCCCCGGGTATTAGATGAGCCAAAACTATGGAAGAAGCTAATTTAAGCTCCTTTTTCAGGGATAATGATCTATATCTCCTGAGTTGATGAAAATCTCTATTCAGGAGATATAGAGCAAACACATTGCTAGGGGCAAGTTGCCAATCCATCTCTCAATTCCTTGCTTTATCCTAGCATTACTAAAGACAGATTTCAATCTTTGACATGTGTCGTGCAATTTAATCTGGTAATTGTGAATATATTAAATAACTATAACTGGAAGTTTTGTTAATTAATAGGTCATCTGCGTGTGTCTGTATGAGCACGCTGCTGGACTCATACAACTCTAAACCTGCCTTCATGCTCTGAGGATTCCTGGAACCCTGGATCTGTCTGTTTTTATTCGGATCGGAACCCCTGGTTGGGCTACAGACTCCGGGATATGAACTGTTTATCTGACTGGCAGTAGATTCTTGTTTGATTAAGTGTCAATTCTCACAATCTGGCTCTCTGATAGTTCTGCAGTACAGGCAGATGCAGCATATATCTATTTATGTCTTCTCGTCAGGCCCAGGACCTGAATTTTATTTAAGCTAACACTTGGTGTATTACCTTATCTTATTATGATTGTTATTTTTGGTCTTGTTTGTATGTATATATACAGTAAGGAAAATGCCCCTTTAACAAATTATGAACAAAATTTGAAACATTTCAACTTTCTTACCTTGAGCAGCATTTCGGTCCCACTACAATAAAGTCAATCTAGCTCTTCCAGCTGAAGACACTGTTTGGAAGCTATGCTGCTGAAACTAACATGAAGCTACAGTATCAGCTGTCGCACTGAGATGTCCTCTCAAACATGCTGTAAGTGATTAAATTAAGCCCAACAGATCTGCCTCTGTTGTTTTGCATAAAAATAATTAATCAGAATTCAATTATCTCTGAGAGCTGCCTGTTGGAGATATGGACTGTGTTCCTGAAGCGAACCAAACCCGGACATTGTCCAATCCTTTACACCGAGCCAACACACATCAACATTCTCCTTTCCCCCCATTTTTTTCCTAATGCATACTGGTGTCATAAATGGACATATGGACCCATTATTCAGGGCGAGTCAGACAATGGGAAGTTTTAAAACCTTTAATGGCAGAAATGATAAAACAGAACAGAACAGAACAGAAACGTAGGCTGCTGAGGATAAGTGGCTACAGGAGGGGGGGCGGGGCACCACCTAATTACTGACAATCTGGAGGGAGAACAACAAGTAACTGACCACGATCATCTAACAGAAGATGATTATCTGAGCGATTCACTTACCTGGTTTAACAGTTCAGTCCATCCTCTCCGAGGAAGGCATAGGAACACCAGGTGCCCTCTATGCTAACTGAACTTGTGATGGGGAGCATAGTCCTTCCTATTCCTATCTCGTTTCTTTCTGCCAGAACAAACCGCATATCACATATCATGGCATCCGCTGATGCACTTCCTGTTTGGCTTAAGTTTTGTTACTGGATTTCTCTATTCAGAATGAGCCCAAAAATGTTTGCAGCAAAAATGGCAGTACTGAAAATAGCCACAAGAGGACAGCAGAGAGACACAAAGAGTAAAATAAGTAAAGCCCTAGGGTTGTAACACACTCTAATGCTACATTCAGACCGCACGTGATGGAAGCTGCAAAAAAGCGCCTACTGCTTGATTTTTGCTGCCTGTACACATTAAGGTCCAACACGCCTCAAATCTTTAACACTCCTGAAGCGCGTCCAGTAAAGTGTGTACAGATGCGTCTGATGCTTATGCTACATGTGTTCAATGGCAGAGAGCGGCTTTGCTACATTCACTGTGATAAGTGAGTAAAAAGTAGTTTTACTATGTTTTGAAATGAGAAACTCCACCTCAAAACAACATCTGTGCAGTCAGTTAATCAAGATTAAGATGCTGCCTTCAAGTATTATTTTGCTGTCGGACCAGCACGAAACCCTGTACACTGCTGGTGCGCTGTCACTGGAAATCCCTGTCAACAACAGCCTCTGGTCGCCTCTTGGGGGATTTTCGCTACTGTTGCTGGCGGCTGAAAGGAGATGTTAGCGTTTTTTCTGTACATAATCTAAACTTCAGGCACCAGAATAATAAAGCGAAGTTTGTTAGTAATTAATAAAATAATTTAGGCGTTAATAAACTGTTTTAGTGGAGTTAACATAGCGATCTGTATAAGCAGTGCTGTGTCTGTCTCCCTGCCAGCTCCCAGATCAGCTTCTCTGACTGGTTGATGAGTCAAGTAGCAAAGGTTCAATTTTTCCAACTCCAGCAGCTGGTGCTTGTGAAGCGTGTCACCCACCTCAGATGCTCAGAAGCTCATAAGTCGCTGCTTCAGCTGCTTCAATGCATCAAGATGCACTGCTCCTGCTTCTTGAAATGCACTGCATGATCTTGTGATTGGCCTTGATGCACATCAACCATTGACTTTGCATGTAAACCAGCTGCTTCAGCAGCATGCGGTGTAAACGTAGCGTAAAGTGAATGCAGCCCCAACTTAAATAAATTGCTTCTAAGGGTAACAAGTAAAGTTGATCCAACTTAATCTTTTCAGTTTATAAGTTGATAGGTTAAACCCTCGTAAAGAAATTAGGTTGGACGAACCTAATTTAATTACTTGTTACCAATTGAAGACATTTATTTACGTTGGAAATGTATTCTCTTTTTGAAAATAAATAGAATGATCACAGCTGCATATAGAGTGATTTTGAAGACTTTGCTGCCATTCTGTTCGCAGCCAAAATCAAAAAGTTAAGCTGTTTACTTACCTTTCAGTCTATTCTAGCACATACAAGTGACTCTGTGTGCTGAGAGAGAATAAGAGGGAAATAATACTGAAGCTTGGAGAACTCTAAATATTATTTTGTATGAGATTTAATAGTGATAAATGTTCAGTTATAATCTTCAGCAAAAACAAAAACAATATTAAATATTATTTATATGATATTATTTAAAAACTGCAATAAGATCATCTTCACAGTGCCCTTCCAGCATTATCTAGGGAATTGTATATTATACATATATATATATATATATACATATGTATAAGGTAAACCCATCAGAGTTCTTCTGAGTATACCAACCTGAATTGCTGATGCTTTTTATATCTATATTGCTGCTGTAAAAGCCTTTCATGAGATCATTGCGTGGGTCCATATGTGGCAATACAAGTGTGTTCAGTACTTTATGCAGTCCATTTTTCTTCCCTTATATATCTAGAAGTTTACAAGGAAATAAGTAAGAGTACCAGTGAAGTCAATATATTTGTTCTACCAAAGATAAAGCAAGCGACACGCTTCCAAAGTTCAACATTTTTTTATGTATCAGTCTAAATGGTAGAGATTTTAAAACGTTAGCAGATCATTATCATTTAAAGCTCTTTTATATCACTGAACAATACTGCAGAGGGCTTCATTTGATTTATTCCCCTTCACAAATTGATGATTTTGTTGATGGGGTTGCTAGTTTCATATGTATTTCTGTAAAAAATGTAGCCCTTTTGAAAAAGAACATTTTTAAAAATAGAAAGCTCTGCCTGGCTGTGTCTTTCCTGGATGTGGCCACATGTGGAGCTGGTTGACAGTTACCTTTTGTATGTCTGCTTCTGTCTCCTTAAACCCCAGTTGGCCTCAACATACAATAATAATTTTGCCAATAGTTTGACCAAAACTAAACAGACCCATGCAACGAGTCAAATATCTGCCACACGTTGAGCATTTCACACACATTTTACCCATCAGACTGGAGATTTAATTAGCTTTGCTTTCGTTCGCCCAGGAGCCCTGGATCCTCAGGGGAGCAACTTCCGCTCCCTTGGAATCTGCTATGTGCACCACTGCACATTATTTACAATCAGAAAATGTGCAGAGCAAAGTACAAATGTCAATATAAAACATGCATCAACACAAAGAATAACACATTTCCACTTCTGATTTAAACATATGTTCACTTGCAGGTGCCAAATACTATATCTATTATCTTTATTGGAAAATTGTATCAAGGACAGAGAGGTGTACTACTACAGTCATAGGATAGCTCCATTCACTCAGCTGATCAACAATAATGCAATGAGTAATGTTTTCAGATAACAAACTTCAGGACAGCCAGTGCAGTAAATAGAAACCATTGTAGGAATTTCAGCCCACTGAAGGTCATCTATTTCTGGGAAAAATAAATAAATCTGTGTCCATATGGCCTCTTGGCTGATTAGTGACTGAGAGGACATAAATGCTGACACACAAACAATCACACATTGTTACTCTGGTAGCTTAGACTGCATTTCTGGGAACACCCACTGCCTCAGTAACAGATGTTTGCTGCTGTCCCTTGTCATCTGCCAAGAGAAACTTAGTGTACAACAAGGGAAGACCACCTGACGCAAAGAGGCATCTGACAACAATTAGCCAATGAATGAAATGAGGAAAATACATTCAACGTGCCATTGGTGTCCTAGGTGTCCAACAGGTGCTGATTGATGAAACATCTATCAAAGGAATTTTTCAGGATTGTAAGAAGGTATAGATGACTGAATAGAGCATCTGCTCAGGAAGAGGTAGGTTCTAGATGTAACCACAGTAACAAAAATAAAGCATTATGAGGAAATGAGTAGCATGCATGACACCATAAATCAGTAGGAGGCATTTTCCTCTAATGGAAAGCTGAGGTCTGCACGGAGGGCCATATCAATCACACAGATAGAGCTGCCACCATATTGACTATGCACCAAACAAACAATATCTAGGATGAGGTCTAAGTGCTATACCCAGTATGGGCCACATTGTAGATCATTCCTCTGCTGCTGGGAGCACATTGAATTATCAAGAATGCATATATATAAGAGTGGAAAGCTTTGTCACTTTAAAAGAAAGTGGAACATTCTCTTTCAACTTGATTACATCAGCAATAGGTTTGAGGTAATGACATTATCTGACAGCAGATATTCAGAGTATAGTCAGCCTAAGCAAGTCTTCTTTGATATGAGTACCGGAGGAAACTCATATATCACGTATATATGAGGTGGCTGAGGAACTTTTTATATCCCAATGTCATAAAAGACACACATTTTGGAAATAATTAGTAATCAGTAAAAATAAAAAGTGAAAGATTACCGTTCATTTTTAGTTGACATTAAAATTGCAGAAAAGGTTTAACGTCATATGTTACTTAATTCATTTAGCATGATTTGTATTTAATTATTATTACAAATTTCAAACTTAAAGATAAATACATAAATATTATACGTTCATTTGGAAGGATACCGGCCCCACTTACAGACTTCTTGATTCAATGAGAATCTCTATAAATCTCAATCAGCACCAGTTAAGAATAATTTCAGCTGTAACTGATGTGTAGCTAGTTTGATCACCTTTGGGATGTGTTTTATCTAAACTTTTCATGCAGATCTATCTAGAAGCAAAAATGTTTTTACAAAACAGGAGGCAGTTGGTTTCAGGAAGGTGGATAATTGGTTTTGACAGACACAACTTCTGGAGATGTGTGAAGGTCATAGCAGATAGTATCTTCATCAGACATCTTGAAATGACCATGGGGCTGCTTACTTGTTGAAAATATTAAATACTGAGCATTAATGTTTAGATCATTTGAATTAAAACACACAGGAATATCCTTGTATTACATCAGTAAATTGTTCTTAGTATGCTGAAATAATCACTTATAATACCTGACAATTTCCTCTCATTAACCTTTAAGAAAGATGACAGCACCCTTTCTTACACTTCTAATCAAAAGTTTAATGCCTCTTTTTCCATGTTTAGTTGGTTGGAAATAAATTTTTATGTTTTTAATGAAGAATATCAGACCTGTTTAGAGGTTATCCCACCTGTGCTGTAGAGCATTGCTACTCAGTCTGAGTTGACTGATTAAGGCTGGTTTTGTTCAGTTAGTTTAGATCAATGGCTTAAACTGGCCATGCAGTTGTACCAAATTAAAACATTCCAAACCTTTGAAGGTTCTGAAGATAACTAAAAAAAGAAAGTTGTATTACTTTTTTCCACTTTACATGTACACAATACCTGGTGTTAGTCTGACTCCATAACACGAAATCCCAAATAAAATGTACAGAGGCACTGTAATGGACAAAATATGACATAACAGACAGACTGGCCATTAATGACAGAGAAGGCCAAATGGCCCAGGGTAACTGGAGGGATGCAGAGATCAACTGCTCAAGCAGGATAATTCATTGACAGGACAACTAGTGTATTAGAGGTACAGTCTACAGACATGTGTGATAGGAGTCTTTTTTTAAAGAAGCTACAGTCCCATTTCTCATTTACCAAGAGCCATGCGGGGAACACAGCAAATATAATTATTAAGGCTCTAGCCAGATGGGATAAAAGTTGAAATGTTGGCCGGCATGCAAAACATTTTATTTGGAAAAGACAAAAGACATCCACCCATCATACTGAACAGATTATTGTATGCAAACAAAGGGAAGAAATGTTTCATTTTCCTTTCACTTTGCATGTACGCTCTACTTAGTATTGATATGAAAAGTAACCAGTAAGCATCCCAACATCTGCCACCAGACATTGCATCTCACACCCTGCTGGACACAGAGGGTTGGAAGGTTAATGATTTCGTGCTTTGTCAAATCAGATTTATTATCTGGGGATGGATTAATTTGTCAGTATTGTGTGGTCCATTAAGGCACTACCAAGCAAAGCCTTAATTAGAGAAGCGTAATTGCAGTGATTACCACCCTCCTCTTGAGGCATTATGAATGAGTGGAGGAGCAGGAATCGCCACCAACTTTTGTGAGTGACGCAAATTAAGCGTGCTGCTTTGAGAAGTCCCACACACTGTCCAGTCACACTTTTTTCTCTTTCATTTTCAGTTGAGAAGTGATTTCCTTAATCTATTTGGATAGCCTAAACTAAATTACTAAGTTATTGTTTAAGTGTTGTTTCTATACATGTGTGTGGAAAAAATTCAGCAAATTAAATTATTCCTACAGAGTCGATATTGTGTTAGAGGGCTGGAAGAGAGTGTAGCTACAATCTCATAAAAGGCCCACAAAATCACCCTGAAACACAGTCAGTTCTTTTGGCAGCGTGAGTGTCTGTTTGTCTGTGACACAGATATGCAAACGCAATCAGATGGAGAAGTGGAAGGCTGCTTTAGGAGGAGAGGGCTGAGATACAGCAGCCAGAAGCACATTACCTTATCTATGCCTCTGCTCACCGTCCTCTTTCTCTGAGCTGTTCCCATATGGTAATGCTTCACTGCCCTATCTTTTCCAGGTAAAAAATACAAGCTGTGGAGCTGTGCAGGCTTTTCATCCTATTATATACTGCTTCTCATTCTGATGCAACCTCAATTAAACACAACTGAAATCCTAAATCTGGCAGGTTTTTTAGTACAGCAATTTTGAGCTGATTAAGTCTTTTGTTAGTTTCAGCATGTCTGGTTTTGTCAACAGAAATGCAAGATTTGTATTAAACTCATTCCCTAGAAAGAGTGGCAAAACAAAAGCAAATGGAAACTAACAAAGCAAGAAGTTTTATGAAAATCTCAACAATGTCATGGACTATCTGCAGTAAGAACGATATGACCGTACATTACTCATTACACACCTTGTTAATGGCCACCATACAGAGCCTATAATGCTGCTTCTACCAGATTATGAAGTAATCTTCCTTTAAATATTAGATGTGCCCTTAACTGTACATTTTTTTTTAGACTTTTATGAAAACACTTTTACATCTGCTTTTGGCACAGCCCTGGAGTTTTTGTTTTTTACTGCTTTTGTCTGTCTGTCTGTTCATCTATCATTCAGAAAACTAAACATTAAAAAAAAGAAGAAAAAATGTTTAAAAAAATACTTAATGAAAATCAAGTTAATATTATTTTATTCATTGATTATTAATTCAGTCTTGTTTGATTAGTTAACAAATGGGAGGAGTTGGACATACAGTATAGCCTTATCAATTTTTTGCTGATCAAATGCTACAATACCAGCAAATGTAAATGTGCTTGGTTCTTCAGTTTGAGTCTCTACACACACACACACACACACACACACACACGCACACACGCACACACGCACACGCACACGCCCACGCACACACACACACACACACACACACACACACACACACACACACACACACACACACACACACACACACACACACACATATATATATTTTTAACCAAAATATGTTTTAGATTCTGAATATTGTAAAACTTTGACTTATGACTTTGTCATAATTTTTCATAGTTCACCTCACCTAGCATGTCTCCCTCCGCCTAGCTGGGCGGAGGGAGACATGGCTGTTGTTGAGCTCGCTGTCTGAATGACGGCGCGCACTGATACGAACAGAGAGAAAATAGGACCAATTGATAACGACGTGTGACTTTTTCCACTACAATGTTTTTGGGATGCAAAAATATCACTCTTTTGAACACATAATGTTTTGGGAAGAGAAAAGTTTTATTTCGCTGTTCCTAAAAACCTGCCGGACTACTTTCGGCTTGACCAAAACTGGACGATAACTCTGCTCACAGGACGCTGCCAGGGGTAAGTCAGTGTGATTGCATGCCACTGGTGATGGGGATGCCATACAGATTCATGTCAAAAATACCGAACTATCCCTTTAAAGTTTCTTCCGAGTGAGGAGAAGATGGGGAGAAGGTAGATGAGTCAACAGGGATTGAGTTTGGCTGAAATGGTGTTGCGGCTCCAGAGTTCCAGAGACAGTCATGGGGGCGTTCTAGGAAGGATCCAGGAGAACCGCCTTGGAGGCGAAGCTGTGAGAAGAGGAGGACAAGGAAGGTACTGTAAGTTCTAAATCAATATGCTCAGAAGCTATGGAGCTAGCAAGTATGTTACCACAGTGTGGAATTTTTAACCGACTGCCGTAGGTCCCAGGGAATCCACTACTCTAAATACTGCTCACTGATTGCATCCAATCGGAATCAGCTGGAGGCTCGACTGGGCTAGAGTTTCCCTGAGGAGGAGAAAGGTAAGACACCCTAACACCGCTCAGACAAACAACCCTGTGGACCCAGCCCCTTGAGTGATTATACATAAACTAACTTGAATGGAGATTGTATAAACATGCTCTAAGGACTCCTATTTTTAAAACAAAAAACAAACACAAAGAGCACTATCCTTTTTTCCTTTACAACCTAGATATAGAAGTCTTTACTTATTTTTGTAAAAATATATCTATGCATTGAAGTGATATTAAAATAATGGGTCATGACTGGAATTTGATTGACAAACTACACAGGGAGCTGATGATTAGGGTGAAGATGATTTGATACCTCAAATACACAGAGCTCATTAGAAATTATAAATTGCCAGTAATAAGTGTTAAAAGTAAAAATTAAAGCATTAAAAATACTCTCCTGCTCTTACATAAATCATTAGATTTCTGTAATGCTATTAGAAGAAGAAAGACTTTTATTCTGATTTCCAGTGATGTAATCTAAATTATTTCAGCATACCTTTTAAAAGGTTAAATAAAAACTAAATTCAGATATAATTTTTAATCATTGTATTGGCCCAATTTATATAATTTAATTATCCTTTTAGAGATGCTAAACAGCCCTTTAAGTGCCTCTGGCTTCAAATTTTTCAAAAGATTAACTTTCCTCTGAAGAATCAGACAATTTCAGCCTTTAATTCTATTTCAATGTTCATAATTGTATTCATTGTTCAGACTCCAAGGTGTCAGAGATAAAACTGTGCACAAGCTGTGTTTGCTGTGTAAAGATCACTATCTTCAGAGGAGGTCAGTGAATGCAGTCACAGGACCTCCAATATCAGAATCAATTTTTTCTTCATCTTTAATAGTAGCAGTGTTTGGCTCTATATCTCACTTACTGTTGAATAAAAATTGATCATGGTATTTCGCAGTTATCCATCCTCCACCAGTACGCACAGGTGAGCACGGCCTCCAATCTTGTTTCATGTATTTAAACAGATGATAGCTTTCACCTGATCTCTAACTTGATCAATTGTAGAGAGTGCTGTGAAATTGAATTTATGGATTTGAGTAACGTCAATATTTAGCTGTAATTAAGCAGGCATATTCACAGGTAGGAGTTTCACTCACCATTCACTGAGATTAATGGAAATGGATTTATGTGGGTGGAAAACTGTAGATGAAGCACAGCAATATTAAGGCTATTGTATTTGATAGCATGTCTATTGATTTTGACACATAAGTTGAGCATGGCTACAAAATGTGCTGTTTATTTTTACACTAAGATTAATATGTTTTATTACAGTTTGTGAAATGCCAAATAATGCTGTCAGAACCTTGTACACCTGTTTAAGATTAATTTGCAGAATTTAAATAGATAATCACTTGTGTTTCTTTTAAAGACACAACTTCAGCCAAGACATCAGGTAGAGAAATGTTGATTTCCTCAGTCTGGATCATTACTGGTTAGAAATTCCAAATGCCTGAAGGTACATTTATCTCCTATAAACAGTTATACACAAGTGTCATATAGCTCAGGAACGAGACATGTTCTTATTGCCTGTACAAATCTGAGGGGGGAAAAAAAGGATATTTTAAAGATGCTTGAAATGGTAAAGGAGGTAATATAGAATCATCTTGCACCATGAAGCCCAACAGCTTTAAACAGCAGCAACAAGTCAAACAAAAGGAAACTCCAAAGAAAATAGATCACTGTTTTAGCAAATTAAATATGGGATACAAACCCCAGTCTGCAGCCTGTATCCCATTAAATATGGGATACAAGCTGCAGACCTTTGTAACATGTAAATATGACTTTGGTTAGGAGGAGGATACTACTATTCTACCTATAATTGATCTGCCATTCCTTCTCTCTCTGTTTCAGACAATCTTGGGCTCGATCCAAATGCAGCAAATTGTCAGGATCCCAGTTTTTGTGTTTGACTGTTTGTCTTGTCTTTTGTGTTTCTCCCTTCCACCACCAGGAGGCGCCTGGCTCCGGTTCGCCTCCTCACACACCTGCAAGCGATTGCCTCATCACTGGACTGCTCTTAAGCTGCTGGTTGCCACTACTTCGACGCCAGAGTGTTTGCCAGTTTGGGGTACTCTAGCCAAGCCTTGTTTATGCTGAGTCTAATCTGAGTTTTGCATTTTGAGTTTTTGTCCTCTAGTCTAGCTGAGATCACATAGAGTTTTACTGAGCGGTTGTTTTTCCCTGAGACTAAACCTTGTTTGTTCTTTGCTTTTCGGCAGGAAGCCTTCCTACAAACTGGACCTTTTTGGACCGCCTCCTCCCAAGTGGGATCAACTGAGTCTTACACTGAGCGATGGATTCCAAACAAGAGGTTTGGATCCAGCCACCTTTGAGCACACTGTGATCTCTTTGAGTAAGGAAGTCATCATCACTACGACCCATTTTGTACCACAGGAAAACTGAGTTGCAACCAGCGGCTACATCATTCCACTCCGTCCGAGTTCTGGGTAAACCCTGTTCCGCCCTCCACTGAATCAAACATTCTCTGGAAGACCAACACACAGACTGAAGTCTAAGTGTCTCCTCTTATCTGGAAACGTGAGTGGCAACAAATCCTCTCCTTCAAGATTGACAACTCCAATTTCCCACTGAGTCTGAACCTAACAGTCTGTCTTCCCTTCGTCTTCCAGTTTCCGGCTGAGCAGAGTTCGGAGGAACCGAACTCAATATACACTTCAATAAAACCCGTTGAACTTTTATATTGTGTCTCTCTGTTTGGCTTCATTGCATGTGGGTCCGAGCCTTAGAAAGAATCATGACACAAATTTTAATCCTTAGCTCCTATTTCTACCTCCTGTTCCTTCTCCTATCGTGTGGCCAACAGGAGAAACACTATAGTGAGAAGAAAAGGAAATCCATTCTACTGTGCTGAATCCAGACTGCCTTTCGCCTTATGGATGAGATTAAGTGATGGAAATGCACATGGAGGACCCCAGTCAAATTGGGAGTACAATCCTCTGGAAAAGAACTACAAAAAAAGTTATGTGGTGAAGGGCTGAAGTTCTCGTTTACATAAAGATCTTTAAAAGGGCATATTTTTGGTACGCATGTGTTTTTGTTATTTTACTGAGATAATCTGTGCTTAAAGATCCTGTCACACAATGGATTGTGGAATTCCCTGTAGCCTATAAGTGCCAGATAGAAACATTTTAAAGTCCTTATGATCTTTCACTGTGCGTCCTGTGTTATGTAGTTAACAGGGGCAATGAGGGGTGATTAGTCCTATCGATCGGAATTCGAACAGTTGGTTGCAAATCAAACATGGTTGAAATTCATTGGGCCCTCTTCAGGTGATTGCATGCACATCCTGCTGTTGGATCAGAGCTATAGAGTGTCTACAAGCTGGTTTACCCCTACCTAGCTCATCACACATGTGTAAACAAGGGGATTCTTCTCCTTATCCGACTTTACATCAGGATAAAGAAGTCTGGACCAGTACCATCTTTCTGAGGAGATTCTCTTTGAATACGGAATGTTGTTTTTATCATGTCCTTGTCCAACAAATTTAGTAACCATCATAACAAATATTGTTTCAAATAAAAGACTTCAAATTAACTGTCTGATCTTCTATTTCCAGCTTTAACCAATTGCAATTACAAGGTCAAGATTGAATTGATATTGTTTATAATCGTTAAATATTATTGAGAAGATTTACTCTCATTTAGTCAGTGGCATTGGTATCAGTGAGATGAGAACGTGCCAGTTCTCATCTTCATCTTCATACCATCCTCTGTTCTAAATAACCATTGTCCCTCTTGACTAACTCCTTAAAATAACAGATTTCAAGGCTACAAGATAAAGGTAAAACTATTTACATTTATTGTAAAAATTTTTTAAAAAAAGTACTCAGTATGTTTGCATGTTCAGTGTTAAACATAGACCAGACACCTATATGCATGCAGTAATTAAAAACGCACCTAGTTAACACTAACAATACTATTTTTTAGCTTTAATTTACAAGTTTTTTTCCCTTTTTTTGAGCATAGGCATTTCATCACCACTTTAAGAATAGCACAGGTTTTTATTTAACGCTGTAACCTTTTTCACTTACCTTCACATGTTAAATGTTGAGATTTTAAGTTTATACTACATAATAATTATAGGACCAATTAAGCTAGAAGTACAAGTGGCTGATAAATGCAACTACATGTTGGAATGCCATTACTAACGTAGCTGATAGATTATTGCCATTGTTATCCTTGTTTTTAATGTCTGTTTTGTTTTTTACTTTTTTATTTGATCAGTAGGCTATATGATGCTATTTCAAATGCAATTTCTAACATAGATCCCTTAATACATTGAGTTACTTCCATGTGATGCACCGCTTCTCTGCTTGGGTTAACTTCTAACCTTTAAAATTTGTCTGAATGGTAAATGGCATGTACTTATATAGCGCCTTTATTCAAGACAGGAGACTTGACCAAAGCGCTTTACACTACAATCATTTACCCATTCACACAGAGACTCACACACTGATGGTGGCAAGCTACATTGTAGCCACAGCTGCCCTGGGGCTCACTGACAGAAGCGGGGCTGCCATACACTGGCGCCACCGGGCCCTCTGACCACCATCAGTAGACAATGCAGGTGAAGTGTCTTGTCCAAGGACACAACGACACTGAAAGTTGGAGTCGGGGCTTGAACCCGTCAACCCTTCGATTTCAGGGCAAACTTCTACATCCAACGCCACTGTCGCCCTTTAAAATTTGTCTAACAACAGCAACTTAAAGATTGAAATATCTGCAATAACTATGCACTATTTTGCTGTTATAAGAGATAATCATGGTATGATCTAGTGATTTCAAATAAATACATATATGATATAGTAGTAATATTATAGTATAGTAACCGTATACAAATAAAGTGATCCAATTAGAGAAATCATTTCCTTGACAAATAGAAAAAACAAAACAATTTTATGAGCAAAACTAGCAGCAGTCAAAATTATAGCTTTACTTTTCTTTATGTATAATCACATAGTATTACTAGACATGAATGAAATGTCTCTATTTTTTCAGATCACCTTCAGCTATAACCCAGGAGGCCTTTAGTCTGATGAGAGCAAAGTCATGGCTTGATTAGACCTTCAAAGTCAAGAGGGTTTGTCTGCAAAGGTAACTTTGTAAACCAGAAGAACAATTCTGTTTCAGACAAGATTTAAATCTTGACATTTATTTACGAATTAATTCCGGCTCCGGAAGATGAATTAGCAGATTATCGCCTTAGTGAAATTAGTATAATCTCTTCTTTTACAACCACTGACAGCTGTGTAGCAATAGCCGACCAGAAAGGTCAGTTCCATGTTTACATGGCAGCTGAAGGAAATGCCCCCCCATGTATCTACATCAGTTATTAGCCTAGCTGGCCACCTAATTAAGTGGTAAACGCAGTAATCAATCACAGGCCAAATTGGATTTGGATTGGATTTCTCTGGTCTCTGCATAGAACAGCGGATTGTCTAGAGCTGGAGGGTTGACTTTGACGATGACATTCCAAGAATGCATTGGAAGAGATTTGTCACATGCTGTGGGAGAATGAGTAGAGGGACAGCAGAGGTGTTGTTGCACACCAGAAAAGCTCCAGTTAAAGAAACTCCAGCTGTGCTTGAAAAAAAGAGTTCTCCTTCCTTATTAACGTTTTTCCAGTCATAAGAATTACACAAATTACAACAAACACAATATATTAAGCTAGTTTCATCAAGAAAAAATACTGTTAATGATCTCTGTCTGTATTTTCCTCACCCAAGCCGAATAGTAAAAGTGTTTCGTCTTAATTTTTCACTTACATCTACAGTGATTTTTGTCTTAATGAAGGTTGGAAGTTTTTCCAGCTACAAAGTTTCCAAAAAGCCACAATCTTAAACATAATTAAACAACAAAAATGATTCCTTACCTTAAAAACATTTTCATTTCTCTTCTCACATTTTAATATGCAATCCAAATGACACTACATGAACACATAAGGGTTAATACGAGTTGTGACAAGGTCTTGCATTTTAAAAATTCAATGAGATTTATCAACTAAAGGTTGCCTCACAAAGTGCTGTCCAGTTACTGTCTTCATGTCACTTCAGATGGTGCTGGTGTTTTTCCATTAGAACTTTGCCAGTTTATCTTACCTTGGTAATATTTCATACCTTAAGGCCTGCCTATTATACCAACTTGGAACTGAGATATCTTAATTTCGGGGAAAATCAACATACATATGCAAACCACGAACATCAACAAATGCTCAGTGGATATAGCTTTGACTGTACTGTTGCTTGTCGAAATCTCCATCCATCCATCCATCCATCCATCCATCCATCCATCCATCCATCCATCCATCCATCCATCCATCCATCCATCCATCCATCCATCCATCCATCCATCCATCCATCCATCCATCCATCTCTCCCACTTAGTCCTTGTCAGGGTCGTTGAGGGGCCTTTCTCCGGCAGTCTACGGGTGAGAGGAGGGGTACACCCTGGACAGGTCACCAGTCTGTCGCTGGACTACAAAGTGGCTCACAACCATGCACACAAACTGAATTGTGAATTGTGAGTGTGGTATTTAGAGAAGCCGATCATGTTTTCGGACTGTGGAAGGAAGTACCCGGAGAGAACCCACACATGTACTGGGAGAACATGGAAACTCCATGCAGAAAGACCCTGGGCCGGGAATGGTACCCAGAATGTTCTTGCTGCAAGGCAACAGCTCTACCCTCTGCCCCATGGTCTAGCCCCAGTCTAAATCTCCAAAATTAAGAAAATAGATTCATTAGTTTGCTTTATGGTCAAGCATAAGCAAGTGATTGAGATGATTACCCTTTAACTAGATTATTTAGGACAGGGGTATATCTCCAAATCCAATCCTTGAGGACCTCTGCTTTGTAGCTTATAGATTTTTCCTGCTTCAACACACCTGACACAAAAGGCTTAATTATCTACTATGTATATCTAAGTTTAAAGAAGTTTGGAAATGAAAAGTAATTTATTTCTGGTTTGTGGGTCCATGGGATACATCTACAGGTTGCAGGACATAAGCTAATAAGGATTGTAATTAGTGATTCCTGTTCAACACTCGTGCAACTCTTACTCTGTTTGTAGAAAACATGAATACCTTTAGTTTACCCCGATATTTTGGTCTTCCCTAATATTCTGGATAAATGTTGACTGTCTGCTATGAGCCAAGTATAATGAATTCTATTTTTTTTGCAAGATAGGACCTTGATAGTAAAGTGGTTGAGAGCAAGTTGTTTACCCCTAAAAATACAAGCAGCCAAAAAGACCCATCTTTGTCTTCTCCTACCATAGACACCTCTGGTAACAAGCTAAGAGTTTACAATTTACTGCAACGAAAAAGAAGTAAAAAGATCAGCACTAATTGTTTTCATACTAGTATTTCCATTGTGTCTTTTTTACATTTTGGTCGCTTTACTTATTACTTTGAGTCTCACTGGAATTTGAGAAAACCCCTATATCATATCCATCACTTATTCTAACAGGCATCCTTTCAGATAAGGTTTTTTTTTAGGGTTATGGTTGTTGAACAAGTGATTGATGCTGTTATTTTCCTAAGCACTGTCTTGTGACACCACTCACAATTTTCTTATCACTGACAAGTAAAGGTACTTAATTTCTGCTCATAAATTCATGAAGTAAACTGTAAAGCAAGAGTTATTGAAAGATAGTTTTATAGAGATGGACAGTTTTGTTCAAAACAATTCAGATTGTGCAAACGCAGTAGCAAACCTTGCTTTTATTAAATAAAATTTGAAATATGTTGTGTACTGTACTAAAACATTATGTGCTGAAAGAAGCTTAGATTGCTGATTACTTCTTCCAACTCCTTTTTGAGGACCATGCATGTAATGATTTGAAGAATTTCGGGCCAGAAACCCATACTTGAACCACCTGAATCTAGTACTTGATCTTTTATTTATGTCCACCTTGAAATGATACCCTGCAAGCACAGACGTTCAAACACAAAGAGCTTTTTTCCATACTGTTAAATAACCACAAAGAAAAACAGTGTGAAAAGCTAAAATGCAGCTGTGATGTGTCCATTTTCCACAGCACCTGGCTACTGCTGAGGTGTCAGTTGTCACTCAGCTGGAACCCCATCTCCTTGGATTTGATCCATATCTGTAAAGACGTCAGTCAGTATTCCTCAATGCCTCCAAGAGATTCTGTTTTAATCTTTTCTTTCAAACATTCTCACTTCCCTTCAGTAGGGGAGAAAAGAGGAGCTTTGTTGTGATGAATGAGGGTGAAATACCAATAACAGAAAAAGTTCAGAACATATATTACTCTTCTATGTTTTTTTGTGAACATGTTCTTTTTTATTGCAGAAATGATTAATGGTTATGTAACCGAATGTTTACTGCCAAATAACAGGAGCTACATGTTGAATTATTCAGATATTCCAAATATAAGCACCAAAATTTTAGATTCAATCTAGTTGTTTACTGCTAATATTCACTATTCCGATACAGGTAAAGAATAAAACTTTATAGTTTTAATAAGGTTTTAAGAAGGTGCAATAAATAAATTGTTTGCACATAACATTCAACACCCTGTCCACATAAACATGGTGGTAGCAGCATCATATAATGGGATAGCTTACTTATGCATTGACAGGCAAGGTTTTCAAAGCGGATTGTGAAATAAATCGAGCTAAATACCATAGACTACAATAAGAAAAAAATTCATACATTCTTTTGTCAGGCTCAGAACAGAAGGACCCAGTATTCAAGGCAGACAAACAGATTTCTCAGAACATTTATTGATAACTAAGGCTACGTTCACACTGCAGGCCTTGATGCTCAATTCCGATTTTTGGTGAAATCCGATTTTTTTGCGTTCCCGTTGATATTTCCAAATATATGCGACTTGTATGTGATCTGTGAACTGCAGTCATACAATGCAAGTGTCCCACATGCGCAGTAGAGGACGCAATGATGTCACAGGCCAGCGTGCTCTTTTTTCCTGAAGTAAACATGGATGGTAGTGCCAGCGCGCATCTAGTGGTCTCTTCCAACCATAAAAACACAATCTCTTCAATATATTTAAACATAAATACTGCTCTCCGCATCATCATCTGCCATGGTTGTTGTTTTACTTGCTGCTTCTGCGCAGCAAGATGCATAATAGTGACCTTTTTTGGGTATCAATGACGTTCAGGTCGGATGAATGCGATCTGGCCATTCACACACAGGTCGCATTTGAAAAAATCTGATTTGTATCGGATTCAGGACCACATAGCCAAGTGGCCTCGGTCGCATTGGAAAAAATCGGATCTTTGTTGTTCAGACTGCCATGAAAAGATCAGATCCAAGTCGCATATGGGCAAAAAAAAAATCGGATTTTGGTCACTTCAGGCTGCAGTGAAGCCAGGAACCTCTGCAGATAGAGACAACAGATTAGTGACCACGTCTTTCTGGGAATGAATTATCCCGAACGTGCAAGCCACTAACCTGGTCTGGTAGTTCAGTCCGAGATAGAGGATGGTTCCAGCCGGTTGGCTGCCATTGCAGCGTGGCAGTCGCTGCACAGAGAGTCCCAGAAGCTGATGTATTGGTGGTCAGAGGACAGCCAGGAGATCAGAACCAAAAAGACGAATGTAGGCAGGATGATCCAGAGAGTGAAGCCAAAGCTGATGTCGCTGAAGTGGTCGGTTGTCAGAGCCAGAAGGTCATAGATCCGGTGATATGCCAGAGGAGATTCGGGTACAGTGCACAGTGCTGCTGACAGGCTGGACAAGGTAAGGCCGGCTCAGTGGGGAAAAAGTTCCTGTTGGTACAAAAGCAGGCACAGATCAAGCAGGTGACAGAAGACAGGTCAGGCAAACAGATTAGACGGGAACAGGCAGGCTTTGAGGTCCAGATGCAGAACAGGTCAATATGAGATAGTCAGAACAAAAGAACACTGTAATAAGTCTCTTAAAAGCTTTGAAATACTCTATCACTTATGATTAGTCTGAGGGCTGTTTATACAGTGACTGCAGGTGGATAGGATTAGTGGGTAATGAGAACTGGGCAAAGCCAAGCAGATGTGTGAAATGAGTGAACACAGTAGGCTTTATGACACCTTGAGAGTGACCTTGTAACTTCCTGCAGAAAAACAACACTAAAAGTGTAGCCAAAGCTAAAATGATATAAAATTAACTGGTACGTTTTGCTTTCAGTGATCTTGAGAATTTTATAAAGGATTTAAGGTCATTTTCTTGGTGTTGGTTTACCTTAAAATAGCTCAAAGAAATAACCTGACCTTTAAGTTACAAAAAACATATGTGGAAAGATTTCAGGTATGTTAACACATTTCAAAAGCAATGATGATTTCACCCTTTCAGGATTTGCAGCAAAAGTTTGCCAAACACAATAAAACTTCCTCAAAGGTGCACTAAAGCCACATTTTCAAGTCCTCGCTTGGGCAGAAGTTCCTGGCCTATTGAATTGTTCCATATGCTTAACAACCTGCCAATCAGCTCTTTATATTAAAAAGCATAAATCATCTTCACTGACATCTGGCCGCTTTATCTATGCATATTTTCAAAGACAACTTCCACTGATAATAACAAACAACAGTGACTAAAAGCATCTACTGACAGAGATGCTAGGAAAATGTTTCAAGCCTCTTAGAAGTTTGAATTTCTATCATCCTCACAGCACCATCAGGAATCTGATTACTTGCAAATTTATTCTGCAGCATGACTTCAAACAAAACCCTACACAATTATGGAACTTATCAGTCAGAAAAAGTAGAAGTTCTGAAACAGATGGTAGCTTTGCCAAGTTGGCTCTGATTTAATTTTATGTTAATTTAATAATAAAATGCTAATAATAATCCATACTATACAGATGAAAAAAATTCTCTTTGTGACATTAAGTTACACAGCATCAACTATTTTACTCTTTGATAAAGAAAGTAAATCCAGACATTTAAATATGTATATGACTGACCAGTATTAAAGAAAATAGGTAGGCAGTATTGCTTAGTGTGACTTTAAGCTACAGTATTTCAGGAGCTCAAAACAAAGATGAAGACTTAGTTTGACAGTTCCAGTCATATGTCTTGGTGTGGAAGTTGATACATTTGCTGCCCTTTTTTGGTTTTGTAATCGAAAGGATTTCTCAAACAGCAGATTATTGTTCCTCTAAGAGCCGCCCAACTACCTCAAACTATTCCATTAAACTGCTTTTTTAAAGGCGCTGATTTTGAACCCTAGATAAAACATGATCACTGCTGCTTTTTTGTTCTTTTAAAATTTAGTTGTTTTTGCTAAAAAATACATACAATTACAACTCATTCAAGCAGAAATTATAAATAATTTTGTTGAATTTACAGGTTTTCTGAGCTTACATTTTTTTAGAGATACATGAACAATATAATAATTTATTGATTTAGTAGTTTATTGAATCAAACACTGATACGTTTGGCTTTGGATTGGGATGTTAAGTTATATGACCAATATACCAGTTTCATCGAAGAGTCAGTTGTCATGCAAGATCCTCTCTTCACTCAATCATTGCCACTCAAAAAAAAAAAAAAACTTTATAAAGATAAAACATCAATAACATCAATATCAATCAACTCAAAATCACGTTGCTTGGTTAAGAGCATTTAAACTTATATACTAGGCTGTTTGTTTAGTTTTTTCTTTAAAAAAATGATTTTCTCTTAACATGGAGAGTCCATTTAATCATTTCGTTGTAGAGGAAGAAGGAACCTGATATCGTCTCACACACAAACAAAGGAGTGACCTGTTCAACTCTGTTTCCTCCCTGTTTTTCACTTGCAGCTGGAGCTTTCTGGCTACCAACTGTGTAATCCAGTCTTGTGCAGATGTGATACTGAAGAGAAGGCTTTTCAGCTGCAGGCACACCTTGATTAATGACAGCTTTTACCAAGAAAAGAACGGTTGGTTTGAATATAATGATAACCAAGCTGTAACTACGAGAACAGAAGCAAGATGAATAGATGCTTGGTGTGGTGATGTGTTGTTTCCTTTCCTTGTGGGGACAGAGGTGATAGAGTGGAAGCAAATGATTTTTACTATATGGATGCATATAAGTTTCATAGAGTTTACTATTATCCACCTTGATTTAAGTAATCTTTACACACCTATGAAATGTTTATGGTCATTAGGAAAATACATTTTCCTCTCAAGAAGGTCTATTCAATATGCATGTTATTATATATTTTAATGCTTTTTTTGTTTTTCATTGTTGACAGGTTATCTAAAACAACATTTTACCATTTACCATTACACCAATGTTACATTTTGACCTATCCTGAATGTTGATGAGTAAAAACTGCTTGTTAGAAAATCTTTAATGCACATCCTCCCTAAGAAATCACCCAAAGCATTCTTTTGTTTTTTTCGATGAAAGTCTGGAAAATATTAGAGAATGACAAAATTAAAGTTTTTTGAGGTCCAGTGTGAAGTTTATTCAGTCAATTTGCGGAGCACCAGATGTTGTTGGTCCAGCTTATTTTCTTACCATTAGCACTTCATGCTTGCCTGTGCTAACATATTTATAGAGATGAAGCAGAACTTGGTACCTGCCCAGGTACCACTACCAGCTTTAGTACCATTGCTTTACTCTGCCAGCAAACTTGCTTGAGTTTCATCCCAAAGACAGTCAATGGAGTGTGGCCAATAACAGGAAGAAAGACCAGAGCCAGTGATCTAGGTGTGTTTAGGCTGTCATTAAGTTTGATCCTATATTTGTTCATGTTTGATATAATAATTAAACTTCCCATTGCTTTTGATTCCAGTTGATTACTTGTTTTTTCACAGGCTTCTCTGAATTCTTTAGATGATTACTGAGAGACTGACGACTGACTTTTTAAATTGAACATGAGCCTTTTTTAACTTTCTTAATGAATTGCGAACTGGGCTGCATGTTGTGCAGTTTGTAGCACTGTTGCCTTGCAGCAAGGCAGCATGGTTCACTTCCTGGCTTGTGTGGGTTCTTTCCTGGTACTCTGGCTTCGCCACAGTTCAAATACAGGACTTTGAGGTTAACTGGGCTATTTAAATTACCCTTTGATGTGATTGTGTGCGTATGTGTATGTCTCTGTGTTGCCCTGTGACAGGACTGGCGACCTATCGAAGGTGTGCCCCGCCATTCACCCATAGACTGTCGGATAGAGGCCCCATCACGACCCTGACTGAAGTGGCAAAAGATAGATGAAACACTTTTTAAAGTTTTATACTGAAAAACAATATATGTTTAATGAATTTTGCTATTTTTATCTGCAATCAGAGCTGCTTTTCTTTAGATATTTCTATAAGGCATATGCCATATATTTAGTGTGAAATAACACACATATTTAAATCTAACAACAGAGTTACCAATCCAATAATGTCTTCGTTCTTTTCATGAATTGTTGTTTTAAAGCAAATCAAATAAAAAAAAAATGTTTACAATAGGCAATGTTAAGCAGTTTGTCTTCTACTGGCACAGCAAACAAATGATGGGCAACTATTAAAATAAATGTATCTAACAGTGTCTGCCATTAATCATTTGTATTGAAAATGGATAAAGGTCACGCAAAGTTACCAGGATATAGCTTTGTGTGTTTTTGTTCAAGCTTTTAATTTTCTGACTAAAAAAGATATTTGAGAAAAATCAATTAAACAAAACAAAGCAAGAAAGATAAGAAATTGACTGCACTCAGTATTGCTTTGTATAAATTTTGAATGGATTTAGAGCCAAGTATTGATTTCATTTTGCTTTACACTTCAGCATTTCGACTAAAGAATGAAACGATGCATTTTACCTTACACAATTTCCTAATGGATTTAGGTGCAGTTTGACTACTCACTGTTGTCATCCTACTTGCTGAAAAAACAAATTAATAGAATCGGGAAACATGATTACTGCAAAACTCCTCTTACTCACTTCAGTTCCTGAACAGAAGATAACAAGTTAATGGATAGCAGTCTGGTTTGTGTGCTGTCCATGGGATGATTGGCTTTTATGTTGCAGTTATAAACCAGAGATGCAGCCACCTCCAGACTTGCTTTACTCCTGCTGTCAGATGTGAATGATGATGCAGAGAAATGAAAAAGGCCAGTACACAGCAGGAGGACCAGGGCAAGAAAGTTCTTACTTACACTGATAAAGTAAAGAGATAATTTACAGCATATTTTCTTTTAAAAATAGTGAAATGTAATTTTCAGAAATGAGTTATTAGAATGTGATTTTTGTTTTTTTCTTTATTTGCTCTCAAAAGGATTCGATACTTCTTTGCCCCTGGGGAGAGACACCGGTAAGGCTTATAACAGAAGTGTTGGTAAAACAGACACACAGTTTGTGTTTTGTCAGACTTTTTCTTTCCACTGTGTGCATAGGCAACGGGGTTAATTAGGAAACCAACTTTAGAGATGCATTTCAAAGGATGAAATTAAAAATTAACCGACAGCCCTTTTTACGCCAAAGGGAACCATGGTGGGTAAACAAGGAGAACACCATGTCCTGGTTTGAAGGTTTGAAAAAAAGCAGCTGGCTGTTCCCAAGGCATAATAAGGAACAGAGCTACTGAAGCAGGTAATGTGATCAAAGCACAACGTGTTCCTTTGACATACATTCCTTAAAAATATCTGCTGAAGCTTTAATAGAAGTAAGTAATGGATATTTTGAAATATATATTGAAAGAAGAAAAAGAAAGAAAATGGCACATTATAGGATTAGCTAACCTAACCAGGTTAGATGTCAGGAGTTTTAAATTATGTTTATTAACTCTTTGAGGTGTTGCCTAGAGGTCAGTATTGAGCCAAATGCTGCCCTCTAAGCACTTTAGGCACTTTTTACTTGTATACTCACTCAGGCAACAGGTCTGAACAAAATTATGGTAGGCCTAGAACAGACTGAAAATAATGGGTGCGTTTGATTTCAGAGCCTGAATCCTTCAGCGATCCGAGCTACCTGAACTGGGTCCTTCGAGGTCAGTGAAAATAAGGTAGCAGGAAGAGTTTTGGCTATGGATTCAAAAAGGTCCAGTCCTCTACGGCTTTTACCGCTCGTACGATCTTTCGCCTAGCAGTTGACACACGAAGCAGTCAAAGAAAGGACACTGGACTTATCATTACTTTTCTGGGTCCTAATAACATTTTGGAGGAGCTTTAGCAGCAGTAGTGTCATTGTGAATGTCAGATTTATAGTCCCCACCCTGCAGATATACTGGAATCAGTGCTTTAATGTCAGGGGCTTCAAAATAATTACATTAAAATCCAAATACATGTATTAGTAAAATAAGAAAGTCAAAATCATTTCCTAAAATATTGATAAGAAATGTATAAACTGTGCAAAGTATTTTTAATACATTTGAAAAAAATATCGCTCTCGCCACTAGGGGTTCTTGCAGCACCCCCAGCACCCCGCTTCCCGCAGCCATAGCATCACATCTCATAACATTATTTGGTAAAGGGTATAAAACCATCTCCAAACAGCTTGATGTTCACTGTAATTACAGCTGCACATATTCAAAAATCTAAGATCTATGGGACTCTAGCAAACCTCCCTGGATATGGCCACAAAAAGAAAAGAAATGACAAATCATAGACACTAATAATGAAAGACCAATAATAAGGAAAATCATTGTCAGATCGTACCATGCACTGTCAATTCTGCTGAGATGAGCCAATAGGAACACAGGCCCGCCCATGACAAGTTTTTCAAATCAAGAGAAAAATCCTGAATCTGGAGCAAACACTTAAGTTTTGAGAGAGAAGTTGAGAGTAATTAACAATATTTGAGAGTAATTTATTTTTGAGAGAGGTTTTTCCTCTTGGAAATAATTTCTAAAAGTCAATTTATCTTGTATTTATTAATAATATTAATAATATTTTATCTTAATTTGTCTCTAATAACACCAGTTTTTGCTATTAGTGTTATTTTTTTCCCTTCAAATGTGATTTTTTTTCTTTCCAGTATATAAATTAAAAATTTCAAAGTATTCTGAAGTGGCCTTCTATGAGGCCTGACCTCAGCCTATTGAACATCTTTAGTGGAAGCTGAAACATACTGTCTGGAAAAGTCACCCATCAAGCCTGGAGAAAAAAAAATGGAGCATTTTGCTCATGAGGATTGGGACAAAGTACCTGCTGAGAGGTAAAGAAGTCTCATTGACAGTGTACAGGATTGCAATCATTGCCCCATAATGTTGTGCAAAAAAAACCAACATAGATCTAATAGCGCCACCATTTTCTCCAATTCTGGTTCATGAGTTTACTCTTTAAAATCACTCTGCATGGTTGAAAAGCAATGTCTGACTTTTCCAGTTTCATAGAATTTTTATATAATATTACTTTTGTTACACTCATGTTATTTCTGTTAACATTGTAGGTTTTTCTTTCATTAAACGAGGGGAACTAATAATGTTGTCCAAATATGTCTAAAAATGATCTATCCAAACTTACCAACTTTCTCCTTTCCAAATATGCATAGCATTGCCCTGAGTAAGATCATCTGATTTGTTAAAATGTTTTTTATCATCTAAACAGAAATTTTCATAATGAACCTAATCTTAAAGTCTATGTGGGCATTTTTTAAGGTCAGTCAGGTCTGGGCTTAACTGCAATCTGAACCTTAGTAATATGTCGATAATAATTAAAATCCGGGTTGGGGAGGATATACTCCCCATAGTGGAGGAGTTTAAGAATTGGGGTCTTGTTCACGAATGAGGGGAAGATTAGCGGGATATCGATAGGCAGATTGGTGCAGCATTTGCCATGAAGCGTGCGCTGTACCAGTCTGTTGTGGTGAAGAGAGAGCAGAGGCAAAAAGCAAAGCTCTCGACTTACCCGTCGATCTACGTTACTACTCTCATCTATAGTCATGAGCTTTGGGTCAAGAGCGAAAGAATGAGATCCCGGATACAAGCGGCTGAAATTAGTTTTCTCTATAGTGTGTCTGAGCTCTCCCTTAGAGATAGGGTGAGGAGCTCAGTCATCCAGGGAGGACTCAGAGTAGAGCAATTGCTCCTCCACATCGAGAGGAGCCAGTTGAGGTGGCTCGGGCATCTGATTAGGATTCCTCCTGGACGTCTCCATGGTGAGGTGTTCCAGGCACGTCCCACTGGAAGGAAGCCCAGGGGGAGACCCAGGACATGCTGGAGGGACTATGTTTCTCGGCTGGCATCGGGGCGCCTTGGGGCTGGCCCGAGTAGCTGGGAAGAGGGACATCTGGGCCTCCCTACTGAAGCAGCTACCGCCGCGAAGCAACCATAGATAATATAAGCGGAAGAAGATGGATGGATGGATGGATGGATGGATGGATGGATAATTAAATCCAAGGTATTATACTTCATAGTTTAGGACACATACAAACACATCTTTCTGTGAAGCAGATGCACAAAAACAAATTCAATCATAGAAATTACGAGTTAATGCTTATCCACAGCAGAACAATTGATCAGTTTGTCAATGGAATTTTCTAGATATGCGTTGAAATGCTGCTCATAAATAACCTTTGCCTAACTTTTGTGTCTGGTACTTCCAGCAGACTTCCACTCTCATCCTCCAAATTTAAATAATTCCCATAACTTTGTTCTCTAGGTGAAAAACTGACCAGTAAAATGTTGCTACAGATGCCAAGAAGTGATAAAGAGCAGTTTGAAAAGCATTGAAGGAGACAAGCACATCCCTTGACTGATGGAAAGGAATTCTTGATTTTATTGAGGCATATTACTGCAGTGCTAATCGAATAAAGTCACCATGATAGAAGTTAATTGAACCATAATGGCATTATTGATTATGTTGACATCATCTAGATGGCCCTATAATGGAATGTGTGCTTGTGAATTCTAATTGCAGTGCTAGATTGGCATTTGGGAATCTTCTGCTTCATGTGAGATTGAAAAAAATACAATCAGACAAACAGAATAAAAGTCACACCTTAACGCAAAATCACTTGAAGAATTGAAACCAGATTCACGCATAAAAGGCTGGAAACTGTGTATATTCTCTTGTACTAGCAAACAATATGAATTCATGTCTACAAATACAACTGTTTAAGAGAATTTTGGGGGAACAGGTTTTTAAGTAAGGAGTCGGATTAAGTAAAAAGATTAGCACTGCTTTTTAAAAGGTAAGTGTTTTTAGTTTGACCTAATTTTTATCCCTGCAATGTTGTAGAAAATGTGGAAACATGTTAGCGTCGTTGGAGGTTAATGTTTGGCACAAGGACATTTGATGAGTGACAGGTCTGGGGATTAAATCCCAAATCAGAAGATGATCACTTACCCAGTGTTGGGAGCTGGAGAAATTCCACCTTTCTCCAGCAGAGTCCGCCGTGGATCCTCTGAGGGAGCCTCCTGCACAGCTGCAGCTCGTCTAGATCATCAGAGGATCCACTACTTAAGCTGTCTTCAGACCTTGCCTCAACGCCGCAGTGTTTTTCCAGTTGGTCAGCGCTTAAGCCTAGATCCTCAGAGTATTTCGATGACTTTTGAATCCAGCTTGGATTCTAATCCCTGTTTCTGTTTTCCAGGAAACCTGTGCCTCCTCTGTGAAAGCTCAGGAAGAGCTAACCTGCCGAGCCGACCCTCAGAGCGAAACCTGAAGATTCACAGAGAACCTCCAAGCAGCTCTGGACTAGAGCTGGAAAACCCAAAGCCAAGGTCTGTTCTAAGTAGACGTGAGACGCTGAAGCAGCAAACGGACTCTGCTGATGAACTCTTCTCCAGAACCAACAGTGACTCTCCCAAAGCTAACCTCAAGAACCCTCAAGGTACAATCAGTAAACTTCAGGAAATCAAACCTCCGTTGACAACGCTAACTGAACTATCTCTCACGCAGACCCCGGTGAACCAGAATCCAGGCCCCGAACCTGAACCAGTATATTCTGTGTGTTTGTCCATAAATAAACTGTTAAACTTTCATCCTTGTGTCCGTCAGTGGTGTTCTGCATTCTTGGGTCGCTTTTAGTGAACCCATCATGACACCCAGTGAGTCGGGGGAACTCTTGGGCTGGATAATTGACAAGAGGGCAAACAATGAGAAATCTTGCAGTAAAAAAGATAAGATAAAAAGGGGTGAGTGATTTCCATTAAAAGGATGAGTTACCATTTTTTATATTCACATTTTCCCACCAATTGTTGGTTTTGGTAAAGGGAGGGCCAAACAATTTGCTAGAGGCTCACAAAAATAAAGTGTATCTGGAGAATGGATTGAACATTGGGACAGTTAGGAATTAGGGAAGCTAATTTATGTTTCCTATAGTGTCAAATGGGAAGATAAATAGGTTAAGAGAATATGTATAATCAAAAATTAAATTTTATGTTTAAATGGAACTATTTTAACCCAACTGAAAGCCTGTTTCAGATCAGTTCTTGCCTTATAGTATCAATTGAAAAGTCCAATGTAATCCATGTTAATGATATTGTTGGGATCTGGAGGTCTGTCCACCTTTCTCCAGCAGAGGGCGCCCTAGGCCTCCTGGAGCTGAAGCTGACTACCACACCTGCGGCTCGTTTGCTCATTAGGAGACCAGCATTTAAGCAGTGGCAGAGCAACACTCCAGTGCCGAGTGTTAAGCCAGTTACGGTTAGCAAGCCTGAGCCAACCGACCTGTCTGATTCTCTGACTCCTCTGAAACCTGAACCAGAACCTAACCTGTTTTGTCCTCTCTGCTTCCTAGGAAGAACCTGACTGAACTCTGGAACTCTGGAAGAGTTTCTCAGCTGAACCCAGCTTGTCTGATCTCAGAAGAACCCTGGAAAGTCAAACTATCAGAACCTGCCTGCCCGCTCTCAAGAAGAGAACTGGAAAGTAACTCTGATCTGAACACTGCAAGGTCTGAAGTCAAGCCCTGCCTCTGCCAAGCCCTCTGCCTACCTTCTGCCTCTGGACCCTCCTGGTTCCCTCCCTCAGCCGCTCAGCCAAAATCACTGAACAGGTACAGACCTGCATTAACTCTACTAGCAACTGAATTTGGACCTCAGCTAACCGAACTGTCCCTCTCTGCAGAGTACCCTGTTGTGACCATGTTATTTTACATTGTGTTTCAATAAACTGTTGAACATTTTCCTCTGAGTCTGTGTGTTCTGCATGTGGGTTAGAAACCTTGATCCCAACATGAAAGATATGTTATAATTCTAGAACATTTATGAAAAATTATTTTTTCATTCATTTTTGGTGGAAAGTTGCAGGGTCTGGATGGGCCCCTCCTCTCCCTTGGACCCTGGAAATGCCCCCTGTTGGTAGGCATGGTTTTTTACCAACTGACTCAATTTACAACCTTATGGCTGCTTTCACTATCAGCTTCTCTATTATACAGTCAAAGACCTAAACCCCTCTCAATCAACACAAGATCCATACATTTAAAAACCCAAACTAATGAAGAATACGTTAGTAGTAAGAATACGTTAGTAATAAGAATACGTCATCAAAATTCCTGCCAACTTAGTGAAGTCAGAGAATGAAGAAAACAGGGAGGCCATGAAAGGTAAAAAATGAGATTTAAAGGAAAAGAAGCCATGGAAATGAAATGGATACAATGAAACAAAAATATACAGTCTAAATTTTTGTGACCTCACAGTCATCAGCAAATGTGGCATAATAAAACCTATCTTCATAAGGTGGCACAAAAAACATAACAGAGATAGTGTAAGTATGACCACAAGTATGCCTGGATACAAGGAGTAATTAATAACACCTGCTGTTATTCCAAATTAGTTCACTGAAGGAATGTAATAGTCTATAAACTCCCAACAACTTAATCCAGTATAGTGAGCCATTTCATTATTGAGGAGGACTTTAGTATGTTGTGGGTGAGAAATGCTTATGATATTACAGCAAATCTTTATTAAAGGTAAGAGATTAATTCTTGATGCTGCCTTTTTAACCTGATCTTACTGTATGTTCCAGGCGTTTAGAGTTTCTAGCCTAATTCTTTTCAGGAAGTCAATTCATTAAAAAAGTCAGGAGGTCATCGAAACAGTTAGTGTCTACTTTTTTTTGAAAGGTAAATGTAGTCAGCTAAATAGTTAATCATAGAAACCCACATAACTCTAGATTCAGTTCACTTGAGACTTGTCCACTCAATAATTCAGGTTCTTAAGCCTTTTATTTAAATCTCTATCAAATATTTATCCATAGCTGGAACCTCTTGTAACCTCCTTGCTTTTATGATCACCATTTAGGTCATTTAAGCTGGCTTGACAGTTTATGTCCTCCTGGAACACCAGGTGTCGACATGTACTGTAGACCATGCTAGCTGCTTGTATTGAACACTAAAACACTAGAAGAGCTGCCTAGGTCAGGTAGAAGGTGAAGTGAGATGACTGATTCCCCTTGGAGGTTTCAAGGCTTGGAAATAATGGCAGATATTGACAACATATATATATATATATATATATATATATATATATATATATATATATATATATATATATATATATATATATATATATATATATATATATATATATATATAGTATTGTCAATATATTTAAAATGTAAAATGAAGAGATCTTAATATTCAAACGTAGAGAATAAAGTCCTGTTGCAGTTTGTGGACATGGGACAAGCACATTTACATGACTTTTAAGCAAAATAGGCTAAAAGTAATGGGCTGTCCAAACTGAATATTCCCGAAATACACTACTTAGACTATTATGAAGTTGACAAAACTGTGAGAGGGAAATACATGTAGAAGAAAGAGGTGAATCTCGACAACAGATAGATATGACGGATTGAGTATTTTTTTTAACTTATACTATACTATATAGTTATAGTATATGTAAACTATAAGAAATATTTTTCATTTTCCTGTTTGCCATCCTCACATTTGTATTTATGTTACTTTTTGTCAGTTCATGTGACTGCAGGGCATTGAACAAAATGATTCAGCAAACAATTATTTCTAATACATAGAAAACCAAATGATTTTGACAATCTTACTTGATTCCTTTTCAGAAACACTATAACCCTAAAAGTACATCTTCCATCATGCTAACCAAGAACATTTCTTACAGGTGAAGATAATCACCAAGTAGAGATTGCCAGATCAGACTTCATGTGGAGAAAAATATGCCAAAGCAATTATCTCTGTATTCTTTCCAAAGCAAACCAATACATTGCTTATACTATTAACTGCATATGAATAAAATCCTTTAAATTCAGAGCACACCCATTAAAACACAATTTCTTGAAGAATTAGTTTTATTTTTTAACACTTCTACTTAGTAGGTGTGAAGTCTAAAAAAAGAAACAAATAAAGAAAACCACCTTTCGTCCATCATCAAATCATATCAAATACTCACATATGTCATTTTACAGACTGGCCGTTAGTCTTCTAATTACTACTTAAAACTTCTGTCACATTTTTATTAATGAATAAATCAGTTTGGCCTGAGCTGCAATATGAGACTCAAGGGCAATCTGTTTGTGGTAAGATATGACATACAGTAAATGTGTCTACTTACATGGCAACTGAATCTTCTGCCTACTGCGCAGCCTTTCCAAGCACAGCAGCATCCCATCTGGGAACAGCTGTGAGGTGGGAGGGAGAGGTGTGGAAGAAACCCTTTGTCAGAATAAGCCTGGAAAAAGACCTGTGGCATATTTTTAGACTGCTGGAGGAAAGGACTATTCTAATGAATGAGCAAAGTGCTTGTTTTTCAAACATGGAAGCTGGCATCAGAGCTCGTTTGCCTGGATGTGTGTTTCCTAGACGGGGCCGCCTATGATACTGGTTGACAGTTAACCATTTGTATCTTTGCTTCTTTCTAAAAAATCTGCTTCTGTCTCCTTGAACCCCAGTCTGCCTCGGCAGATGGCCGCTCACACTGAGCCTGGTTCTGCTGGAGCTTTCTTCCTGTTAAAAGGGATTTTTCCTCTCCACTGTCACTACAAGTATGCTTGATGTGAGTGATTGCTGTGGAGTCAATGATTCAATGCAATCAACGGTTTTCATTACAAAGAAAACCTCGAACCTATATGACTCTATGATCTGCTTGAATTGTCCCTGTAAAGTTTCTTGAGATGACGTGTTGTGAATTGGTGCTATATAAAAAAACTGAATCAAATTAAATTGAAAAATATGTGGTTGACTATTGATTGATTGTTCATTCATTTAAATTACATTATTTATGCCTAAGGCTAGGTTTATATGTTTTTCATTGAACAGGACACCAGGATGCAGGTGCAAAAAGTTATGCAATCATGCTGCCTCCCAGGAAAAGCCCTGCAAGCTGCTGTGACACGAGGCTGTGGACCTCCAAATTCTTGTGCATTAATTTGGCATAGACAGTACGCCCAAGCCTTAGCCTTAATATCTAGAACGGGAGTCAATTATATTAGGACCAGACTGTGATTTCCATAAACCTTCTGCTTTCCATAAACCTTCCGAATACTTCAAGTATTCGGAAGTTTGTATATAAATTCCAACCTTAGACCTGAGGCTAACCCCAAACCTAAGAAGCGAAATTGCCCTCATTGAGGAGTGGTCCCCACAAGTACCTGTGAGTCCCCGCAATGTACCATATTTAACATAAACTGGCCTTACACGTAGCCCACAAACTAACAAAAACAAGTGCACACACACACACACACACACACACACATTGGAGGTTCTTCTCCGCTGTGCCCTTTTTAAATGAATAGCACTCAGAGATTGATTTGTTTGCTGACGCAACAATTCTCCACGTTTAACTTAAAAGCTACTGGCTATAACTCAGAGCAACAATTTCAGCGTCTTGAATGATTAATGCGGTTTTTATATCTTTATGTAAATATTGTTCCAAAGTGTAACACGCACATGTGCAGGAGCAGATTTATAGATGTCTTTAGGAGCTGCTGCATAAAGTGCCTTTGCATCAGTGTTTGGATCCCATGATTAGCTTTTCACATTTTGTCCTGTTACAATTTGAAATTTACACATATCATTGGGGATTCCATATTACAGAGAGGCATAGAGGAAAAATATACATGGTTTTTAGTAATATTATACAGTAATGGTTGTATAACTGCCTCTTGAGGCAAACAGACCTTCTTGCTGCTAACTTTTTTCAACGGCTTTATTCTTGGCACTCTTTCACATAGGATTGATTTATTGAAGTGCAATATTATTTTATGTTCTGATGACTTAAGTTCTTACTGTACCTTAGCTGTGAGCTCTTCCAAAGTTACCATCAGTCCCTTGACTCTACTTTTGTTTTTATGGATGATGGACTCAACAGTTCTTAATAAGAGGGTCAGAGCTTCTGAAATAGTTTTATAATCTTAACGAAATATCTTCATAAAATATGAACAGTTTCAATCGTCTGTATTTGTATTCTATATCTACCTACTGATGTAAAATAGTTTTATGGATTTGTTGAAAAGTAGCTTGCATATTGTTCAGTTTTGACTGTTCAATTTCCTCTCTGATGAAAAGGTAAAATGTTTCTGACTCGACTGTTTTGCTGACATTTAAAGATAAGCACCTTTTTTTATGAATGTCAAGTGAGTTCTTAGTAGAAGCAGTATACAAACAGGCTAATCTATCAGTCTTTGCACACAAGAATAAAATATATAAGCCATTTGTTTTTCTTAGTGTGCCAGTACTGAGCTCCACTAAAATAGATACAAGATAAGAAAAACTAAGGGCAACCTTTTCCAACCATAAAGACACAGCTGTCATTTTTGAGGGACACTGTTACAAGACAGGACATTTCAAGTTTCCTGATATGTGACAAAGGCCTTCACACATTTATAGGCCTTCCATCAACACAGCATCAAATAGATTTCTTTCACCCTAAGGGCTCATTCAATCCTCTGGTCCTGCTGGTCCTTCACATTTCTGACATTAAACCCTCAAACCATGACACATATGGCCCATATTGGTATTTTTAAGCATCTACAGTGTCACATTGGGAAGTATAATTGACAATTGTCAAATTTGAGAGCAGCTCCTCCATCACTGTCATCGGATGTTGTAGAATGTGTAGGAGAGCAGGTGAATCATATAGATTTTTTGCCAGCAGATAATCTTTTGGTATCATCAGTTCCTACAAATCCTTTATGATTCATGCTTTTAAAATCGGGGTCCTTCCTATGCATTAATAATATGTACACTAAAAGTTAGACTCACAGCATTATCAAACCTGAATAGGCTGATTGAGAGGAGATTAATTTCAAATGCTCTCAGATATGGTCTTCTTTGATATTCGTATTTCATTGTTTGATAACATAAACAATCTTTTTTATATTTATTTTTTATTTGGTAAAGGCATAAACCATTTCTTTACAGAATTTTATAAATTGTTTACATTTTCTTTCCCAAAGGTGTTGATTTATAAATACAAACAAAACTAATTACAGAAGTCAAGACAAATACAAATACATAATTAAGAAAAAAGAAAAAACATATATAAAGTTTAGAGAGAACACTTTAATATGTCAATCCATACACATTCTATTCCTATCCATTCCAAAGATGAAAATTATTACAGTTAAAGTTCCAGAGCAGTTAAGGATTTCTATCTCCATAAGTACAGGTGTCCATGTCTCTCTAAACTATTAATCTTTAAACTGTAATTATGCTGTTATTTTTTCCATTCCCATCACTTCCTTAACTCTTTCCCAACAAATGTCGGTGCTCGGGCATTGTGACTTTAGCCAGAAGATTATTATTTTCTTTGCTATCATAATTAATATTTGAATAATTTTCTTTATTCTATTTAACAATGTATTGGGTAAAATGCTCAGCAGGAATGTTTGTAAATCTAGGTTAAATTTTTCTTTGTAAATAGTTTAAATATTTTTCCTTACATCATTCCAATATTCTTTAATTTTGGGACAATCCCAGAATATATGTTTGTAGTCTCTTTTCTGGCCACAGCCCCTCCAACACTTGTCGTACATTTTACTGTATTTCGATGAGATACTTGGTACAATAAATAATTGCATTTTTGATTTCCATTCAAACTCTTGCCATGAAACACTACTCAACATTGTATGTCCTACTATGAAGGGTTCCTCCCACCTTTCTTTTGATATTAATATATTTCCTTCTTTCTCCCATTCCTGTTTTATATCCTCATTATCATCTACTTCTATCTGTGGGGCTTTATACAACTTTGAAATGACCTTTTTAGTAGTGTTGACAATATTTTATGGGTCCGTCGCCCTTTTTAATTAAATTTGTTGGAAAAGAGAACCTGAAGTTCCAACAAAACATCACAATGGAAAGAAATTGGATTTTAGTAACTTCAAGCTGCCACACTCCCTCCACACTCCCTCCCTCTACTTTTACAGAGAATGGTCAAAAAAGATTTACATTACAGCTGTGTAGACTAAACTGGTTCAAAATTTATAGAAAAAAGGCAAGATTCAGAGACAATAAAATTATGCTTTGATTATCAGAATCACAATCAGAATCGCGAGGGGGGGGCGGAATCATTTCAGGGAGGCGTTATAGAGATCGATGACCACAGGTAGGAATGATTTCCTGTGGCGCTCTGTGGTGCATCTGGGTAGGAGGAGTCTTCTGCTGAAGGAGCTCGACTGCTGGACCAGTGTGTCGTGGAGAGGATGTGAGTCATTGTCTAAGATGGACTGAAACCTGGACAGCATCCTCCTCTCTGCCACGGTGGTCAGGGTGTCCAGCTGCTCCCCCACAACATCACCAGCCCTCCTGATCAGTTTGTTCATTCTGTTCTTGTCAGCGACCCTCAACCCACTGCCCCAGCATGTGACAGCAAAGAAGAGCGAACTTCTTAAAGGAACTTAAGTCAAATAGTATATGAAAGAGAAATGTAAGCATTGGAATAAATGAAAACAATATCTTTACAATGTAATGAAATGGATGTGCCACCCATAAATTTAACTTATCTTTCTAACTAGTCAGTTTTCCAACGGTGTAAAACAATTTTATGTATTTTCATACCTCTGGAGAGAAACACAATTTCACAAATTACTATTTCTGTTCTGCAACAATTTTCTAAAATCCTGGAAAAGTTATTCAGAGGGAGACTGAGTTACTTCTCTGCAAAGCACCTGTAACCTTTGAATAGTCAGTATGGTTTTCCTTAAAGAAGGTCTTATTCAGGAAATCAGTTATTCTTCAGATATGCATTGTAGAAGTTTTTTTTTATCTTAAAAAATAATTTGCCACTATAAATCATTATGAAATAAGGAGGGGTGAGAAGTTTACAGAAGAACAGGAAACTATTTGTTAAGATGGGAGAATTTCAGTCCAGATGTTGAACACTGTGTGTGGTGTTCCACAGAGGTTAGAATTTGGTCCTACATTATTCCTTCTTTGCAATATTTGATTTATGTAACAAACCATAAATATATTTTTTTGAAACTGATACAAATATTTTAGCTTGTGGGGGAAATTTGGACATCGTTGCCTCCTAATTTATCAGAATTAAAAGCTGGTTTGATATGAATAAGTTATCATTTCATTTGTGCATGAAAATGTATGATATTCACAAAATATAATCAAAAGCATACAGACTATCTAAATGTAAATGTGTTAACATGGAAAGAATGCATTAAAAGCAAAATTCAAGGGATGATAATAAAAGTCTGTTTGCTGGAATGTTTGGTATGTATTTCTTTTGTTATTGGTGTCAGTTCTGAAATCAGAATTAAGGATTGTGCTGGGGTAAATGTATGTTACTTATGTTAGAAGAATTGGCTTGTAAATTCACATGATTCATATGACCTGTCAGCTGCAACCTGTTCCCAATCACCAGTGCCAGATTATTATCAGCCATTGGTAAGTTTTATCCAGGATTCTTGTATACCTGCCTGCCTGATTCTGAACCGGTTCTGCCTCCTGATTATCTGAACCTGCCTGAACCCTATCTGATCGGTCATAGTGTGTTTTTGGATTTCTGACCTGTTTTCTGTGACCTGACCTTGCTCTCGGATTCTCCCCTGGATTGTCTCTGGATCTGGGATCACCTGGACTTTCTCAGGAAAAGATGTTTTCTTTTTCTTGATGCTGAAGTTGCTATAGATTGGTTATTAAATTAATATTAATTGGTTTTTGACCACTTTGAGCTGTTACTTGACGGTAACTCACTGCAAGATTGTCAAACTTGTAACTGCCACAATTGTTATCATCAGGCCTTTTGACAATTCTATGGTACTGTACTACCAGCGGATAGCGTCACGTCTGCTCATGTCTACTCATTGCGCTGGAACTATGTTTAATAAAACAAGACTATCAAAACACTAAAGTGTTTAATTTTAATTTATCATGATCAAATTTTGTGGTCTTTTTTTTTTTTTACAGGCATATTACATGACTATTCCCCTCTAGGTTTTGTTTTCACACCTGGGAAGGGGTCTTTAGAAATAATAACAGGCTATATTTTCTCTACATAGATACACTTTGTTTTCTCTCTGTTTGATCCTGGTTAAACTACATCTTCAAGCATTTTAGTATATAGAGTAAACATTTGGGTACTGAAGAATAATATTGACACTACTTGAATGACCTATTGACATTCGTTATGTTTTGATTTTTAAATTTGCCACTTTTCTAATGCAGTTGTTAAGCTGGACTACATTCCTTGGTTGCAATAGCTTTAAAGCAGCATTTAGCACTTTTAAAAGTGCTATATGAATAATTCTTTATTCAGAAGAATTCTATGGTTGGTCAACTTTTATCTATTAATAATGCTTAAATTGGCATTCACTTTGTAACTTCCTATTGCATCTAACATTAACACTTTTTTTATATTAGTCCACCTTTACTGATTGTGGTAAGAAACAGGCTTTACTTGCTTCATTAAAAATAATTTCAAAATATCCTTTTTATCCCATTTATTCCAGTATTCAATTCAATTTCAATTTAGTTTATTTATATAGCGCCAAATTCACAACACATGTCATCTCAAGTCACTTTACAGTTCAACCAGATCATACAGTCAAATTGATACAAAGTTTTCTGTCTAAGGAAAACCAGTTGATTGCATTGACTCATTGACTCAAATACAATCCCTCACACTAAGCATGCTTGTAGCGACAGTGGAGAGGAAAAACTCCCTATTAACAGGAAGAAACCTCCAGCAGAACCAGGCTCAGTGTGAGCGGCCATCTGCCGAGGCCGACTGGGGTTCAAGGAGACGGAAGCAGAGACACAAAATGCAGCTGTAAAAGGCGGCCCCGTCCAGGAAACACACAGCCAGGCAGACGAGCTCCGAGCCAGCTCCCATTCCAGAGGACGAAGAGAGCACATCCAGTCAGTCATGGTCAGAGAAACAGGACTACACTGGAAAACAGGCCGATCTCCAACATCTATGAACAAGGGTGTTGATGGAAGCAGCACAGCTGATGTTTCTTTCCAGGATGACGTCACAGCCAAACAGGAACAGACGAGGCAAAGCTACTCTGAGGAAAAGCAGAGAGAGCAGAAGGTTAGAGATTGAACTAACAGATTCTGCAGAATAGGAAAACAGAGAGAGAATGAAGCAGAATGATGAAATGGGGGTCCCTATGTCCTCCAAAAGTCTAAGCCTATAGCAGCATAACTATAGAGTTAGTAACCACAACTTACATGCTTGAAGTATTGTAATGCCCACTTCCGTTATGTGTCTCTAGAATTACATTGTAGATGTTATCAATATTTACATTTCTTGTGAGAGTTAACCTTTATTAAACATTATATACTGCAGGTGGCAATCCATGTTTTCATGCTGAGTTGTGTATTCAGGCAGAAACTGAAATACCGATACTGAAGTTCATCAGAGTTTCATCTGAAGTTGTGTGTAGAGACAAGGAACGCATGTAAGCAGGAGGATGGATCAGACCCCACAGAGTTTGTGTAAATGAAAGAGACAAGTCAAATTCTTTCACCTTGAGTCTTTCTGCAATTGTGACTTAATGGAAGTATTTACATCTAAACTGTACTGCTTTTATCATGAGTTTGTCAATTCCCATCTCTTGCAATTTGTGTTTATGCAATCACTGGCAGAAGTGATTAGTCATGAATAATGCATTTTATGTTTAAAATTCAACACTCAGGCTTTGATTTGCACAGCTATATTTTTTTCTCATCTCCCATCACTTATTTGAGATTCTCCGCCTCCGCTAGCAATTTTGGTTAAATAATTCACATGGAGCAATAATCAAATGGAATGGATCCCACAGTATATGTATTTCCTTCGCTTTAAGTGCTGTCCTGTTTTCCCTCTGAATGATATCTGAGAGGCAACCTCCCAGCAGCTCTTCTGTAGCTGCCAGTTAGGATGTGAGGCTGGCAGGCCAACAAGAGCTGTGGAACAAACCAATTCCTTGCGGCAATCCATGGCAAAGAAACGCAAGCAAGACTTTTTAGCTTGTTATCAATCCACATATGCTGAAGGAGATGGAGGAGTGTGGTGGGTGGGGAGCCGTTGGGCGGAGGTTTCTGATGGGATTTTCCCTTCCATAACACTTCTTTTGCTCAGTGCTTGCGTAAATAAAGCCAGCTTAAAATGCTTAATTATATTATGTAAGCTCCAAGATCAGAGAACATATGAAAGGCTCCCTATAAGTGTGTGTGTGGGGCTGTATGTGTGGATCTGGTTCACATCATTAAATATCCTCCGTTATGCTTTTACATACTCATATTCCATACTGTGGAGAGGCTCAATATACTCTGATGATGTCTAGGATTATAGAATTTTCTTTTTTCTGAATTGCATGTTTATTAGTGTTGGAGTACCACTAAAAAACTGTTTTAAAGGACTGTTGGATATATTGACTGTAAGTTGGTGTCTATTTTGTTTGGCATATATTATATAATATTTAGTGGCATAGTGTTTGCTTTTACCTTTTTATTAATGAATTGGATTATGCAAGGTTTTAAGAAGTACAACATGTATTTATGTGTACAGGTAGAAAGAGCCTGTATAATTCTAAAGTATTCTCCTGTGTTCAAAAAATGATACTGAATTACAACTTTTAGATTTCCCAATTGGTACATTTGCCTTTATTTCATGATATTTCAATTTATTTACTTGTGTCTTTTTTAATCCTGCATAACTGAATATACAGCTAAACATTTAGGGTTTTGTATTTTATTACTTACCTAAACCCTTCATTCACTCTGGAGAATAACAGGCAGACTGAGCCCACCATTTTTTTATTAATCTTTCATATTGTAAAGCTTCTAAACTGATTCCCATGCATGGTGCTGCAGTCTTCTTTTGCCAAACACCTGACTTTAATAATTGGCTTATTAGTAAATTTCTGCAGAACTTGATGGCTGATGAGTAGGAAATGCAATCTTTTTAATCATGATTACTTGAAAAGAGACACATCTGAAAAAATGCAGTGCAAAACTCCTTGAGGAAAATGATTTGGTACAACTACTCTGAATCACTGCCCTCACATGTTGGCTGTGTTAGATCTCACAACTAGATAAAAAAAATCATTCAAATAGTCATATTCTGACCTCTTATCTAAGCTGAAGAAATTTATGTCATTGCTTTTGCCTGAGACAGCATTTGTGTTATGAGCCTAACCTCTCAGTTAGGCTGTCCTGGGTGAATGGCGTCCTTGATGATTTTCCCAGCCCTTTTCAGACACCTCTTCCTTTAGATGTCCACTGTTGTGGAAACTGCTGCTCCAGTCATGCACTTGATAGCTTTCACCCACATTTTGCAACGCCATCCAATCTGAAGCAGAGTAGCTCCTGCACCAGACAGTGATGGACATGTTGGTCAGGATGCTTTCAGTAGCGTAGCAGTACATGTCTGAGGACAGGGTTTTTTTTTTTTTTTAGAATCCTCTGGAAAAAGAGGCGCTGCTATGCTTTTTCAGCAGCAGGGAGGAGCCGGTCATCTGGGTCAGTTTCCTTGCAGATGTGAACTGCCAGGAACCTGAAGCTGTTCACCTGCTCAATTGCTGTCCCTGTGATGTGGCTGGGTACACTTGTGTTTAGAGTGATGGTTAATGAATAGTGAATATCTAGCTAGATCTGTACATCCGCTGACCTGAAAGCTGAGTTGTGGCATTCAGCAGCGGATGAACATCCAGTTTCACCAAATGCTTCTGGCTGGGGTACACAGTATAATGATCTTTTTCTGTGAATTAGGCATAATGGTCCAAGTCTGCCTGAGTGAAGATGCTCTAGTCTGTGTTCTTTAACTGGTCCTGGAGCACAGCTCCTGCCACACCTTAATGACAGGTGAATGCTTGAAGGCGGGGTAAATACTGGATGTGTGGAACATGGAAAGATGGTCTGATTGTCCAACGTGGGGAAGGGTCCTCATCTGGTGTAACAGGAGACATGTTGATGGAATCTGAGAAGGAATTTTTTTTAAGTTGGAGTGGTCGAAGTCATCCGCAGCACTAAAATCAGCCTCAGGGTGTTTGGTCTTGTGTTTTCTAATGGCTGCTTCAATCAGCCTTGCTGATCAGTCTTGCAACTTTCATTGCAGTGAGACTGATGAAAGTAAAATCTCTGCTGAGATAATAAGGTCTGATTTAACCCTTAAAAGTCCACATTAAGAGAGGAGTGTCTCTCAGTAGTAGCAGAGCCCATGCACCAAGCTCTGCTGATATACAGGTGCTGGTCATAAAATTAGAATATCATGAAAAAATAGATTGATTTCAGTAATTCCATTTAAAAAGTGAAACTTGTATATTATATTCATACATTACATACAAACTCATATATTTCAGATGTTTATTTTGTTTAATTTTGATGATTACAAATGACAACAAATGAAAATCTCAAATTCATCATATCAGAAAATTAGAATATTACTGAAGACCAATAAAAACAAAGGATTTATAGAAATGTTGGCCAACTGAAAAGTATGAACATGAAAAGTATGAGCATGTACAGCACTCAGTATTTAGTTGGGCCTCCTTTGGCCTGTATTACTGCAGCAATGCGGCGTGGCATGGAGTCGATCAGTCTGTGGCACTGCTCAGGTGTTATGATAGCCCAGGTTGCTCTAATAGTGGCTTTTAGCTCTTCTGAATTGTTGGGTCTGGTGTATTGCATCTTCTTCTTCACAATACCCCATAGATTTTCTATGGGGTTAAGGTCAGGAGAGTTTGCTGGCCAATTAAGAACAGGGATACCATGGTCCTTCAACCAGGTACTGGTAGCTTTGGCACTGTGTGCAGGTGCCAAGTCCTGTTGGAAAATGAAATCTGCATCTCCAAAAAGTTGGTCAGCTGCAGGAAGCATGAAGTGCTCTAAAACTTCCTGGTATGTGGCTGCGTTGACCCTGGACCTCAGAAAACACAATGGACCAACACCAGCAGATGACATGGCACCCCAAACCATCACTGACTGTGGAAACTTTACACTGGACTTCAAGCAACGTGGATGAAGTGCCTCTCTTCTTTTCCTCCAGACTCTGGGACCTTGATTTCCAAAGGAAATGCAAAATTTACTTTCATCAGAGAACATGACTTTGGACCACTCACCAGCAGTCCAGTCCTGTTTCTCTTTAGCCCAGGCAAGACGCTTCTGACGCTGTCTGTGGTTCAAGAGTGGCTTGACACAAGGAATGCGACAGCAGAAACCCATGTCTTTCATACGTCTGTGTGTGGTGGTTCTTGAAGCACTCACTCCAGCTGCAGTCCACTCTTTGTGAATCTCCCCCACATTTTTGAATGGGTTTTGTTTCACAATCCTCTCCAGGGTGCGGTTATCTCTCTTGCTTGTACACTTTTTTCGACCACATCTTTTCCTTCCCTTCGCCTCTCTATTAATGTGCTTGGACACAGAGCTCTGTGAACAGCCAGCCTCTTTAGCGATGACCTTTTGTGTCTTGCCCTCCTTGTGCAAGGTGTCGATGGTCGTCTTTTGGACAACTGTCAAGTCAGCAGTCTTCCCCATGATTGTGTAGCCTATAGAACTAGACTGAAAGACCATTTAAAGGCTTTTGCAGGTGGTTTGAGTTAATTAGCTGATTAGAGTGTGGCACCAGGGGCCATCAATTTTGAACCTTTTCACAATATTCTAATTTTCTGATATGATGAATTTGAGATTTTCATTTGTTGTCATTTGTAATCATCAAAATTAAACAAAATAAACATCTGAAATATATGAGTTTGTATGTAATGTATGAATATAATATACAAGTTTCACTTTTTAAATGGAATTACTGAAATCAATCTACTTTTTCATGATATTCTAATTTTATGACCAGCACCTGTAAATGCAAAAACCTCTTCCTCTGGTCTTGCCAGAGTCATCTGCTGTCCTGTTGGTAATAGTTTCCATCATGTAATTAAATATATACTGTAGCCATCCATAGCTACAGAGCTAAACACAGTTTTAAAAAAAGTTTGACATACAGTCTTTTAACAATATTGTCTTTATTACACACTAAGTAAATACAGAACTTGGGCCAGTAATACGAAAAATATCAACAACTGGGCAGTTTAACAGTCACTGCATTCCCATACAATATAAGGTTCTGTAATGGTTAATGAAATGTTTTTGCTCCAAGCTGGAAAACTGGGAAAGAGAGAAACACAGGTGTGTATCTTTCTGGAGACAGGATATAAAGCAAAGAATATGATACTATACTTTGAAGTGGTTTTTACATGTCAATAGAGATAAAATTAAATAAAAGGACTGTTTTGTGATGAAATGGCAGTAGTTTAGTGACAGTAGACTATAAGGGAGGTTAAAGCAATATGCTGTTGGCCATAAGAAAAAGAATCAGCCTGCACACTTTTTTCTGCAGCAAATGTAACAAAGATTTTCTACCCTTTCCACATCTTGGCTTATCTTATGAATATATGATGATTTTATAGAGGGAAAATCTGTTAGAAGATTGGAGCAAGTGCAGACATGTATATTTTAAGTGTATATCTTAAGTGTATATATTAGTCTATTTTATTGCATGCCTTATACCCACAGTGTTTTAGATATTTTTATAATTTTATTTACCTATTCCATATTATATGTTTCATGTTGCACGATTGTACCACAAAAAATTCCTAGTTTGTGAACTCCTTCACTAACAATGGCAATAAACCTGATTCTGATTTCACATGCCACTGCTCTGAAACCTCTCCTGAACATTTCAGTGCATGTATGAAAACTGCTTTAGTTATTCTGCAGAGAACAGTACAAACAGTTTCCACAGTAGCCAGATGATTCGGGGGTTTATAAAACTCAATATGAAACCAATGAGCTGTAGAAAGGAGCAAAGCGTTAGAGAAACCATGTCTCTTTGGACAGCAATATCATTAAAACAATTGCCGTGGTTCCCGGCTGATAACTAGCGAAAGTAAAAACTGAAAAAGTAAGCATCGACACTCATACAATTTGATCACTCACTGATCAATAGTCGCATCCTTACATATTATCCTCTCCTGTAAAGTATTGAATAAAAAGGCGTGTCCTTTTCATTATGTCATTTTATCCTTTAATTATATGATTGCAGTAAACCTTTTTGCCTAAGAAAATAATCTGCATAGCAGTAAACTTCTGATGTGAGCTGTTAAAAATAAAAACTAGCAATGGTCGATAAGGGAGATTCATTGCCTGAGACTATGGGTCTTACAAGTTGACTGCACAGTAATTACATCTCTCGAGGATCCAGGAGAGAAAAGTTTTCAAAACTGGGAGGGGAGAAAGGAAGGCTGGTGAGGCAGGAGCAGAGGAGCTTCATGCTCTGCAGGCGTCACCATACTCTCCTCCCTTTTGAAACAAAGTATGAATTCTAATATCTCATCAGGAGGCAGGCAGGGAACTCTGGAGACACTTTGTGCTGCTTGCTCCTTTCCTACTTTTGCAGGTTCCGTGTGTTACTCTTGTCTTGCCAAAGATTAGCTATTGCTGATTAGATTCATCAATCATTTTCAACTATCTTCTTTTAAAAGCATGCTTCCTAGAAAGGAATGCTGATTTTTTTTATTTTATTCTCTTAACTATAATAAAAAGAAGAACCAATTTTGTAATATATCCTTCATCAAAGCACTCCAAAATTATTAGATATCACTTTTAACAATGTACTGCTTGTACCATTGGGGAACGTTTTTAGCAGCAAGTTGTGATGTTTAAGACAGTTAAAGTGTTTAATTTATGATAGAGTCTTTCAATATGCCTAAAATCTGTTTGTATTACTGCATAACTTAACCATCCATTGCTTTTTTTAACTGAGCATAAAGATGAAGATGATTTGAGGCACGTAATTAAGATTTCAGATTTTTAATTAAAGTAATGATTAATGAAATAGCAACCGAATGAATAGAGGGCTTTGTTTACAAATATAACCTGTAAGACTTATTCATGGGTACTGAGTCATACCTATGAATGAAATTTCACCCATAATAAACATATTTTTACTGTTTCTTCTAATTTCTATTTTTTAATTTCATATTTTCATTTGGAAATCTGTATAAAAGCTTACATTTTCAATATGAATAATATGATGAAATATTCTATAACAGGCGTAACCAATTAAACATCAGTGGGGTCCAAATAAAGAAAATCAACAACCAGTAAAGGTCCAGAGACATTTTTAGTTATAATCCGTTACCTTAATAAGCATTTAACACTGAAATAAAATAAAGGTGTTTATGCATCCATGTTATATATTGAATTTATAAATAAAAAATATTAAAAAAAGAAAGTTTTTCTATTTTAACATCTAATTTGTTTTTGAAGTATAGAACAACAATCTTTCAGTTTGGTATATTGATATTTCCTGACTCACTTTTTTTTTTTTTTTTTAAACCTGAACTGACTGTTTTTTTTTTCTTTCTTTTTAATGGCTTAATGAGAGCAGTGCGCTTTATGCTGCCCTGCAAAGCTTTAAACCTGGGATTGAATGGAGACAAAGCCATTCTAAAGCACATATCAAGGTGTTCATTTGTCAGCCTGGATCCATATTTATTTTTGATTATGTAAATGGTGGGGAATCCTGCTTCACAGCAGTAGGTTGAGCCAAACATACTTAAAATGTGCAGGGTCATCTTTGAGCACACCATTTCACTCTTCTATCATCAGTTCACCGCAGTTCTTCCACTTTCTCTGCTCTCTTTTTCTCATCGTCTCCTTCTTTCCCATCCTCCGGCTTGCCACAGGTTTGTCTGCTGTGTCTAAAAGTAGCAGCAGCAACCCAGACTGACAGCAGCTCAGTGGCTAATTTGTACCACGTGTAGCGGCATGGCGCTGGATGCTCCGAATGGCTTTACCATATTAACAGGAGAAGTGGCACAAGTGACGTTTAGACACTTAAATCAGGTTTGTTTGGCTTAGCCAGCAGGTGGTCCATCATCCCGTGACCTCTGCTCTATAAATTATTAAAAAGGTAGATAAACAGATCAAATTAACATTTCAAACTTAACCTATTTATGAGTTTTTCTGTTTTCAGAAGACACCATGTTGGTGACCCTTGATATACAGTATTAAAAATTGATCTCTAGTAATTAACTAAATCTTTTAGACTGTAGAGACTTTCTCAGTATTTGCATTTAAAACATATAATGATAATGATAACTGATAAAAGCTTGTGTGATAATATAAAGTGTATTGAAAAAGTTAAAGAAAATGTAGCCATAGCCATCACCACTGCCACGATCAAATCAGATGAAGTGGATCTCAGATGGATCTGATAGACTCAGATTGTTTTGTAAAGCTATTTTTGGATTGACATTCACAGAGTGTATAATTCGGGGTGTCCCGATACAACTATTTTTATTTCCAAAATGATACCATAATTGCAGCTTTGTCTGCTCGTATCTTGCATACTTCCATTATTTTTTTGTTGTTTTGTTGTGTAGAATGTTATTCATTCATCAAATGATAGTACGGTGTGTAAACTGAGAAGAAGAGTCAGCATCATTCGATATGAGAGTAATTAAAGCAGTAAAAAACCCTTACAGAAAGTCTGCGGACCCTTTTATTATAGACGAAATCATTCAAAAATATATGAGGTAGGGATTTCTAAAAACAAAAAAACAAAAAAAATAATCAAATCATTAAAAAAAAACACATAAAAGAAATTCAGAGGCTGTTTTAAATTAGGTTTGCTTAAAATAAATAGTAGGAAAATATCATAGTGAATTGCAAATATTAGAAGAACCAACTGAGTGTTTCATTTCCTTTCTGTTTGAGAATGTACTTTACAATCTTTTTGTGCTTATTTTCTGTTTCTATGCTTTTTCACCCATTTCTTTAATAAAATCTTACTTGGTAATTCTAACTTGACCTGAGGTGTTTGTGTGAGTGGTTGTGTTTCTTTGTGACCAGCCTCTGATTAATGTGCAGTGTGTATTTTTTGTTTCATATTGACAAAACATGAAACTCTAAAATACTGTTTGCTGAGTGTTACTTTATGCTTTTAGTATTGACAGAACAGATTACCATTTTACATTGCCATGGGTCCCATCCTAGTTCCAAAGTTAATCACATTAGAGTTGCTGGTTACAGTAAGGATCAATGTCTCTGGGCGAAACAGGGCTGGAGTTATTTAAAGGAAACCTAAATAAAAAACACCTAGATTGTTTCTACTCAATCGATGAATCCCGGGTGTCCATCAAAAAAAGCTGGCCAGAGGCACAACAACACCTAGAGGACTACTGTGAGGAGAGAGGAGAAGAATTTCAACACAGTTTCAAACCTGCTCTTTTTTTGTGTCTTCTTGACAGGCAACCACTGACAGATCAGCATCCTCAGTTTCGGTTGTGTTAGTCACTATGCAATGAAAAGTACATCCAGGCTGATTCAATACATTTTCAAACTTTATAATAATTAAACAGGATTTCAAGAATACAAAATGTGCTCCCAGCAGCTCTGTAAGAGATAAATAGAGCACACACATTTGCTTTATAAATTAATAATAACAAAATGTATTTTAACCTTTTCTGCAGTCCTACAGACAGCATTCAAAACAATTATCAGAGGTTACGGGTACTCATGAGAGAACCTTCACATGATTTAATATAAAAGTCCCCCCCCCCATTGAAATGAGCTGTAGTAACTGTGGAAAACAGGTCTTTGAATTAATTGCAATCTTTGGACAAATTAATTAGTACTAAATTTCTACACAATTGGTAGATTTGTTAAAGTAAAGTATGGATTCAGTAGCATTTATGGCTTATGGCAGTCTTGAAGTTTACCAAATTTTAAGTCACTTTTCTGCTAAATATTTTTATTTTCACCAGCTGTTGTAGTAGTGACAATACCTGGATGGTATTTAAGCTTTTCAACCTTTGAATTTATATTTTATTGGTGAAACTACAAAGGTCACATATGTGTAGAAAGGAGCAGCTTTCCACTGCAGCTTTTATGAATTGAGCAAAATCGAAGCCCCCAGCAAAAAGAAATGTTTTGAAACTTTTACAGACTTCTAATTTAACTATGATTCTTAACTAATTCTGTTATTGTAACAAATTTAAATATATATTTCACATTAAATCTTACATTCAACTGGGGGATACATTACAGAAAAATGTTAAGATAGGAACACAATTACCCAAAAAATTTTTCAGCAATTTATGCATTAAAATATACCTATTAATGTTGATTGTGAACCCACTGCTGTTAGACTCCCTTCTTGGAACCTACTTGGTACCACAAACAGTCCTCCTGCTATCTAAGCTGTTTAATTAAACTAATCGCCTTGGACAGGGGATTTTTGCCTCTGAGAATCGCGTTACCTAATTTGCATTTAAATTGTGCAATACTGACAGGAATATTTTGGCATTGTGTGGGATGACTTTCTATCACCATGGGTTATTTGCTATGATGTAGTACTTTTGAATTGTTTGAATTAATGGTGTAGTGATCACTGTCCCTCTTGTCTCTTGTTATGATTGATTATTTGATTCCATGTTGAGTCCGTTCTCTTTTCTGTTTGCAAGGTGGGTTGCACTAAAGTGGGCAATTTTTCTTTATAATGGCCAAGAAGTTAACGTTTTTATGCTTTCTGGCTGCTGGAGTAGAACATTTATTCTGTTGGCTGAAATGTGTCAGTGTGGGAACTCGGCCCCTTAAATTGCTTTGATTTAGACGCAGGGCCTCTGTTGTCCCTACAGTACAGTAGTCATTATCACTGGCTTTGAAATGATAATTAGGGCATGTTAATAAATATTTACAGAAGTGACTGATGTGATATGAACACAGTCATTACATCTGACACAGTTAGGTACCAGCATCATTTAACAACATGGGAATTGCACTAGCAAATATATATCCAAGAGCTAATCCAAAGTTTAACACATCATTTTTACAATGCTCTTAAGATTTTTTTTCTCATGTTCAGAAATGAAAAAATAAATAAGGTTTTTTAAGTTTGTATTGTTTTTCAAAAGTAGGTTTGATGCAGGTGAAACAAAAATCTCTGTTAGATTGCTCCCTTCGTCAAACTCAATAAAAAAAAAAAAAAATTTGAGTTAATTTATTTTTCTCTAGCAGCCCTTAAAGCCAACAAAACTCACAGTACAAATATGTAAACTGTTTAGGCTTATAAAGAAAGAATTATTTATGATTTATTGAAAGTTTTTGGCACAGCTTACCGAAAACTAATGTTCAGCTGACTGAAAAAATAGCTCTGATAAAGCTATTTGGGCAAAACCTGGTATGATTTGGAGAGACAGCATCCATCCCACTTTGGATGGCTCAGCTCTTCTTTTTAAGAATATGCCCAAACTTGTTAATCCTCCAAAACCCTGACGGCCCAGGGTGCAGACCAACATGCAGAGTTGTAGTTTAAAATACTACTCTGCAGTTTTTCTACTGTTACCCACCCATTATCCCATACAGACAGTATCTTGCCTGCGGTCAAAAACAAATATATTAGAAAAAAAAGTCATAAAGGAGTAAATCATTACAAAACTAATTAAAATAAAAATGACTCTAGCTGATAAAAAATGTTTTAACAATTAAATGGTTCATTACCAGCACCAAGGCGGTAATGTTAATCATATTTGCAAGTGTGTCTTTTAGCAGGATTACTTGAAAAGTTGATGTGCTCCTCATATCAAGGAACAATTCATTCAAAGTTTTTGATGATCCTGTCAAATAGGGAAATATAGCAGATAAAGCAGTTCCCTGCTAAAGCAGAAGGGGGCAGCAGTTATTATTTACAGCTTTGGCATTGGACTAAAAAAGCAAGGGTTTATGGTTATAGTTTCTCAGGTTATCTTGAGCTATCTATACTGATATGCTGCAATAGGGTTAGAGTGATGGAAGACACATTCTCTGATGAGAAATATAGGCAAGGTTGCTGCTATTAACACTTGATTATTGATAGATTATAGATAGATAAACTAGATAGATTACAGATAGATATAGCTTATAGATTTGGGCCTGTTTTGTTAGCTCTTAGTCCTGTTTCTCTAGACATAGATATGGACTCAGCTTTGACTGTGAATAACTGTATGTGCTCTTTTTCATCCCTTTTGACATGAAAACTGGCTCAGATCTCATCTGATCAACTGTTTCTTTCCTAGAAAAACATATTTTAGAGCTAGTTATCTACTACCTTTTCCAAAATAGAAAACACTTATGGATCAGCTCTTCTATGTTCCTTTTGTACCATTTCTTCTGTCTCTTTATAGGGCTTGTGAATGTGATTTCAGCAGCGCAATGCATCTCATAAAAATATGACACAGAAGCTAGTGAATGCAGCATTGCTATTGGAGCAGTACCTCTAAAAGATGAGCAGAAATTGACCGCCTGCAGGAGGGGAACAGAAAACTTAGCTTCAACTTGTTTTAACAAGGAATCTGAATAACAATACATATTGACGTCTATTCACAAACCCTATAGATTATAGAGATGGGCATGTCCAGTAAAAAGATTCATCAGTACTCAACAAGTAACAAAGGACACACCTTTAAAGACCAAAATGTTCAGAATTTGTTCAAGGAGGATAGATGGTTTGAAAGGTAAAGGAATCCAGCTTTTTTAAAAATAATTATTCTTTTGTACAATTCGTACATGGATAATTCAAAGTACCTTACTTGAATTTTATAGGTTAGAAAAAAAAAGAAGCAAAAAAAGATAAGAAAAACATGAGTAAAACAAACAAACTGTTAGACCAAAACCCTAATCTAATATCTCAGTTAACATTTAGCTTCCAGAGTCAAAGGCAGTTCTAAACAAATGGGTTTTTAACTTTGACTTAAAACACTCAATCTTATACAGACAACATATTCATCTATTTCAAGATGTTTTAAACTATTTGCCTGATTTACTTTGGGAACCAACTTTCAACTACAGTAAGCCCATCACAATAACAACAGCCTCTACAGAAGAAGGTGGAGAGGTGAAGCTTTGCGCTGTTTTGTTTCTTTATTTCATCTGTATTCCAACACTTTTAAAAAACACTTAAACTTAGAAAACTTTTATTGTAAAAGTTTTTACTTTTTGATAAAAAAAAAATGTATTGATATGAAAGTTCAGAGCATTAAAAGATATATGGCGCAGTTATGCAGTGTTTTGGTTTGGTGTTGTCAGTTTGATGCAGAGTCTGTGACATGATTTAGAGTTTTTTCAACAGTTCAGCAGTCTGATGGCGGTGGGGAAATAGCTGTTTCGGAATCTGCTGGACCTGCATCGAATGCTGCAAAGCCTCTTCCTAGAGGGCAGCAGGGAGAACAGGTCCATGGTGGGGGTGTGAGCGTTCATTGATGATGGTACAGGCCATGGACACTTAGAGCTGGGATGAAATATCTTTGATGGAGGGGAGAGAAGCCCCGTTGATTTTCTCTGCTGTTCTCACTACTCTTCTGACCTTCTTCCGATCTGTGGCGCTTAAGCAGATTATTACACATTGAATGATCATGTTTTCTTTCCATGTCTGAAAAGCCTGCATTATCCCTAAGGGATTTGCATGTAACAGGACACACATAATTCCACAGAAGAAAATCCTAATGTGAAAATTAAGAAAAAAGAAACAAACAGTGGTTTAAGATACCAACAGCAACAGGTATAAACTAGTTCTTCTCTACTGGTTCTACATTTGGGGACTCAGCCCACAGAGAAAGGGTTGGATCTGAGGAAATATGTCTGTCCCATTTCCCCGACACAAACATCATGCCAGTCCTTAAATGCTCCTAAGCTGTTTTTCCACAACAGTGCACAATACCCTCCTTTCTATTTTCAAGGATGGAGCAGCATAAACAAAAAGAAAAGGATTCGATAAAATGCTAGTAACAAATTCTTATAATTGACTTATCATTATTAATATTTCTAAATTTCTGATGACTGTTCATATGCTAATATGAACAGTGGGCTTGAGCAGATGCCCAAAACAATAGTTTGTTATCAATAATGGTTCCCAGATAGGCATATTCGTGCACAAATTCCATTCTTTGCAAGTTAAAGATTTGCAGAAGAGGAAGAATTTCTAAAATCATCATACTGTGCACCTGCTTTGTCTTTCAGGTGTTAAGTCATACCAATCCATGAAGTAACACACAAGTGGGCTTACTGTCAGAGTTGAAGCTATTATAGCAATGCGCACCAGTGTTCCCTGAAATTATAAAAATCTAATCATCATTGCAGTACAAAGCAAAAGCTGGTGTAAGCATGACCTTAAAAAAAAAGTCATTTTGCCATATGAGGTAAGAAATATTTGAAAAAATGACTAACATTACAGAGCATACACAGAGCAGCTTTCCAAAATACTTTGCCACTGGATGTTTTTAGTTCCTTAAAAAGGGGAAATAAAAGGGCAATGGAAGTAGAGATTGAACTTATGGATTTTACTTTGGAACTGAAAGAACTACAGTGAAAATGTGAAAATCATTTCAGCAATAATAACCAAGGCTTCAGCTACAGTACACCCAATATTTCAGATAAAATAAAAGACAAAGAAAAGTTTCCCATAGGTGACTGACACTTTTTAATATTCTCAATCTAAGAGCAGTGCAATACATCTGCTGTGACATGAGAGCATATTTATAACCTGCTCTACTGGACTTCTTCAGGGTGAATCATTACCAGCAGCTGTCACATTTATGTACTTTCTTCACAGTAGTCTTGCTTCTCCCGGAGGAAAAAAGAAACATTAAAAGCATTTTAATCTTTCTGGTAGTTACATTCGTATTACGTAAAAGCAGGTAGGTTACTAAATAAGCATGTATTCCTCCCCTCAAGGTCTACAGAGATATTCAAGAATTTTGTCATTTCCTCCCATAACCTGGGAGGTAAAAAGCACTCTAGCTTAGAGCTGCAGCATCCAAATGATGATCATTCTTTTATTATTTTAATGTGAATTCTCCATAGTTCAAATGAACTGAGGGTGTGAAAACTATTACAAATTGAGTTTTTTGGTGATGAGCGGATAGGCTAATTAGGTTAGTGTTCGGTCAAAAGAAAAGAAACAACCAACCAATATTTAATCATACTTTAACTTAATTATTTTTTTGGTATTTTCATATTTCAATTTGTTTTGAGATAGACCACCTGTATGAAGAGCACTGTTATTGATGTTAAGTTTTCTCATTGGTATTATTTTCAAAATTTTCAATGTAATTATTACCTCCATCTTTACGGCTTAGAATTTAATTTGACTTTTACAGCCAAGCTCAAGTTACCAGTAAAACACTCAGTCTGCTCATATTGATAGAGTGGAGCCAAACTGGTTTGCTTGTCTTAGCATTTGCACAAGCTATTGTTGTAAATCAAATGCAACATGCCCCCTTATTGAACTACATCCCCAGTATTCCAGCCCCTTTTAATCACTAAAGTGACAAATTATTACTTTTAAACGAGGTCACTTAAGTGATTAAATCATGTCACTTTAGTATCTGTTAGGACGGCTGCTTATAAATTAAAAAGGAAGCTGTCCCCTAGAGTCTTTACCTTCCGCTGTTTACATGTATGCCCTGAAGCTGATTGGCCCCGCCTAAATAGGGGGTGTATGTAAAATTAATTTGCAAATCCTTTTCTGGGTTCCCCTGTTTAGATAGATGCTATTTGTAGCTTCCCAGATCAACACAAACTAGCTGTCCAAGTCCTTGGGGGCTGAATCTATTTTCATTTGTATTACTCCCGATAAAATCATCAATAAATAGCATAAATGACATATGCTATACTGAGATTACCCAATTTAAGATGAGATAAATTTGAAGCCTTTCATGGCTAACTCTTGCCACCTCACTAGTTGTTTAAAACAAGGTTGCCTTCGACATGGTCTCAGCATGTTTTTGGATTCTTGTTGTTTTATTCCTAACAATGCAGCTCTAATCAACGACCAGAAGAGTGCAAGGATGCAGATTACTATGCAGTGAAGTAAAATCCCATTATGTAGTTGAAAATCCCCTCATTAGAATGTTTGAAAAATCATGAAATCTGACTGACATTTTTACTTCTTTTCTTTTACATTTTTGCTGTATTAGATGCATGCACAGTGTAAGAGGAGACAGGAGAGGTGCCTGGGTAAGCGAAGCCCTGGTATCTCTGCTGAGACTTCTCTTCCTGGGACCCAGACCCTGATGAGCAGACAATGAAAAGTATGGCTTTGTATTGCAATTTAAGGTTGCTACTTTTCATAAATAAAATTAAAGGATCACAACCACTGCCCTGGTCCCAAGACGTTCAGTGAGGGCTTGGGGGGCTTTGTAGTTGTTTCTGTGAAGTCTGGGGTCAAGAACCCTAAAAATATAAATTAAATATAAAATATTGAAGCATTTAATGCTTTCAAGCAACTTTGCTTGAATGATAAAATAAAATGTATCTGCATTCTCCAAGACATCCAATATTTTGTTGGTAACTCTTTCCAAAATTATTCCTGAATAATGATGCCATAAAAATTCCAAGATTTTCACATACGGTACATAAATATACAAAAATATCTTAACATGATTTATTTCTTTACTTTTAGTCTGTTAGCATGTTTTAATCTTTAAATGGCCAACTCATGGTCAAAGACTGTTAAAGACATATCTGCATCTGCTTTCAGCCATTTTTATGTATAGGTAATATATATGCGATAGCTGTATCCTCATGAGCAGAAAATTGACAGAGCCCTTGTTCATCCTGAGTGAAGCACAGGCAACAGAAAACTCATTAAGTGTGAATAATTGTAAATGAAAAATGTTTGTAACATGTTTTGTGCAGCTAATAGATGTATCAAAATTTTTTCAAACAAATTATAATAGGTCGCAGTGTTTTGGCTATACACTGTGCATATGCCAACCAGTGAGAAAACACTTTTTGCCCACTTCTCAGTAGAGCTATTACCTTTTTTAAAGTCACTAGATGTCAGTAAACAAAATCCCCACCTCATTTGGTTACATGGCCATCTGTGTGTAAATGTAACTAATGCTGTAGGTAGAAGAGCCAGAAAGTGAGCAAAAAAGTGACATAAATGTTTTCCATACTTAGCTTGGTGAATGAACATTTTTATGGCCAAACTGTCCAGTTACCTAAAGGGCTCTATTTATTTCTCTAACCTAATTTACCTGTACATGTTATGTTGAGCCTGCTTAATTTGTGATTTTGTATTCTTTATGCTATGCCTTTGTATCATCAATGTCACTAAAACATATTTAGATTTCACTGAATGTCCGTGTGTGTCATTTATTTTCACCTCTTTTTATATGTAAAATTGTATAAATTCTGAACTCTCCGAAAGGAGAGTTGCTACAGGTGTGTGGCTCAGGCTTGAAGCTAGTAGCTGCCTCTGTTCATTCATATTTTTTCTGAACAGTTTTGTTCCTAACAGGCAAATCAGTTTTGTTTTTTTAATTCATTTTCAATGTAGTTTAGTTTTTAATCTTATGGTACATTTAAGAGTCATGGACTACATGACACAATAACATGTTAAAGTATATTAACATATTTTATTATTTCCTTTCTTTAAAAATCGAGTGATTTTTTTCATTCAATCAATATTAATATTGGATTTGAATATTAATTGAATATGGCAGAAAAGTCATGAGGTCTGCAACAGTGGAATTTATATCAAAATGTGATTTGATGGGAAAGAAGTCAGTTAATTTTGATAATTCTATTATTTAATACTATCTAACTAACATTTATAGCCCTTTCTCATTGACTACAAAAACGTTTAAACCTGGGAACGATCCCATTTTTTTAAATTTCCACAAAAAAGAAAAAAAAAGTTGCTCTAATAAAGGTGCTTACAATTAAAATGATCCATCTATTTTCTCTTGCTTAGTCCTTGTCAGGGTTGTGTGGGGCCGGTGCCTATCTCTGGCAGTGTACAAGTGAGAGGCAGGGTACACCCTGCACAGGTCACCAGTCTGTCACAGGGTAACACAGAGACACATAAAGACACGTAACCCTGCACACACACACACCCACAAACAAATAAGTAAATTTAGAGAAGGTAATTAAGCCAACAGTGATGTTTTTTTTTTTAGTTAGTTAGTTTTTTAGTTAGTGGGATGAAGCCGGAGTACCTGGAGAGAACCCACACATGCAAAGAGAGAACATGCAAACTCTATGCAGAAAGAGCCCAGGCCAGGAATGCTACCCACTGCACACCCCCATGCAGCCCAATTAAAATGATCATCCATCCAAATTAGATGATATGAAGGTTACATTTTACTTTTATGAGCTTAGATGTATCTACAGTTATGTCTGATGCAGAGGCGTAGAGCAGGATTTCAAAAAGAGATACATGCTGCCATCAAGGTGATGTCTTTTCCTATGAGGTCAGACCTCGTTCTGCATGACCTACAACAGTGTGGCTTCATAGAAACAGAGGTTCTGGCTGCTTTACTTTTGAGCATTTTTGAATTCTAGAGCTGTCTCTTTCTAAGTCCGCAAATACTAAAGAGAAAGACTAGACAATGGTAAAAAATTATTAAGCAGCGTACAATCTAATCTAGATCATTTAGAATCTGTTGTTTTGAAAAAATATACTTACAGATGCTATGCATTTGAAATTGAAATTATGTTTTTAACAAAAATAATGGGAAATATTTCTGTTACAAGTTTTGTCTAAAGACAGTATAAAGTATCCAAAAAAGACTTGAAGTAAAACTTGATTTTCAAAAAGTAATAAATCATGGTACTGAATACAAAAATACTCCAAAAAAATGAAGGATTTAATCTTATTTAAAAATTGTGCTTTATCGTCCCACCTCATCTTAATTCATTCCTTTGGTTTCACTTATCTTTTAACAGTACAACAAAACAGATATAAGTGTCCAGCTGTAAAGAGAGAAGATGTGAAAATGTCAAAGTGGTGTGAATATTTCCCCTGGCACTAGCTTTACTTCTGTTTTCTCCCCTCCCTTTTCCTTTGTTAATCTGTTTGCTTTTGTTTTTTTATTATTGTGCTAATCTTCTTTCCTCTATCCACTGTGAATAAGTCAGTACAAGGTTGATGACAGGATATCTCTCTCCACATGGGCAGGATGTAGGCAAGAAACCGGTGCTCCCTGGGATTTTTGTTACAGTAAAGCATGTTAAGGAAAACTTTAAGTTTATTCTCCTACCAATGTTGGGATGGATAAATCATATTGTAAAGGTCTATTATTAAAAGAGAAGTCCGATCATATTTAGAATTCAAACTTCTAAAAGAACTTTAAATATGAATTAATTACATACTGTTCAATAAATGATAAATGCTTTTACCTAAGAGTAATTTTCATTTGAATGAGCTTTACTGGAGACATCCATGTTTGTCAAAGAACACTACTGCCCCCCACCAGTTTGTGAGTTCACAGTGCGACATCGGATGTTGATCAAGTCCCAGTGCTGTATGGTGTTTGTCACAACGCGCTATTATCCAATTCATCTTGAAAGTACTTTTCTTTGAAATGTTGCTACATATGACTTGTATTTTGTCTGGCCGGAAGTGCAATAGCAAATACAACGACAAAGCCATGGTGGATCATGAATCAGAAAGGTGATATAACTAATTTTCTTTTCAATTTTACCCAATGTCTTACAACATCCAACTGCCATGCATTGTCAGTTTATAGCTCTCGCAGATTTCAATGGTGAAGTCCTGTGGAAATCTTAAATAATTGTTGTTGATTGCAGATGTGTCGTTACCATTGATTTTGCTCGTAAATTGAGGAGAATGGCGCTAGGCTTTCCGCACCATGACGTCACTGCCAGAAGATGTCTGAGTGAGGTGTTGCTATATTTGGGCAAAAATGGTTGGTCCCGGACTCAGTGATTGCGATAAAAATTATTATTATTTTTTTACTGAATAAGGCTAACTTCATTAAATCACTGCAAATATATTAGTTTTAGGTACAGATAATGATCAATTGATTATTCCTTACTGACCGGACTTTAAGGCACACAGTGGACTTTGTGTCCTAACGACTTGATGGATAAGAGTTATTGTAAACTATTCCTCAGGCCAATATACAGAGCTTGACACTATCAGTGCTACAAGCGGAGCTCCCCTCTTGAAATACCAACTATGTAAGTTAGAAGATGATGCACCATCACTGGCCAGGTTATGTGATCTGGAAGAATGTATCGCTTTATGGCCCCAGGCTCTTATATAGTCATGGAGCTAAGGCTTTTGCCCCTACAATTTTTCCACTTGCTGAACTACTGGTCATGGCTAAGTGTTGGGTTAATTAATTGAACATAAGTTATTCTACTTTAATCATATTACTTTAATCATATTATACTTACACATTTTGTTATCTCTATCTTACTCATATTACAAAGAGTGTTAAAACATTTAGTTTTGTTTGCTGTGTCATTAATGTTTTTTAAGTCTGTGCAGGAGGGATGTTGACTGCGACTGCTGTTAACAGATGTCGTTAAGGGTGTGGAAGAGAATGGAGAACTGTGCAACTAGATAAGGAGAGGGGTTCTCCTTATCCTATGATGTTGTATGATGTTGTATGATGTTGTACGAAAATTCTGGTTTCAACTGGGTTCTGTTCCCTCCCCCTTTAGCGGTTGAAACCACATTGTAATCAGGGCGTTTCTTCAATAAAGGGCTTGGAGAGCAGATACTGCTTCAGAGTGGGTTTGAAGTTGTAACTGAATGCAGTTTCTGATCCCCTCTCCTTGCAAGTAAAATATACTAAATTCTCTGTGTCATTCTTTGTGCAGGTTGCTGAATAAGGTGTTTGGTGTTTAGACCTAACATTAATTGGTCCTTCGAGCCGGATTGCAAGATACCCGACGACCCCCAGCAGGTGAGTGAGATCCAGATAAGCCTGCGGCCGCAGCAAAGAGACCCTTTACGGGACTGGTCTCTCCCTTACAAGCTGGGGTCCGACGGTTGAAGCATTTCGAGGACGCAGAGAATTGTGAGTAGTTTTTCTTTTAATAAGGAGTGAGTGAATTATTGGAAGAAAAATATATAAAATATAAAAAATTTATAAAAATATAATAATATAAAAAAAAAGAAAAAAAGATCGAAGTGAAGGGCGTGGGGTCACGAGATTCCCCTTTTGAAGTCCTCTCAGCGTGGGGTCACGAGATTCCCCTTTGCAAACAGTTTAAACCTCGTGAAGGACGGCGGTGTCCTCTATCTTAAATAGTTAAATTCCGCATGGGGTAACGAGGTCCCCCTTTTGTACTAAAACCCTGACAATTCTAGACTCTATCAGGTAAAATAGAAATTTTAAAACAGTTAAAGTCCGCGGGAGGGCAGGCTCCCCTAGTTTGTAAGGGCAGGCTCCCCGAGTTGTAAACTAGTTAAATTCTGCATAGGATAGCGGCGTCCTCTGTGTTTAAAATAAGTAAACAGAAATAAAGTAAAAGTTAACTGCGCAGTGAGTGAGTGTGTGTGTGTGTGTGTGTGTGCGTGTGTAAGGAAATATAGATATCACTAGATATCTGTATTTCATACCAAAAAGACAAGGGTTAAATGGTGAGCTTTTGTGGATGTTTGTAGACAAGAAAACTCCACCTGTAAGGGTTGAAGTGAGTTTTACCACAAAAAGTCGTTGATCACCATCTTGTCTGGAGCCCCAGTGTTTAGAACACGACAGGTGTTGAAAACCCACTGGGCCCAAATTTAGTTCAAAATGGGAAAGGGGCAAAGTAAAGAAAAACAGAAGTTATTAGAGAAACTCCAGTGCAAAGATTGGAAAGCAGTCGAAAATGATGACCCATTGGCGGTAGAGCCATTGTGTCACTGGATAAAAAACTACGGTTTTAATGGTAAATTGAGCACCGCAAACATTAAAGAATTGCAACAAAAAATAAAAACAAAAAGCAAAAATAAAGACACTTTGATGGCAAAAGAAGGTTACATGCAAACCATGGTCTGGATGAAATTGGAAGGACAGAGAGAAGAGGGAGAGTGCAGAGCTAACAGAGAGAGGGAGGAGAGACAAAGAAAAGCAGTAGAAGGAATTCCCTCTCCAAAGAAGGATGTGGAAGAATGTGTAATTCAAGAATGGGTAAATCGTCACCACATAGAGATGAGTGGTGCAACACTCCAAAAGTATATAAACCACGCCCTGCATGCAGAGAAAGTCATAAAAAGTAAAAAGAATAAAAGTAAAGAATCCACTGTGTTTTATCAGGAGGAGGAGGACACTGTGTTTTATCAGCAGTCCAGAGGTAGGGGCCGAGGCCGTGGAAAGGGAAGAGATTTTGGATCACGCTCAACTGATAATTCCAGAGCGTGTTGGTCATGTGGAAAAAAAGGCCACATAGCTAGACACTGTCAAAGTAAACCACAAAAGCAGGAAGCTCAGCATGACTAGATGATCAACCATTTTCTATTAGAGAGATAGAGGGTGAAAATATGGATGTCTTAAACCTAGAAGATTTTTTTTAAAGAAATGTTATAGACCAGAAATAGTTCTGATGGTCCAGGGCACTCCTGTTAAATTTTGTGTGATACAGGAGCCTGCAGAACCACAATAAAAGAACCCATACCCTTGCACATACCCATCGTAAAGATGATATACCTGTAGGTCCATATTCAGCATTATTACAGCAAGCACAAGCAGCTGCACAAGCAGCTTTACAGCAAGACCCAAATGAACTTGGTGCTGCTGCTGCTTCTGCTTCAGCCCCAGTCTTGCCAGCTCCTAAAGTTGAGAATCTACCGGCTTATTCTCCTATGCCCAGCACCTCCACAAGGGTTACCCATTCTGGGGGACCTGTGGGGGCTTGGTCAAAAGATATGGGGGGAGGCTTAATCTCCCCACTGCCAGCCCCTGAACCCAAACCTGAAATTGAGTGTTTCCTTTAATTGAGCTGCCAAATCCTTTGGCGGGTCAGGGGCCAGCTGAAAATCCTTTTTTTCCTGTCATGATGGTCTATAGGCAGGGGCGGATTTAGGAAATTTGGGGCCCTGGGCATGGATGGGCAGGGGGCCCCCCCTGACAAGAAAACCTATAAAACAGTCCTATTCTACAGATAGAGAAATGTTAATAGAATAGACATTCATTATTTGTTCTAGGTTTTGTCCCTCTGTTCTTGTCCTTTTTTCCTCTCTATTTATCAGCCTTCTGATGGCATTTTAGCCAAAGCATTTTTATCAAAAACATAATTAATATGCATAAATAAGGATTAGTTGTATTAACTATACATGTGAATAGCACCCCAACAGTTTTCCTGTGTGACAGTGGTGCATGCAGAACAACTGTTAAACAACAAATTCCAGGTGCTGGCCAAGGACCTGAGACTGTCATAGTCCGATTAGCTCAAGGTCATTTAAAGGCTGTGCAGGAGATCCAGCTTGTGTGGTTGAGAGACCCTGAAGGACTCTCCTGCCGGCTGTCTGTACTGACTTTACCTGAATGTCCAGTTAACCTCTTAGGCAGGGATGCTCTATGCTTTGCTTAGACAGAGGCTGGGCATCCCATCCCTGGTAGGGACACTATTGGTCTGGTGTCATTGGTACTATGCATTATGCATGCCTTTCTTTTTTTATGCTTGATATGAGCATCAGTACTGATGAGAGGAATTCATTGTTTAAAGAAAAAAGGAGCATTTTGCTACATTAATAAACATTTTTAAGCACTACACTAACTAGATGCTGTTTATCAATGTTGGAGTATCACCGGCTCTGATGAATGTGGAATTAGGACTGTTTTCCACTTTGTAAATGATTTTATTTGAACAACTGAGACAGACGGTAAATACAGTACTTTCTTCTGAATATATAGAATCGTGCAGAGTTAAACCCCACTCTTATATTTTTACCTACTATGCTTCATTAAAAATAATAACTTCACTATGAAAGTTGAACATCTGGGCTGTAGTTACTCTGTGTTGCCCATCTCATGTATTTTATCTGTGGCTGAAAACATGAATCATATTCATTGTTTATTTACATATTCGTAAACAAATTTAGTGATTCATCATTAAATGGAGTATAGAGACTCTAACACATAATATACATGTAAAATCTGGCTTTCTCCGACAGAGTAACCCACTTGGATCAGTAATCATACCAAAACTGTAAAATAAATTTATAAACATTTTGCAAATACGATATAAAATGTTTTTGTCTGTCAATAACTTCCGTCCGGAGCTCTTCAGGAGGAGATGTTTTGGTTTCACCTGGTTTAATGTCATTAGTAATCTTCTTTACAGAACTTTTGGCTAACCAATTAATCGAAAGAATTAACGATAGACTGATCGATTTACGAAATAATTGTTAGTTGCTGTCCTAATTTCATCGTAACATTGCATTAAACATAACATTTCTTATTAAATACATGTGAAGTGGGGATGACATTCAACGAAACAAACATGTTATTCAGCTAAACTATCATAAAATCCATGATGGCCCCTATATGTGACCAGAACATAAACCAATCCTTCCAAATAAAAAAATTTCTTTGAATGAGCTGCTATATTGAGTCATGATTTCACTCATGTCTCAAACGGGGGGATTGTAGGATTGATTGAGCATTGAGCATCATTATACAGCATATGGATTTATATTTTATGCAAAAAACTTTTGTAAAGCATGTCTAATATGTGCTAAACATAATCTTCAAGGAAATTTAAGACCTAAAAAAGGTGCTTTCCCTAAACCTATTTATCCTTTCAATTCTGTTTGGTTATAATAGATTTGTTTTCTAAATGGATTGCAAGAAAGTGATAGTTAGATCAGATGAGTAATAAGTAAAATCACTTTCTTAATTATTCTGTGGAACCTTACCGTACTGCTTAGCACTCTAGTAATTCTACTGTGGTACCTGTTATAGAATACGCATTTGGTCTCCTTCACCGACCTTCAGAGGAAGTCCATCGTACAAAGGGGGTTGTATTTTTTAGCATACAACCATCTCAAACTGGTGAAGGTTCAACAACTCTGCCGAGAGGTCATAGGAAGTAGACCACTGTGTAAAAGATTACCCATAGGAAACTTTTTGAAGTTTGAACCTAGATGATGTTGCAACTTTTCATATTAGTTTTGTTTTTAGCTCTCACTCAGGGCAAGGATTCTTGTTGCCCCCATGAGCCAGCTATTTGTAAAAGGGACGTCTATCTCTGCTATAACTCTACTAGAGTAATCAGTGTAGTGACTATTCCTTTTCAAACATTCTCGCAAAGATTTAAAATTGACCCGGGAGATTGGCGAGGTTATGATTTCTACCTATATCCCCGTGTAGTTCAAAGAACTCAAAAGAGTTGGGGAGACGTTTTCAGAACCACTGGACAGTGGAAAAAAGGATCGTATGGATGGACATCTTTAGCTAAGAAATGGATGAGTAGAATATCAGGGTTCACTGTTAACCATGCCTCCAAAGTTTTCACTATGACAATAAACTCCACAGCAGAACCCCTTGAGAAGGAAGGCTGTTCTTCCTCATTTCTATGTGCACGGTCTAGTGAAACCGATCCATGTTGGACATTGTATCTGTGCTCTGCAAATGTTACACAAGAAGGAGATGAGATACAAGGGATTCTTACTTCTGCCCAAGGTGAACAGATAAAAATTCAAATTATTAATGACCCGCTTAAAACAGATGAATTGTTTCAAGTCACCACTGGAATCTCTGGGCAAACAAACAACTGGCTTTTAATGGCAGAACAAGCAGCTAAAACAGTGTCTAATGATTGTCTTGTGTGTATGGGAGCCAGACCGCTGTTACGTGTGGTTCCTGCCACCATAACTCCTCAATGTCTTCTAAATATAATGAATTATACAGTTCCAACTGATAATTGCACCTATTGGGATAAGATCTATCCCCTGACCACAGATGAGAAGAAAAAAAAAAAAACAATCTTTTTGAAGAAAGTGGCTGTGGCAAATTTCACCTGTGTAAACAGGACCAGAGTGGGCCCAAAATTGGGTACACTAAATGAAAAACAATGTGCAAGTATTTTACTGGTATCCACCTTTTTTAAACCTCAATCCCGCAGTGACATCTGGTGGTGGTGTGGAGATGACAAATTGTTTGACAGACTTCCATGCAACACCACTGGATTGTGTGCTGCAGTCACCTTGATTTTACCTGTTTCTATTACTTCACTCACAATGGATGAATTGTTAACGACTGTAAACAGTATTTTACCTCACACATGGCATACTAGAAGAAGGAGGGCATCTGAAAATGCGTGGAATCCAGATGACCCTACTTATATTGACAGTATTGGAGTACCCAGAGGTGTTCCAGATGAGTATAAACTAGTGAATCAAGTTTCTGCAGGATTTGAATCTTTCTTATGCTGGTGGTGTACTCTAAATAAAAATGTAGACAGGATCAACTACATCCATTATAACGTCCAGAGGCTGGGAAATAAAACAGAACAAGGCTTCTCCGCCGTCCATGAAAAATTGTCAGCTACCTCTCTGATGGCTTTCCAGAACCGTATTGCTGTTGACATGTTGTTAGCTGAAAAAGGTGGTGTGTGCTCTATTTTTGGAGATCAGTGTTGCACCTTTATTCCCAACAACACCGCTGCAGATGGCAGCCTCACAAAGGCCCTTGAAGGCCTTCGCTCTCTTAACAGCAAAATGAAAGACCATTCTGGAGTTGACACAAAAATGTGGGATGGATCTGGAGACATTTTTGGTAAATACAAACAACTGGTACTTTCTATTTTGATGTCTGTAGCTATATTTGCCGCCATCCTGACCTTATGTGGATGTTGTTGTATTCCATGTATTAGAGCGCTGCTAAATAGACTAATTACCACTGCAATACAACCCATGAAAACAGAAATGTATGCCCTTATGTCCACTGAGGAACACCTATCGGATGATGAAGACAGCGAAGAGGATGAATTCTCTTTACACTTTCCTGACTTTTATCCTAATCCCAACGATAATAATCCACCAGTTTAAAGTACCTCTGAGTGTACCCTTTACAGCTAAAAAAAAAAGAATGATTTCTTAGTTGAAAATCTGAAAAGAAGTAACTATTGAATGATAAAAATAAATAGCTTAAAGTGAATAAACAGGAGGGAAATGTTGGGTTAATTAATTGAACATAAGTTATTCTACTTTAATCATATTACTTTAATCATATTATACTTACACATTTTGTTATCTATCTTACTCATATTACAAAGAGTGTTAAAACATTTAGTTTTGTTTGCTGTGTCATTAATGTTTTTTAAGTCTGTGCAGGAGGGATGTTGACTGCGACTGCTGTTAACAGATGTCGTTAAGGGTGTGGAAGAGAATGGAGAACTGTGCAACTAGATAAGGAGAGGGGTTCTCCTTATCCTATGATGTTGTATGATGTTGTATGATGTTGTACGAAAATTCTGGTTTCAACTGGGTTCTGTTCCCTCCCCCTTTAGCGGTTGAAACCACATTGTAATCAGGGCGTTTCTTCAATAAAGGGCTTGGAGAGCAGATACTGCAGAGTGGGTTTGAAGTTGTAACTGAATGCAGTTTCTGATCCCCTCTCCTTGCAAGTAAAATATACTAAATTCTCTGTGTCATTCTTTGTGCAGGTTGCTGAATAAGGTGTTTGGTGTTTAAACCTAACACTAAGGCAAAGAAAAAGGTTAAACTTTCTGAGGAGGCTAAAAAGAGAAAGGGATTGTCCCTGAGGAAAAACAAGAGTCGATCTTGGAAAGGAGTTTGTTCCTTGGTGCAGGCTGATATAGGAAACAAGATGTAAAACCGATTGTTTTTTTCTAAAGTTTATTATTCGACTGGTAAGTAGACACTCAAAAACCTTTTTTAGTATTTTAAATGTTCTGTCAGGGTTGTGCAGTGGTTTCTGTGGCGGCGCAGTCTTTGTTTTTCTCTTTCTCTCCTGCAGGTTACTGCTGATTAGCATGGAAGTCAGGTGCTGTGCATAGGTGTTTGGTATTTGGTGGTGGCAGGGATTGCTTAAAGGTGGATGGCTGTCAGTGCTTTGAGTGTTAGGCGTGCGTGGTTGTCCGGCTCTGAATCCCACTTTGGAGCACTTTCCGTGAGTCACAGATCTGTGCCTCACGCTCCCTTCATTTCCAGATGCCCTGAAGAAACTCTGCAAGTAGTCTTTGTTTTTGTTTTGTTTTTTAAATAAAATATCTTAAATCTGCCCTACCTGTCTCCTCGGTGTGTTCTGCATGTGGGTCAGAAAACTATGGACCATGACATATGCTTAGTTTAAGCAAAATACGGGCAGTTACAGTTCGAGCGAACCCCACTGGCCAAAAGTTACACAGTGTGCCTTTAAATATATGCTGTTTTTTATAATTATTTACTACATCTAATTGTTTCAGATGATCTGAATAGTTTTGAAATCAGAGACAAGGGCTGAATCTGGTGCAGTTGTTAGCACCATTGCCTTGCAGCTAGAGTGAATCCCTGTGCATGTGTGAGTACTCTGGATTCTTCCAACATTACATAAACATTATGGTTTGGTCTAACTTGTCTAACTTGGTATGGTTATGTTGAACTTATCCCTAGAGATGCTGTGTCCCAACATGGTGATTTCCCTTGTCTGTTTTTGTGTAACTATTGAACTGTCCTGGCAGCGGTGAAAAACCTCTGGCTCTCTTATTTCGCTCTTTCGCTACAATGGCTCTTAATAATGGCTAAAAATGAAATTCAGAGCCATCTAATGTAGTATAATAACAAATTCAAGTTTTATTGGTTCTTATAAAGAACATTTTAATTTCTTTTTTCACAACAGAATGACATTGAAGGAAGAAAGACATATGCTTTTAGGTCTTTCGGAGCAATATTTCTTTTATTAATCATGCATTCTGTTTATCTTTTGCATCCAATTGTAGAAGCTTAAGATGGTTAGAGATTTCCTATGGCAGATATTTGACCAAAAATAACAAGTTGTGTTTTATTAAAAGGTAATGTAATATTTTGTGACTGTAAACAACTTTTACTTAGTCACACTCAGGCCAAATGGCTCTTTTGGTTTAAAAGGTTGCAGACCCTTGTTCTGTGGCTAACCCTTCCTTTCAACTAATGGATATAGCCACCAATCCTAAGTACAAGACGGTATAGAAAATAGATGGGTTCATAAATCATAATTTGGAAACTGCTGATTATCTTCACTCAGATTGTATTGCTTGGATAGTAAAAATAGTCTGCTGATCTGGAACATTTGTGTGTAACATAAAGGCAAAGGAAAAATTATGGTGGTAAGGCTCGTTTTGGACTGCTTTGTATAAATGATTAAGCATCTTGTGTGAAAACAGGCTCCACATTACACAATTAATAAAACTTGTTGTAAATTAGCTATGTTCCTCCACTTTTAAAAAATAGAATTTTGCTTTGAACCTGACAGCAGTTCAGGATCCCCCAAAATTTTAAATTAAAGCAGAAAAAAAGGTTTATTTTGTGAGTAATTACAATGCCATGAAAGGAAAGTGATGTGAGAGCACAAGCAGTCTCTGAATTACTTTGTCAGTCAAAGTGAGATGTCTTGGCATAGATTAGGTGGCCTGGAGATGTCTGTGCCATGTGTACTACACCAGCCTGTAATGGAAAGTAGAGTCATTATTATCTAATTAGGCAGACTAATGACGTGTCACAGAAAGCCATAAGGCCGGGACAGACTCCAATGTGCCGTCTGTTCTTCACTAAAAGCCTTTCTCACAGAGACAGACGCAACCTTAAACTTAAACTGATGAGCCATAACATTATGACCACATGCATGTTATAAAATACATCCAAAGTTTTTCACCAAAACTGGTCTGAAGTTAAAATGTATGAAAAAATAAAATATTGGCAGCAGATCATTTCTGTTCTATATCCTGTATAGTGACATTTCTGTGAGGTGGCATGCTCCTCATTCAGGCTGAACATAATGAAACCCAAAGGGATTGGTAGCTTTGAATTTTGGAGTCTTGTATACAGTAGATTGTGTCATTTGAGTATTTTAAGTTTTTGACAGAACTTTCTGTTAACATACTAGCTATATCTTGTTTTGTTTGACTGTTGCATTGCCGAGGCGACTTCCAAAGCATTTGAGAAGTTTACATACCTGTACAGTACAATCAACATAAAACCTTTTTCATCTACTTTTGTTTTTTTCCCTTTAATCCCCCTTCTCATAAGGTGACAGTGGCTGTGACAATACGGGTTCATTGCCGGGTTGCAGATTGAAGCAGAGACTCTGTCCGTCTCTCCTATGTCCTTGGGCCTGACACTTTTAACGATAGACCCTGCCTGCATTTGGCAGGGTTTAAATATAATATAAAAAAACACATTTGTGATTTTTAAATTCAAGAATTGGTTGTAAAAGTTTGAAAACACATGTGGATTCCTTTATCATAATCAGCACTGCTGTCCTTGAAAGATGGCTAAGAGTTCTTGAGTTTTATTCTTTATCTTGTCTGCTCCAGAAATTTTTAATCCTTTGTGCTATATAATTCATCTTTTGTGTAATCTAATCATAAAGCTGTTCCCAATAGCTGCTGCACTTTTTGAAAAAGGATCTTCTTTGATGGACTTTGAAATAAAAATAGTAGGTCCAATTTTATTCCATCGAGATAATATAGCTTATGGAAGTCTTGCACCGTTGTGGTTTCTGGGGTGTTCTTAAACATCTTGATTTTATAGGGAAAAGATATGGACTAGGTTGTTGAGACCTGGACACAACTGTTTTAACAGGACAATAACCCATCTATTTAACAATGCATCAAAACTTTTTTAAGAAGGATACAGTGGGCTATCATTAAGGATCTTAAAAAGCCATTTAAACATTTATGAACTATGTTTAAGCCAGAGAACTATAATTTTCTTGGCAGATTTGTGAGAATAAAGAAGTCTTAGCCTTGGGGCTTTGACACTGGTAGTGGACTAGAGATAAAGGAGGAAGGGAGCTGATTGGAGGACTGGACCAGGGTAGTGTAGAGGAAGGAGATTAGTTGCAGCTTGGTGTGAAGGTTGGACTTCAAACTTTAAAAATGTAAAAAAGATTTCTCCACACCCTTACCTGCATTATGATCAAGCTTACACAACCCTCACCAACCCTCAAACTGATGTTTTCAGCATATTGTCTCTCCTATTGAGTGATTCAACCCTGAAAAATAGTAAACTATTTATCCAACAGGTTATATTGAAGTCATGATGCAACTTTTATACACCAACAAAATGCAGAGATGAAAAACTTTTTAAACAGTTGACATTTACCAGTTTTGTAAATGTCAAATATTGAAGATTTTAAATATGTTTGTTTGTGCGTGGGTTATTGTTAAACTGGGTGTTATCATTTTTTTAGGCACCTGCAAGATGTTTACTTGTGGAACACACAGATGTTACACAAATAATGTAATGGAGTGCTGTAATTTACCTTTATATAGAAAATACTGCAGTTTTTGACATAAAGTTCTATTTATAAGCATTGCGAAGTAAGGTAATTGAGAAAAGGGTGCAAAGGTATCAAATTAACACATTTGTTTCTGCCTGGCCGCCTTCAAGAGTAATACAAAAGAATCTTGAAAGTCAGTTTTCTCCTTAATATTCTTTACGGAGTGCCAACCTCTAAATGTTAATTCTTTTTAGTCAATTCTTTTTTTAAAATACATAATTTGTAAGCTTAGACTCCACTCTTTCAGGATCTGTAAAAAAGTCAAAGTTGACTTTTATGGATTTACCACAGGTGAAAAACAGTTTTGTTTAATTATAGTGTAATCTAACTCTAAAGAGTCACTATTCTTTATGTAATATATGATGCATTCAAGGTGTGTCTTTAGAAAATATAATATTGTTGTTCACTGGTTTGCAAAAAGAAATCACTTCCATGTGATCAATAAAATTAAAATAAAGATTATGATTTTGGAAGGACATACTGCACCTGAAAAAGATTAATCTAACCCCTTTTATTCATAAAAACAACAAACAAAAAAAAGGAACAAAAAAACAACACAATTTTATTTGGATAGCCAGACTTTTCTGGATGAGCTCTGATGGTTTTGGCAAATTTTATTTAGATGATAAAAATACAGAGGTGTCACCATGGATCTCTTTCTTCAGCTTCAGGTCTATATAAAAGCCTTAAAACAAACTGCATGGCTTCAGAAACATTCACTCCATAAGAATCGTACCGGTGTTGTACAGAAAGTGTTGTGTGCTAGGTGCTGGACCCAGAATGCAGACAACCAGGTTTGGAGATAGGAGTGTAGTGACTATTTTTATAAAACTAAAAAAATGAAACTAAAATTCAAAAGTCAAAAAACTTAAGCGAAAGGTGATCAAAGCAAAAGGTGAATTTAAGTCAAATATCCACCTAATGCACTGTGGATTCTGGCTTACGCAGTCCAAAAAGATTTTAAAAAAGGGTCAAAATCCAGTTTTCTCCATTCAGACAAAATAGCTTACAGGCTTCACAGGAATCTGCTACTACTCTCACTTTGATTCCTGCACCTGTTCTTTAATTGACTGACCGAGACTGAAACCATATGACCACCCACGTACATAATGAGCTACCTATTTACACTGTGAAACACCCACATCTAAAGCTAAAATTAACTAATTAGGTGAATCACTAAACAAATCTTATTCTAATTAACAAATCAAACTTAATAATCTAAATTCTAAGATTTAACTGAAAATGGAGAAATAGCTGCCACAAGGAGCAAATGACAGTTTAATTGGTTCTTCACAACCAAAATTCAACCTATACAGACTCAGAGACCATATGTATTTTTCAACATTTTTCAGAATAGGATTATAATCTCAACATCATAACCAGGGAATCCAAGAATTAAAACCAAGGCCAAGTACATATTGAGACATCTGAATAAATGTGTGCCCACATTACTGCATGCAGCACAACTGAATTGGCTGTAGTATGAACATGCTGGGTCCATTGGTGGCTCTGTGCTTGGAAATTGCCACTAAAACATACCTAAAGCAGCGAACAAAAACACAGGGAATCCTTGAACAACTCATGCAAGTTAAACGTAAGGATAAAGATGGGTAAACATGCCGTTTACAGAGGAGGATATAGACAAGTCTTAAAGGACTTGAAGTTGGAGTAATATATTTTAAAATCCCAAAAAGGTCAGACTATGTTAAAAACCTTAAACTGAAAGAGGGCTTTGTTTTTGTTTTTTCTTCCACGACTGTATACTGTCGATTTTAATTTTCCATCCTTCGTTTATTTGTTAAATTACAGTAGCTTTATCACAGTAAAGTTTTAAAAATGATGGGAAGAGTCAATAATTCAGATTTATCCTGTAAGGCCTCTTTTTGAATCACCGCTACTATAAGAAAATGGAAAGTGAGGGCAGAGCAAGAGAGATCAAAGGAGGATGGATGGATGTAGACAGACAGATAGATAGATAGAGGAAATTATTGCTTTTTGTTGCAAATATATTTTCTATATGTTTCAAGAACAGAAAAAATAAATTTATATTTGAGATTATTCTCCATTTTCCTTTTACTGCCAACAGCTATCAGTGGTACTGTTTCTAAAAATTCAGCTTTCCAGACATTTTCCATAAATCCGATTGTTCAGCCTGCCAGATGAGCGCTATGCCACAATCCTTCATTGCTCATATGTTTGTTTGGAAGACAACTATAAAGCCTAACTTTTATTCAATCCTTTCACCATCTGCTGCCGGTATTTACAGAATTCATGCGCTTGCAAACACAATAAAAGCAATCAGTTGGACTTTGCTTCAAGATGTCAGTTTAAATCAGCTAAAGTAAATATTTTGTAAAGCAATCTTTGGGGAAATTATCATAATGCTGTGAATAAATATGTTTGATTTAACCCCACACTAATGCACAACCATTTCTTTGAAAGGTTTATTACCCTACTGTTGAAGGTTTAGGATTGTTTTAGTATAAAATATGATAAGTTGTCATAATCCTTTTGGCAGAGAGTGTAATCATTCACTTCACTGTACTCACTCTAAAAGCTTCCTGTTTGCTGCTCATTGGAGTAAAATGGGCAACAGTTCAATTTTAACTGAAGGCTGTATTCCAATACTTGCTGATTAATAAAAAATAGTGCCAAGCAGGGGCATTTGTGGCCTTAAGTTTTGTTCACATTTTTGTAATTACAATCAAAGTTTATGTAAATGAGCAGTATTTAATATGATAAATTAAAACAGAAAAATGTGCTTTTTGATTTCGCTTGTTTTAAAAAAGAATGTCAAAATGGTGTTTTTTGGAAAACTTCCCTCGTTACACTGCTTAACAAACAAATAACACACTAAACCAAACCTAAGAATGAGCCTCATTTAGAAATTTTGTTCTAGCTTTACCATAACCCCAGTTGTGTTCTATTGTAAATATACATATATTACAGGGCAACTCAATTCTGTTCCTTAAGCTCCAGCATCCTGTACCTTTAAGATGTGCCTCTACTTCAACATACCTGCGTCAAATAATCAAGTAATTAGCAGGACTCTGTAGAACTTGATAGCATGCTGAGGTGGTGAATTAGCCATTTGATTCAGGTATGGAGGTAAAGTCATGAGTAAAAGTTGACCTTGAGGACCCTAATTGAGAACAGTTGATTGGCCTTTAAATGCAGAGAACAATCAAGTTGCAGAGAAAATGGAAAAAGCTTTAATAGTGTTAAACGTGCTTCAGTTAAACAAGGGATCTCTTGAGGGCAAAAATAAGAACCAAAAAATTATTCAATTTGTCTTAATTATTTAATCCAAAATCACCAACTGATTTAAACCAAGGAAGAAAGACAGAGTAACATTTCAATTCAGTTCAGTTTATCTGTATAGCGCCAATTCACAACACATGTAATCTCAAGGTACTTTACAGAGATAATACTGCCAGACTGGTTATGAACATATTATTAACTATGACTGGAGGTTATAGTTAAATGATATTTAATTCAAATAAATGAATAAATATGATTTCTAGTTAATTACAGTGGAAAATTTGCTCAATTACCAGGTGTTTGTAGATGGGCGTTTTGGAAAGGGTATTAAAATCCAAGTTGCCATCATTAAATGTCAATAATCTGGGTAATAAATTAAGCAGAGGTATAAATCATGAACAAAAAGGAAAATATGTGTATCTGTCTATTCAAGTTGTTAAGCCAATGGAAGTTGGGAGCGTGCTCTTTTGAACAATTAGTCACTGTTGTTGCTGTCCTATGGGAGGTGAGAGGATGGATTTTGTTCCGGTCCTATTGTGAGCATCTATCTCTTCGACGGCTTCACTTCAGCGGGTCTGGAGCATCGGCCAATCAGGAAACTTTGACTCTAATACAGGTGATATTCTACAATTATTTACTTCTGTGCACTTACACAGCTTTTAAGAGATGCAGTCATGATGCTCTCAACGGGGTTCTCCAGCAGAAGCACACACTGAACACAGTCGTCGGGCCAGGACGAAACCTGGTGCCATTTTGGGTCACTCAATGGGAGGAGGTTTAAAAAAACCTCATCTGTTGTACAAATGGGTGGTTCCAGGAAGGTTATGCTGGATTTTTACCTAAAAGCTTGTTTTAAGAGGGATGTAATTGGTCCTTTTCGCCTGCAAAAATTGACCATGGTGCTTGAGATTGCAGCTGGAATCCAGCTGGAATGTTGTGTCTCTTCATCCGGACCGATGGTCACCAATGAAGAAGAAGAAAAAAGTTTTCTGGTGGGTTTATATGTGCCACAGCTTGTCGATGTAGTATCAGAGGGACAGAATGCCTTAAAAGTCATTTGTAATCTGATGCCCTCTGATATGGGAGATGAACTGGGAAGTTGTAGCTCTGATCTGTAACACTTGATTGAGGTAAAAGCTTTTGTGACCTGATACTAGATAAACCATTAACACGGACTCATATTATACCACTGGTAAAACTCTCCAAGTATCTGTACTTGTTTATATAAAGAACAAGGTCACTTCAAATGAATTTTATCAGAATTTTATCAAGATATACAGGAAATAGTCTATGGTTAATTCAAAAAAGGCATGTTGAAGGTGTGATGATCATTTTTCTTGGTTACAAAGAATAATAATTACTTTCACATTAAACACATCAGTCACCTCTTGTCTAACAAGATTTAGGGTTCCTTAGATTTAAACTTCTGACCTTTGAAAGCACTCTCTATGTTTACCATAAGACTAAAGGTTCATGCAAAGTTTTATGCAATTGTTTTCTCGGAACACATAGAAATGAGTAAATACGAACTAACAAACATTTCTGTTGATTTTAATGAATTTTTCAAACTTCTGAAGGTTAAGGTAATTGATGCATATACTATATTGCCAGATAGGACATCCCCTATTAGTAGCTTTTACTTGTGACATGTGCATCCAAGCACCATATGCATTGAGTGATGTCAACAAAACCATACCTTTCTAATGGGGAATGAAAATGCAGCTGTCACAGGTATGGCACCCTTATTTTGTTTCCAATCATTATAAAATATAGCTCAAAATAAAGCTGTGGAAATTACTTTGTTTATAGAAATATTGGCTTACTCGTCATAAATTAGAAGGCAGGGTGGGGACTATGCAATATAATGATAACAAAAATGCTGCCCGTTGTTTTTTAACAGCTGAAGCTGCCTAGTTGCGTTTATGAAATTACTTCAAGTTGATTTCTGGCCTTGATGCAGAAATTTCAAAACTATAGGTTTATAGGGGTTTGCTCAACGATAGCAGAGGCATAAAGGGCAGATCAAATGCTTGGTACTGCTTGCTTGTTTCTTCTAAATAAACAATTCATTACGTTTGTATATCCTGGTCTGAAGACAGACACCTTCTCAGCCCCTCCTTTGGAACTGAGGCTGTCAGTAACAGTGGAGCAGAGAGAAGAAAACAAACAGCTCTGGCCGGCTGTAAAGTAACATCAATTCATAATGGAGAAAGTAGGTCCAATGCAAGTCACAAAAAGTCAAAACACAAGCATAGCCAATTCAGCAGAACAAGTTCAAAACATATTTGTTTTTTAATAATGTCTGGAGTTATGATTTATTGTACTCTTTATACAGTAAACTCCAGTAAAAAAAAATCCAATGATGATTTGTGAAATTGTTTTTATTTCAGTTATTTTAACCTTTATTCTATTCTCGTCTTATAGTTGCTAAAGTTAATTAAAAAATTGTTTAAACTTACAGCAGCTTGTCATTTTCCTAAAACAAATAACTGAGTTTAGCCACACAGAAGCTCTGAGTTCATCTAAATAAAAAAAATCAGACTCATTATTTTTTTAATTCTCAAATTATCCTATTTCCATTCATGACAATATTGAATTGCACCCTCCCTATTGTTCTAGTAAACACAGCTCAAGAAAACAGCTACAAAAAGAAGAGCGACTCTCACAGAGGAACTTGCTCTAATTATTCACTTAAATGAGGCAGCTCAGTGCATTGGCCACATTTTGCAGCAGCAGCAGTGAAGCAGAAGCAGTTATACTATGAAGTTTTATATTTTTGTATTTTATTTTATTTCTATTTTTCCTTTGTATTTTTTCTTTCCTAAGCTTAAATATTTTACTACACCACATACATTCCCAATGATATGTTATGTTTTAAAATGACATATCCAAGGTAAATACTACTATGCACAGAGAGAAAAATTAAACAATATTCTTGTCTTAAGTTCAAATATTTTTAAAGTATGCGTTCCAAAAAATTATTTTTCAAACATTTGTATTTTTTATTTCTAGATTTGTATTTTTATCTCACAAACGCTTCTGATTAAATTTTCTTTTTTAATATTGAACAATTCTTTTCATCATTATGGTGGCTTAACTTTAGTTTTATGGCAATACGTTCCCCTGTGTTGAATAAAAAAGAAGATTAGTTGCTTCCTGACAAAAAGAAAACTTCCAACATGTACTTGGGAGGAAAAAGAATGTAATTGGATTTCCATCTTCTTTTTAACATGCAGTAGGCAAGAAACCCCTGAAGTCAGCTTTCCCTTGTGAGACAAAGTTACAATAGCCCATATCAGAAGTGTTCCCGAGCACAAACCGGTGAACTGCAACCACTACACTGTTCCATCACTTTACCTTACCTTGGGAATCTGCAAAGGAAGGATTAGCGGATGAGGAAAAAAGGTGTGAGCAGGGAGGACAACTGAGAGAATGAATATGCCGCTCTGAGCCTCACCGGGCCTCATTACAACAGAGTCCACAGACAGTCTTACAGTCACCAAAACTGCTACTTTAAATCTATACCAGGATTTATTTTAGCATCCAAGAGTTCATCTTAAAAGGTCTCCAATCCGCAACTCGTTTTCTACCTAGTGTGCAGGTGGTGGTTGTGCTGTGAATGTATTTAGACGACCCTGTTTCAAACACCTCCAGCCCCTCCTCCACCATTTTAGCTAAAGCTTCATCAGAGTGTCATTCCTCCCGTACTCTTACTGCATTCTGCGTCCCGTTTCAACCAGTCCAGCAGAAGACCGCCATGTTGAGCCTGGTTCTGCCAGAGGTTTCTTCCCAATGCTGACTTTTTCCCCTCCACTATCGCTTCCTGCTTGCTCATCATGGACAGGTTCTCTCAACCTGTGTTATCCAAACTGGACTTCCATCTTCCAGGTCCCTGAGTGAAGCTCTAGTATCAGCTCATGCAGTCCACCGGATCTCCCCATTAAGCTCAGCATACCATCTCACTAACCAGCAGTCTACAGACTGACCAACTTCATCTATCTCCACTCCACCACCAGTTTCAGGCCTGGGGGGAAAACATCCCTGTTCTTTACTTCTGTTCATGCATATCAATCAAAATACAGCGCTACAGTATGTTTCCTGCCGAGGTCTGAGTGCCAAAGACTAAGTAATTGTATCGATACATTTCTTCTAATTGTCTTTTCTCTCTGTGTGAGTTTTTCAAATTGAACTGGTGTTATCGCAGGTATCTTCAAAACTTGTGTACTTTAGATTTTTTAAATCTTTTAATGGAAGAAAAACAATAAAATAATGTGCAGATTTATTAGTGCACCCTTATTTTTGTTTTTTTGTTTGTTGTACTGTAGTTTTCAGGCAACATTCCTTTAGAACACCAAATTGAAGAAAATAATGGAGGTCCAGCATTCACTTAAAAAGAAAAAAAAAAAAGAAAAAAAAATCTAAGAAAAATTGTTCTTTGTTGATATTATTGACTTAAATAATCATTGCAGCTACTACAAGAATTGTGTTCAGACTTTTAAACTGTTGTAATATTTATTTTCTTTCTCTTTGAAATCAATAAAGTATTTTGGAATTAAAATGAATAAACTACTTGGAAACATTTAACGATTACCTACCCTTTAAAAAAGCAGGAACAGGTGCACAATTTTTTTCCATGACTGTAGAAACTACATTATTTTTTCCCTTGTTTGTTTTAAAACAATCAAGTGAAAAACATTCAGCTTAATTATTGGTGTTATATTAAGTGTGACGGTGTTATTATCTTTAGCACTTTCAAAAGGGAAGTGAGCAGGAAGTAAACCGAATGCTTTGATTGATATCTGACTTTTCACTGATTCCATTCTGTATAATTAGACATTTTAATATTCCTTTTACTATGTGCCAAGCCATACAAATCAATGATGTATCACTTTCCAAAGAGAAGACAGTGTAAGAGGACATTTTAATAATCACAAAGAAACATGTGCAGTGCCAGAATCAATTCTAGCTTAATATAAAGCACTTTCTGTTAAGTCATTCATCTTTTAAAATGGGACTCATACTGAGTTTTTCTTAATTGCCTGGTAATAAGCATGTAATGAGGTTCTGATGTACTTTTTCTGCATCATGGGCTTTTTGAAGCTTCTCTATGTAGGAATTTCAGCAAATGGAGAATCATTTTATTTCTGAGACATTGAATCAGTAGCTGTGGTTTTAAAAGTATTTGACAGAATAAAAGCAATAGAGCAAATTTACATTTTGCAACATTACAAATACAAATGTTAAAACATTTAAATTGTATTTTTATGTACAGAGTGCAATGATAGTGAACCAAAAATAAATGATCTTTACATTCTTTTTAATAAACCAAACTCTGAAATGTGTGGCAGACATATTTTTTAGCCCACTTACCTGATTCCTTTAGATAATAGCTTATGTAAACAATTCTGACTCCTACTTACTCTAATAAAGTTAATAGTACATTCAGTAAAACTACAGCTATGCCCTAATGGGACAAAGGTTTGTTAAAGGACATTAGAGAGCAAAAACTCCTAGATAAATCCAGACATCAGGAATAAGATTATTAAAATGTTATTTCTGTTATGTTAAGCTGTGTTTTCTCCATCATTGAGCATTGCCAAGAGTTCAGTTCAATCCATCAGCTGACTAATTGCATCTAACTCATTGACTACAAGGACGAATATTCACTGAAGAGGCATATTAGATGACCATACTGAATGTGGGCGGACACAAAGGTTAAATACTGAGGATCAGTTAAACAATATAGGAAAAAAATAAGTAGCTAGTATTAAAAGAGAATACAGAATCTAGTTTACTATTTACCAGAGCAAAACAGGGGATGCAGAAATAGCTTTTTTGTCATTTAAGGCTGAACTTCACTAACTTAAAATTAACTTTTGGACTCAATCATGGTAGAAAACTAACAGATCAAATAACCCTAAAAATTCCCCATGCTGTGTGGATGTTTTCATCAGCCTTGTCAGAGTTGTAGAAATTTTTTTTGCTAATTTGAGGAAATTTAATAATATTTAATTCTGTATGGTTAGATAGTTTAACAATTGTTAACAATTCTTACTGTAAGTTCCAAGCAAATCCAGATGTAAGTGTGACCAAGTCAAAATCAAGAACCTAACACTTCTGAGGATTTGCGGCATGACTATAAAACTGATAATCAAAAAACGCTCCTCAGGGTTAGTATTAAACCAAGATTAAGCAATTTTGCAAAGATGTGTAGGCGAAGACTGCAGACCGAAGTCCAAAGATGGTGGAAACGTATCCCAGAAATCTTGTAGCTGTTTTGAAAAAAAAGTACTTCTACAAAGTACAGTATAGGCTCAGGAAGGCTGCATGCAAATGTTACATTTTGTACTTCCCCTTTATGCACTTTTTCATGACATGAAATCCCACCCAGAAACATTGAAGCTTGTGTTTGTAATGTCACAATATCTAAAAGGTTCAAGGGATATAAATACTTATGCCATGGGATCAAAGTCTATTTTCTCTGCACACTGTTTTTTCTAGTATTATGGTCATGCACTCTGAGCAAGACCTTCAGAATTTGTGATACAATTTTTTTTGTTCTACTTAGCAGTCTGACCTTGGATAACACCACAGCTTTTTAAAGATGTCAAATTCCACCAGCAGAGTTTTCAAAGTAGCGACTGTATGGTTGGACTCTGAAAATGTCAGGATTGCATCACCCAGCATGAAAGTGTACTAATAGGCTTTAAACCAGCAAAAGGTTAATTTGACTAGTTCTACCAGCATTTTTTATGCATACTCTTTATCTAATTACTATCCTTTTTTTACTTTCATCTTTAGCATATGAGTTGAGATTTAAAGTTTTTTCAGTTAATTTTCAATTCATATTTATCAAATCTGTCTTTTAACTGCATGAACCATTTTTTTTCTTACACTGTACATAAAAGTCCAGGAAATGCCATGTCTTTTATTTTTAAACTCGATTGGATCAGCTTTGCTTTTCATCAACAGACTTCCTGCCTGATCATCCATTCTGCTCCACATTTACATGCATTTAAAGCAACAAGCAGCAAAAATAGAACACCCACTTTTTTAAAAGAAATGTCAAGAGCTTCTAGAACGCTTCAGAAATGTGCCGCAGCCTTTTCAGTGGAAACACTCTGATTAACTAAAATAACAGCGACCAGCCCTGAGAAGAGGCACCATGGCCCAAGTGGAGCTGAGAGGTTAAACTTACAAAAATAGGTAACTGTCTTAAATATTGTTCAACATCTTGAATATATTCCATTAAAACCCAATACACCCAAATAATTTGAAATATATAAAAATAATGGACCACAAATTTACTGAGACCATTGCTAACATCTGTCCTTCTTTGTTTAGAGCCAGCACACAAGTCAATACAAAAAACTGACCAAACTTCTGCTTCACAGAAGTACTTACACTAATGATGGTCATTCAACCAAGTGCATCACATCATTAATATCAGGCTGTCAGTTCTAATGCTATGGAAGTAGCAGAGTAGACCTTGATTAGATTCTCCCTAATAAATAAACACACAGTTTAATTTTATTTGCTAATCTATATATGTTATTACAAAGTATCCAATAATATTTTGTCTAATATTTGTTCTATTTTGGAAAAGAAGCACCCAAAAATGAGAAAAGATTCAACCAACTGATTTTTTAAACTATGATGTTGTACCATATCAATTTCATTTAGGGTCTACATGTGCAAAATAAATACCCATGTTCAGTACAATCAATAAAATGACTTTGTAGAAATAAATATCTTTTATATTGTAGAGTGTTTTACTTTGATAAAAAAAAAATTCATTTGTAAGCTATTAGTTGACAGGACTTTCAATCAGGATCTAATCAGCAGCTTGATGAGTCTCAATTAGGGCTATAGAGATGAGGTAAATCTGCTTACCCTATCAAAGCCTTTATAAAATCTTTGCTTAGAACCTGATGAACATATAATTGAAAAGATTGAAATTAGGTAATTGACCATGACTGGACACATCAAAGTTTAAACCATGTTTATTAGTCTCTCATGCAAGCTGTTCTTAATTATACCTGAGAGGAGAAATTAATTTCAGTAATTTGGATCAGTTCTAGCTGACCTCTAGTTTTTAAAAATACCTTTGAAAACTTAAAGAATAAATTGTGCTTTTTCTAGTTTATAGTCTATACTTGCTGGAAATCAAATGAATCGTACAAAGCTTTTTTTTTTTTAAACTTGAAATGAATTAGATGTTGGGATCTGGAGATCTGCCACCTTTTCTCCAGCAGAGAGCGCCCTGGGTCTCCTGAGATGAAGCCATCTACAAACCTGAGGCTGATTCACCTGACTAGGAGACCCACTACTTAAGCAGCGGCCAGACCTGTCTTCAGCGCCGGAGTGTTGACCAGTTTTGGTTAGCAGAACCTGAGCCTCAGCCTGCACATAGAATCTCAGTATACTCTGGAGAGTAACCCCGATTCTAACCTGCCTCTGTCATCTCTGCTCCTAGGAAAGACCCGACTGAAGTCTGTAGCTCTGGAGGAGCTCATGTTTGGAAACCTGCCTGCCTGCCTAGAGAAGCCAAACCTGAAGATCCTCAGTCTGAATCTCCTAGCTAGTTCTCAGGGGAGAACTAGGAGAACAACTCAAGGTCTGAACCTCGCTAGCCTGAAGCTAAGCTCTGCCGCTGCTGAGCTCTCTGTTGAATCCACAGTCTCTGGACCCAACCGGTTCCCCCTCTCCATTGATCAGTCTGAACCTCATCAGGTACAAATCAGAATCAAGAATCTGTCAAGACTTCGCTGCTATCTGGCTAACCAAACAATCCCTCTCTGCAGATTACTCTGTGATACCAGTCCCGGACCAGTACCAGAACCTGTCTGATCATTTACTCTGTGTGTGCTTCCAAATAAACTGTTAAACTTTTACTCAGTCTCCTGTGGTGTTCTGCATGTGGGTTTAATCACAGAGACCCATCATGACATTAGAGAATAGTCATGGACCGGAATTCCTTCCACCAGTTGCTCATAGAAAAGGCTGGTTCCAGTATAATGGTTACTATTAATTGGCTGATTTATTTTATTGATCACACAGTGGAGAAATTAACTAAACATAAAAAAACTCCCATTCTCACAGTGATTGTCTTATTTCAAATCTTAATTGACAATGAGTAGTTTAAAACCAAATCTCCTAGATCCATGTTTAGATTGCCACGCTACAGGTAGATATTTTACCCAAAACATCTGGTAGTTGTGTCTTCTACAGCAAAATGTGAACAATTAATATTGCAAACATTCTTGCTACTCATGAATTAAAAATTCAATATGCGGTCTTCGTAAATTCCTGGCACACAATGTGCCTAAAAAATAAGCAACACTTAAATAGTGGAAATTGTCCCTAGCTGCTTCATGTCCTTTTCGCAGAACTTGAAAAGCTTTAGGAAGTCTTTAGGAAGACTTTCAGAAGTCTGATCTCTGTATATAGAGGCCACTTCTCTTAAAGAGCTAAATAATTGTCGTCATGAATCTCTGTGGAAAGACTTTCCATGAAAATTCCTTGCTGCTCTTGTTGTATATCTGGATAGCTGTGTTGGCAGGAAGGATTCCTCTATTAAGATCTGTATTGGCACCACATCTGGAGGAAGCCTCTTACCGAAAACACTGTTGCTGTTTAACAAACTTCTGAAGAGAATGCTCACTATTGTTTATAATGTTCTTCATTTTATGGGGAATTCATATTTGTAAGATCCTCTATAGAGGTTCTACATGAGTTCCTCTAACAGAGTATCTTTATCAGCTTGTTGAGTTTTTAAAAATCATTTGTTCTGATGCTATCACCCAGCAGATGATGGCAAAATAAATCACATTCTTGCTAAAAATACCAAAGGACCTGATGATAATAGGATATGATTTGTAATGATCTATAATAAAATGAATCATAGTATTTAAAATGACAAGACGCATCTTATTTTAAAGCATTGGATCACTATTGATCTGGACTAATGCAGCAGTTTTGATGGGGTAAATAGAGAGCTACAGTTGATTCTTGTGCCTTTTACATAGGATACCTCTTTCGCAAATAAGCAAACTAAAGGAGTGAGTGAAAAAGACAGCCTTGACAGAAAAATTCTTACTAACATTATTCCCCATAGTGATTTTAAATACACCTTTATTACTATGATGTCATTGTGTCACGTTTTGATTTACTGTATGTCAGAGTTTAGATGAATGTTGTTTTGATGCAAGTAAAGGCTGCCTATAATTCATAGAATACACTTTTCAAAAGCAGTCTAATACTTATCTCTCCTAGGTCCCACACAGAAAGCATTTTACCGCTGCTGAAAAAAGCAACACTGAAAATAGTCCTTCATATATACATGCATGGCGCCACTGCAAACAAATAAATTATTACTCTTATCAGCTGCATACTATATCTGCAGCAAACATTCTGCTTTGCATATTTCAGACTTTAAAAACGAAAATACATATGCAATACAAAGCATTCTTTCTGACTTCCCACCAAGCAAATGTTAAAGAAAAATCTCCAAATCAAACACTGTGTGGATGAAACAAAGGTGGGGGTTCACACAATTTTAAGGCCTCAAATGTTTCCTTTTCTGGATAAACGTATTTCAAGGATGACTTGAGAAGCAAAATATATTTCATTAAATAATAAATCAAAATATAAAATGTAGGGTTATGAAATGTCACACTGAAGAATTTTATAAGGATTTCATTTTCCCGAAATATGGAGCACAAAAGCATTATTCTCAGATTTCACATCCTCCACTTCAGTCTTTAAGTCTATGAAAAGCAACGCCTACAACGCAAAAGATCATTAATGAGAGGTTCAACCAAAGCGATGAGGACTGGAACAGAACAGGAAATTGGAGCGAATATGGAACTGTTCTCAATAATTAAAATAGCAACATAGTCGGCCTATCTAGAAGAGGTGAGCCTACATGGTTGGAGGGGAGCCTCCAAAGAGAAAGCGGAATCTTAGGGCAAGTCTCTTGTTTTTTGTCTTAATTTTCACCGTTTTTTAACTTTTCAAAAGTTCATATCATTAGGGGTTTTACTTAAGCCAAACGAAGGTAACAGAGATTTTTCAGATGTTTAACGAAAATATATCATGATTTCATGATTTCATTCAATAAAACCTTATTCAACCACCAGTCTTTATTGGATGCCTAACTCATGTAGTTGACCTTTGTTTGATTTATGCTCAGTACAAATTCAGCAGTGTAGAAATGGAAAGTGTAGTCTTGATGGTTCACCTTAAATGACAAGCGTTACCACGGCAACATCAATCAAAAAAGCAGTCAAGAGGTCCATTTTAAAAATAGCAGATCTGCACTGTATAAATGTCCCTTTTCAAAGGTTTGCTAGAAGCAAGCCAATGACAAAAAAAAAAAAAAATAATAAAAATAAAAATGTAAAACTTTAGCTCAGCACAAGTCATGAAAGGGTAACACACGTAGATGATGGAGTGCTCAGACCAAAATTCTACATTTTGGCATGCATGCAAAATGATGTATGTGAAAATGCACATAAACTTGAGCTCAATACACTAATGTGAACATAGTTATGGTAGGATCATGTATTGCTATTCTCTCCTTTAGAAGGTAAAGGGAAGCTGGTCAGTTAATTCAGCAGATGGGCTACTTATAGACTATACAATTTATTGACCTAGCTGAAAAGAGTTACCAACATATGAGGTTGATTTTTCTATGAATTAATATAAATATAAATTTTTTTTGCTCACACTACAGGTTCCTCTGATATCTTACTGTATATGGATCTATCAAATACAATTAATAGATTCAAGATTGCTTTTGAAACCTAGAAAAATAAGTTATAGGGGTATAGACATTTGTGCAGTGCACTGTAGCATTTCCTAAAATATTGCACTTTAGTTATTGCATGTAAAAACTTGAAAATTGAGTTCAGAAATTTCTAAACAAAATGATACGTGTTACCCCAATCAATTTATAATAATTGGATCTAAGAAAATGAACCCGGGGATTCCCAGTCCAAATGCATTAAATGTGGCTGAAAGTAAGAACCCAGCAAACAAAGAAAATCATTATGCCATGGAGCGACCATGTCATGGCCATTCCCTTGGGGACATCGAATCAGCAAAGAGGGAAGATAAACTAGACAGAATAGGACAGGGGGCAGCGGTCAGAGGTGTGATCTGAAGACACAAGACAGCAGTAGGTGGGAGGAGGTGGGACCTGATTTGGGCAGTTTGTAGATAAGCAATTTAGAGAGGCAATGATTCACCCAGAGAGCACGAATAAACAGAGGAAAGCCTTCAAGCTACTTATCACAGCCCTGCACTTCTTCCTGAATTGTAAAGTGAAGGATGGGCCATGTGGGAGACCATGTGGCCTCAAAACAGCCTAAAGTAGATCACTCACTCTAGATATTGTACACAGTACTTATCCTGCAGGATCAAGTTGCAATTTCAGTTTCTTTTGTGAGATAAGGATTAGAAGATTTATCTTTACTGCGGGAAAACATTCTATGCTTACTGCAAGTCACAGAATGTCTCATGCTAGCAGTCTAGGCTAGACATAAGCAGACTGTACAATCTTCAATCATCCAATGTTGAATAAACCTTTAACTTAGTGGTTAGGGTGTTGAGATCATACCAAGTTACTTTTCTTGCAGAGGAGAAATTTACTGCCCAGTATTTTCTGCCCTTTATGCACTATAACAGAGAAGGAGTATTTCAAAAGAATTCTGCAGCTGTGTTAATGGACACTGCTTGTATTGTCATCCTCTTTCTAGGTTGACAAAAAGGAAAATGAATATGCAATTGCATGTTCATATTATTCTCTTTGATAAATTGATTTTCAAAAATGCAACAAGTTATTTTATTCTGTAGCAATAAATACAACTGTTCTCCTGTGATTTAAGAGATTAATAAAATAATTAGATAAATTCAATATAGTGTGTGTGTAGCCTTGGCAGTCTATATTTGAAAATAAGTAAAGGAAAAACAGAATCGTATTTCCTTGTTTAGCTTTTGAGATTTGATTTTATGTCACTCTCTAGCTTCGTTTTATCCATTTTTTTAGATAGAAATATAAATTTGTAATTTTAGCTCAGATCTAATCCCAAACCCCTTTTACAAAAATAATTCACGTTGGCTTGAGACACATGCATTTTCCACATTTTTGGGGGATTTTTAGAGTGAACTAAGGCAGCAAAGGGATTGATTTTAACACAGCTCTGTCACACACTTTGTCACCTCTGCCAAGGATGATATGTTTTTAAAAAAGTTTGTGTGAATGTCTGTCTGTCTGTTAAAAGTTTCTCTAACATTAGAGAACATAGAATATAGAGATATTTGGCAAAACAAGCAGTTCCCCACTAAACCAGAGGGTGGCAGCAGTGACTATTGACAGCCTCAGCATCAGACTCAAAAATTCTGGACGTATTTTACTGAAGCAGAAAAATACGTTGTTGATTTCTTAGCAGGATCAATTGAATATGAGTGAATTTATTGGAATTTTTTTACTAGAGATGTGCCTCATGCCATGGAACAATTCTTTTCAATATGGTAATGATCCAGATCATGTGTGAGATTTGGCTATAGGTGCAAGTTGCAATTTTGGAAAAAATGTGCTGCTTGGTTATGCAGCAAATTTTTCACTTTCCGAGTGTTTTTCTAGTTAGAAAATGTATTTAGTCACACTCCTTATAAGCTAAGTGTTTGGTGTTTTAATTAGGCGTTGGTTTTGCCAGCACCTGGCTTTTAGATTGAAGGCAAAAATTCTCAGACTACCTCTATGCAGTGTGTATTTCAAACATATTATTTCTCACAATTAATTTTTTTGTTTGTTTGAGTGAAGTGTATCCATATTATAGAGCAGGGCTTTATATAGTTTTATGATAGCACTTGTGTTTAAAAATACAAAAACAAACAACCCCAAAATGCATCAAACAGCACTGATCCATTTTAGCCTTAGCTTTATGAATCTTTGATGTTAACCCCTTTGAGCTCCAAGGCATGTCTTTTTTGGTTCTGCAATGTCATATCGATTTTGAAAGCTTATGCGTGTGAAAGATTTTGCTGGCTTTCTATGTTATGTATGAGTATTCAGGAAGAAAGGTTATGGAGCGGCTTCTCTTGCAGTTTAGTGACCCAGAGTGATTTTACAAATTGATCAAAGTTTTGGTAAACTAAATTGTACTGCATTTCATTCAGCATTAATTTAGTAGATAGAAATATTAAGTAGGAGAGGAATTTAATGAAAAACTGTTCTGTAGATCTATGGGGAATATTTATCCTAGAATGAAACTGAAATAAATATATATATATATATATATATATATATATATATATATATATATATATATATATATATATATATATATATATATATATATATATATATACACACACACACTACAAAGTTTCTTGCTCCTAAAAATACATGATATTTTTGTTTCAATAGAAGCAAAAATCCACAAAATACTAAAAACTGGAAAAAACTTACATGAAGGGTAAATAAATGAAGATGAGGAACCAGCAAACAGTGACTGAGCAGGAGGTGTATAAATGGGAGACAGAAACAAAGACCAGGCTAATTAGCAAATTGGGAGCAGGTGTAGAAAGAGGAAACTAGAAGGGAGCTAGGGGAAAGGAGACGAGAGGTCAACAGAGGGCCAACAAAAAAATGGTAAGAACCCAAATACAATAAAAATTAACTAGAACAACACAAAATGGAAATAAAACCCTCTGATCTCTATATGTTCACTGGATTGCTGATAGCCTGAAAAAAGTGAAGCCTATCATGTCTTTCACAAAAGAGCCCAGAAAAAATTCTATAAAGATAGAAAATGCACCTCAAGCTTAAGGCACATCGGTGTCAGATCTAACATGTTCTGGGGCTACTTTGTTTCATTTGGCACTGGGTCTCTGGAATCTCTGCAGAGTGCAATGACATCTCAAGACTATCAAGGGTTTCTGGAGAGAAATGTGCTGCTTAATGTCATAAAGCTTGGTCTCAATTGAGTCTTGCAACAGGATAATGACCCAAATCACAAAGCTAAAAGCACCCAAAAATGGCTAAAAGGAAAACACTAAACTATTCTGAAGTGGCCCTCCATGAGCCCTGACATTAATCCTATTGAGCATCTTTAGAAGAAGCTGAAACATGCCGTCTGAAAAGGGCACCCTTTAAACCTGAGACAACTATAGCAGTTTGTTCATGAGGAGTGGGACAAAATACCTGCTAAATGGAGCAGAAGTTTAATTGACAGGTACTGGAATCTTTTGATTGTTTGTTTGAAGGTACTGCAACAAAATATTAAGTTACAGTCAATGCAAGATTTCACAGTCCTCATTAGAAAAAAAAAACATTGGGTAAAGTCTATGATGATATGCTCAGGCAGGGGTCTGATGAAACTTCAAAGTCTCAAACTGGCCTTGATACAAATTTTTAAGGCCAGATAAAACGAGACCAACTAGGACCATCACTAAAGCATAAAGAACCAAAACCAAGTCAAAGATTGGGGGGAAAAACTGTTTGAGAAAGGTGTCAAGATCAATTACGGTTTCTACATCTCCATCTCTGCTGGTGAGAAAAAAAAATCAATGAATCAACAAATAAACCTTAGACAGTATGGTGCCTTAGCCTTGACACGGTAGAACAATCTGAATTCCTGATCCTGAGGCACAAGTCAAAAGAGTTAGAAAGAGCTACCACAAGATCCAATAGCTTCACCTTCCCTATGCATACCAATTAGCGTTTCAGACAAATATAACAGAGTTTATATTGTTTTCCCTTTGCTATTAACAAGGGGGATTTGCTTTAATTACCTCCTGTTCACAGATTCTCTTTGGGTCAGGTATTATTGATGAATGATGAAATGATCCTGATAGAACTAATAATAGTAGCAGGCTGATAAAATGATTGTGTCAGTAGGTGAGTAATAGCGATGGCTGGGTTAGCCTGCTGCTAACTGTATAAACCTGCTGCTTATACAACACTGTGACATTGCTGCTCATCGTTTATCTCCTTTTTCCCACCATTTTCTTTTTTTTTTTAGCTCTCATCAAAAATGCATTTAAGCACTTCTGCAATGTTGGATGCTCTGTTGCCTTAGCAACCAAATTCTCTCTGGTTTAGGTATTTTAGATTTGGCCGTATTATAAATGTTTTACATTTTGTTCAATGCTATTGTTTTCAGTTCTTGAAACAAGCAGTTTGAGGTGGTTTACAATGCAATTTTGTCATATATTCAGGTAACAAGTTATTTAAAAAATAAGTACATAGATAAATGTTATAGATGTGCATCTGCGTAAGGTTTTTATTTGGTGAACTTTGTAGAATTTAATGTCTTCACTGGATTATTTAGTCCACCTTTTCAAATTTCCATTTTTGAATAATTCCTTTTTATTGTTTAAATTTATTTGAATCCCTGTGTGACATTTTAGCTGTCTCTGTCATGTCACATATTCTACTTCTGAGCTTTGCTCTAATAAAATGTCAAAGGCCTTCTTGTTAATAGCCACCAACCTACCTAGGAACATTGCTATGTATTTTTGAAGCACTTCAACTTGCCTGATAATGTACAGAACTTTCCATCCAGAAAACCTGTGGGTGCAAGAAATGTTTCATTACCGTGAATGTAAAAAGCAGTAACACAGAATAAAAAAAAAGCTGTCCTTGCATAGAAAATATTCTTGTACTGCTTTTCCTTTGTATCAACTTTTACCAACTATTGTGTTTCCCCTAATTAGGAAAATACTTGTTGGTCCTTTGGGACAGCAAAAGAAAAATGTGAGCAGCATTAATTAGTAATGTCATTATCCAATGTATCATTCATTTCAGCTGTATCATCATTTGTAAAGTATTGCATTCAAAAATACAGTTTATTTGCTACTTACTGTGCTACTTTTAGCCTCTAAAAGTAGCACAGGCATGTCACCTGAAAAGCCCTGCTGTCAAAGTGATAGCATGTTTAGTACAGCAAAACCATCTATTTCTTCTTAGACTTATACTTAACTTTATTTATCTCTTAGGATTACGCTTTCAGGGAAATATTTGTTCCAGTAGTTTATACAGAGTACAAAGAGTTAAAGCAAGATGCCATTAAAGATAGAAATACGACAGACAATATAAAAAGTGTTTATTGTACCAAAAAAGCATAAAAGATAAAAGTTGCATTTTCAATAAAAAGATAAAATCATCCCAAGGTTGAAAAACAGTAGATAAATTAGAAGGTACAAAAGAGCTGAAAAAAGTTAAAAAAGAGCAAACAAAGAGTAGAAACTAGAGAGCTACTTAAAAGGCTGCCGTCGCATACAGCGCCGGAAAAGCTTATCCGACTGACACAATACATCAAATGTTTCATTTTAGTAGATAATTACTTATTGTCCCGGATGGACCTTTATATAGGTTCAACATATGAAGTTAAGACAGTCTTTAGCTTTTAATAAGTGGGTGTGTTATGAATGATTTGCAGTGTTACCAAGATTCTTTTTTCAACTTCTTTATTCCTATGTCATGACTCTGAGATGACATATGTACCACTTACATGCACCACTTATTAGGAATTAAATTATCTACTGTATTGCTTGAAATACTATGCAGACACTCTACAAGTATGTACACTAATTCCACCAGTCCTTAGATATAGAAAACTAATGAAAAAATAACCTTGCCCTTTCTTTCTTTTCTGATCCCTGTGACATTCCTTAAAGAGTTGAGTCCTCAAATAATCAATTTTTAAAAATAAAACAATAATAGTAGTTATAGCATTGTTCTTTACTAGTCCACGTTTTACCTAAATACAGGATTTTAGTATTCAGCCTGCAATCTAAATTATGGTGTTAGGTGGAAGTTGGCAACGATACACCTGTATGATTACATCTAACAGAATTTGTACCCTGCTCTGGTTTCCTGTTTAGTCCATAAAAGTAGCTTCAGAAGAAAGTGAAGCTCAAAACAAACTCTAAAAGTATAAATTAAATACCTTCATGAATAATTCAACATCAAACTACTCTTTGCAGATACATCTATTCCACTGTATAGAAACACATGTTCAACAAGATAATATAATTATGCATAAAATATGCCAATTTAAAAGTGCACAGCAACAGAATAAAGTACGGTGTTTGTCAACAACACCAGAACATTACCACCTCAGAGAAGATAAGTACTATTAAATTAAAAAAACAAGAAAAGCAAACAAAAAAAAACAAATGTACTTCTGTGTTGGGCCTGGAAAACTCCTACCAGATGTTTGTTAGATCTAATGAAGGAAGTGTTGAATGTCAGTATAATATGAATTCCGTTTGTTTCTTCCTAACAATCATATTTTACTTTATCTATTTAACTATTTTGAAAATCTAGAAAAAGACACAACTTGTGACCAATATTCTGCGTAAATAAGTTTTAATAACAAATATACCACCTAGTCTTGCTATAGTTCGTTTAATCTAAATGTTGAGAGTTGAAGTTGTTCTGCATTTTACTTGATTGTGTTCTTTACAGATTAAGTGTTTTCATGCAAAAAGGTATCAGCAAAAAGATTGCTAAAGGGAAATCTTATCTTAATGCTCCCCTTATCCCTGTTAATTTTCCTTAAACTATACTCAATTATGAAAATGTAACTGTAATGTAATACTTTTACAGTCAAAACATGAGAACCAATGATCATATTTAAAGCCAATTAAATCTGTTTTAATGTAAAAAAAAACAAAAAACATACACAGTATGCACAGTATGTCACCCCCATAGAGGTCTGGCAATAAAACTTAAGTAAAAAAGAATGTTTTCTTTGCAAGAGAGATGCATCCTCACCATTACCTATTCATGACACCAAATCAATAATTCCCTCCCATGCTGTGCTTGCTGCTCCCGAGTCTGAAGGATTATTTTCATCTGTTGCTTTTTTAGAGAGAGAGCTGCAGACTGAAGAGGAGAAAGAGAGACAAGAGGGAGAAGTCTGCCTTTGTTTTCTATCAAATGACAGACAACAGAATTGGATGGATTCTGTTTATTCAGAAAGTAATATTTTTTTTCAGCTTTGCTATACTCAAAGATGCATGTGTTGAAACAATACACATATAGTTTAAAGATGAGAAATGTGAAACTGGCTGAAATGGCAAACACAGAGTCACAGTTTTTGTTTCCAATGTCCATTTTATGTTTTTAAAACATCTTGCATATTTTTTGATAAGAAAACATTTATCTGTTTTATACTTTTGTGACATAACTCATTATCTCATGGCAATCCTTAATGGCTGGTGATTGCGATTTCTGCATCACCTATCCTCTAAATAGCTTTCGCCTTGACGCAGTGCCAATCAAAATAAGAACCATCTCTCACTCTGCCCCAGCAAGGATGGTTGTCTGGTGAGACATCTCACTCATGGTACACTGAGAACTGGGATAACGCAAATAACCTATAGTTCTCATTCATAGGATTCATTTCGATGTCTCCTTATGGGATATGGAAACTCCCGTATTGCCAGACATACTATGTGTATTAACCCCTTAAAGGAATAGTACACCCAAAACATGATTAGCCTTCATTTTCTACTCACCCCCATGCTGAACAACACTCTGGAGTACTTTTTTGATATCTCAAATGCATCTGGAGATCTGGGAGGCTTCTTGCTGTCTGCTGACATTCAAATAATGGAGGTCTATGGTGCCCGAGGCAGAAAGGTCCATAAAAGTCCACAAAAAACGTGTCAATATTCCTCCATACTGCTCGTCCAATGTATTCCAAGTGTCCTGAGTGGGTAGCGTCCATAATTTACTCGAAACGAAGTCATTTAGAATGTTTTTAGAGCATAAACAGTAGTGTATAGGATTTCCTAAAAGCGCGTTCACGAGTCTACGGAAACCGCGGCAGACCAAACCAGACGAAAGGGCGCATTCAGCGTCTGCTCTGCCGATAATGCAAGCGTAGAAGAAGAAATGTGCTGTTTACCTGTGCAAAGAAAGAAACAATGAAAGAAAAATGTCTGAGGACTTCAGTGTTGAGGAAGAGCATGAGTTCTTTGCCGAGCTGAATGCGCACTTTCGTCTGGTTTGGTCTGCCGTGTTTTTGCTCTAAAAACATTCTAAATGACTTAGTTTCAAGTAAATTATGGACGCTACCCACTCAGGACACTTGGAATACATTGGACGAGCAGTATGGAGGAATATTGACACGTTTTTTGTGGACTTTTATGGACCTTTCTGCCTCAGGCACCATAGACCTCCATTATTTGAATGTCAGCAGACAGCAAGAAGCCTCCCAGATCTCCAGATGCATTTGAGATATCAAAAAAGTACTCCAGAGTGTTGTTCAGCATGGGGGTGAGTAGAAAATGTAGGCTAATCATGTTTTGGGTGTACTATTCCTTTAATACACATAGGATGTCCCTTAAACTTGTTTTCCTCTTTCATGTGGGCATAATGCATAACTTTTATAATTGCAAAAAAATACACCAAATAAGAGAAAAACAGAAGTTCTAACTGTGCTACTGAGCAAATAGTGTCTACTTTTTCTTATGTTGGCTACTAACCCTAACCCTAACCTGCAATGAGTTCTGTCATTAAGGCAAGCAGTTCTCTTCTAATCCGATCTTTCACACATTCTCTACAGAATACAGTAGGCAAGATAAGTATTTAGACCTAGACAGATTTTTTTGTCATTTTATTGTATACACAGAGTGTATACAAAAATACATTTTGTGAGACAGCTGGTCAGAATGCTCTCTATGGGGATTCTGTAGAGTTTCTGTCTTTTTTAAACTCTTCACCTCTCTTCCAGAACAAATTTCTAAAGGTGCAGTTGACGTCAAATTTCACAGTGTTTGTAAGAAGCCAAGTAGCTGTGTCATTTCACATTATAACACATGACTTCATTTCTGAGCTTATTTATTATGGATTATTGGGATGTTACCAACCCCTTGTAAAATTTCATGTCAATAACACCTACAGTATAGAAAATAGTTTGCTATGAAATTATGGTGATGTGTTAATACTTATTTTATCCACTGTATTCATTTCTGTTTATACCTTAACTGTTTGAACTTCCATCCACTCTGCATTTCAAAAGCTGCTTTTGCCTGCGTTACTTTTGCTTTGTTTTCTCTAGCCCCAGCATAACCTTATCACTCCCTGAAGTTAGACCCCTCTCCTGAACGCTTTTTGTTGTTGTTATCATTATCACAATATTCCTACCATGGATAGTACAATTTTCATGATTAATCCTTTTGAACTGATGCAATAGGAGCACAGTAATGGACTTTGTTGAATATATAACTAGACTCCCTCATCTAGGTTTGATTTTGACCCAACTGTTTGTAGCTCCAGTGCTGATTTTGTTCAACGATTTTCTTGTAAATTTTATTTGTTTACAGCAGAAGATATATGAGGACTGTTTAATGAGATGGACAATGATGCGTGCTGCGGTAGTGCTCTGGATCCATGCCCCAGGCCCTAGATCTGGCGGGCCAATCACAACCCAGAGATGCGTTTTGAATTTCTGTGCGCAAAGCCGGTGGGGTTTTGAGGGCGTGACGACGAAGCTGTGCAACGCTAGAGAAAGCACAACAAGAAAGATGGCAACTACTATTGAACAGTTGTCGTTTGACTCGGCTTTGGAATCAGTTTTAGAAGGATTAGACTTGGGGTTTTCGTTGAAATGTGAGCAGGAAGAGGCTCTACGCTCATTCATTTTTAAGAAGGATGTGTTCGCCGTTTTACTAACAGGCTGTTTTTTTACACTCCCCCACCAGCTTTCTGTCGCACTTACTACATCACAGTCAGTTGCGCTCATTGGTCAGAGCGTTGGCTTGGTTAGCTTGCTGCGGGGCTAGCTCACCGGCTGGGCCCGAAGCCTGGAGAGAAAAACGGACAGCCTTGGTTAATTCAGTCACTCGGCTGTTAAGCCCAGACAGTTGGTTACTGAGATCGTGGAAATGGTTGTGATGTTTCTGGATTATGGTTTGTTGAAGGCAAAGGGCTCTCTGAATGGCTTCTGCTGGGTCAACAGTTTGGCCAGAGTGTTCTGTCATGATGTTGTAAGGGGATCTGGCCCACATGCAGGAAACCACTCAGAGAACCAGAGAAAAGGTTTAGCAGGTTTATTGAAAACACGATGAGTTGGATTCAGTGTTTCTCAGAACACTGGGGGACCGGAACTGGAAGTTAGAAGGGAAGTTCAGTGTTTAGTTAAGGCTCAGTGGGAAACATGAGCGGTGACTTGCAAAGACAGAGACTGAAACGGGACTCACGTTTCCGGAGAAAAGGTGTCCTTCCCAGATTCCAGTCGGTGTGGGTTATTACTGAACTAGGTTGACTCGTTGGAGGGCGGACAGGGTTTACTCGGGTTTGGTTGGTTTCTGAGGAGCAATGGAGCTGACTGCCACTTAAATTTCCAGAAGTACTTGAGTGGAGATTTATCCCCTACTCTATGTAAAGCTCAAAAAATCCTTTCGGGTAAAGGAGGCCAAAACATCCAGTTTGCAGGATGACTTCGTGCCGAGAGGCAAAGACAAAAAACAATAAGGTTAGACTAAGGAAGACAAAGACTCAGTTAGACTCTGCTAAACTCAGCTTGGCTAGAGTACCCAAAACTGGCAAACACTCTGGCCTCAAGGTAGTGGCAGTCAGCAGCTTAAGAGTCCTCAGATAATGAGGCAACCATCCGCAGGTGCGCGGAAGGGCCAGCGAGAACCGGGTGCCACCTGGTGGTGGAGGGAGGAAACACAAACACACAACCCACACAAACTGGATTCCTAACACTACCCCCCCCCCCCCCCACCCCATTTTGAACATGGATTTAAGTGGAATGTCCCTAGAAGAGAGCCAGACCTTTTGGCCCGGGTGATAAGAAGGGAAACAAGATTTGACTAGTCTGAAAGATCAGCATTATACATGTACAGTTCTTTGAGGTTTGTCATTTTTCTAAGTGCAGTTATATGATAAAACTAAACATAAAATTAGGACTTTTTCTTTTAGTGTTCCACATTTTGTTAAGAGGTTACATTATTTAGCATGTCTTAACGACCACTGATAGTGACAGACATGGTTTAATAAACCAAACAGTGGAGTTAACATTCCTTTTATTGGTTTTTAGATCATCTTAACATGAACAGTTTAACAAAGTGATCCTGTGCTTTGTTAAATATGGACTTGATTTAGTATTACAATTGGTCATAAATGGGTTATACCTTACTAACAGTTAAAAATAGTGTCCTGTAATTACATTTGGAACACAAAATGATTGTAGCTCAAATACATATTTTTGAATTATTTGTTTAATTATGCAATGACTATCAAAATAGAAAAAATAAGCTGTTGAAGTTTTATGATTTTTTAATCAACAATTTCATATTAAAATAATCTAACAAATATGTTATTCTGTAGCAAAACTTTTAATTAAAAAAATTATGGTTAATTTTTTGCTCAAGATGTCAATGTTGAATATAATTTAAACAACCCCTTTGGGGCACTCTAAACTAATATGGCTCAAACTGAAAGAAATTGTATTACAAATGAGACTTACACCTGTTCTCAGTCTTATTGTCATCCCTTTAAAAACTTGTTTCCATCTTGTCACTCTGAAAGGGGGGCAAACTAACCTGACTTTGCATATATAAATGAAAGGTCAGCAGCCCCACATTTGGTGGCAGTGAAAAACTTGGAGTGATGTTAATTCCCTCCCATTGTCTCATTCTGTAAAGCAGCCTCGACAGGAGCTGAGTCTGCATCTTAATTATGTAAAATGGTATTAACTGGCACAGGTCCGTTATGAGAAAACTGACACACATCACATGTATTTTTAAAATTTTCTTCTTTTACTGCACATTAAATACATACCTCTGTCTCTGGAGTTGTTATAAAGAAATTGAACTACTCTGTGCATGTCACATAACTTCTATTCTGATTCAAGCCTGGTGCATGTAAAAGTACTTCATGATCAGAATTTCAGAATCAGAATTTTGCACACATATTAACATTACATTCCTATTTATTTTTCTTTCAATCTAAAAAATGTTTAAATCTAACCTTCAAATATTTTGGACATGTTAAAAGGACCAATATTTCCTTAAAGGTGACCTGCGGTGCAACATTTCCCTTTTTGTACTCCTGTTTGGGTCTCTGCTTGTCGAAACAGCCCACGCAATAATAAAAAAAAAAACATTCAGCTACTTAATTTGCTTCTGGTTGTGACCCAGGGTCAAATACATGGGTTTTTAGCTTTGTGTATCTGTTTGTAGACATTTTCATGTGTATAAAATGCGAGTGTCTACATTTGGTTTGGGGGTGAGGGCAGATACAACTTCATTGCACAGAAACAGCAAAGCCTTAAAACAGCTCATTTTGAAAGAAGCTCAAAATAGGCTGAACTGAAGGGATGATATACGTATTATCATAGAGGGCTTTTTTGCAAAAATGTAATGAACAACTTGTGCATAGCCCACAGACCTTCTTAACTTGTTAAAAAGAAGCAGAAACTTTAACCTTTTAAATTGTTGACCAAACAACATTGACATAAGGACTGATTCTCTGAAAATTTCATTTTTAAAAGCTGCTACTGGCATAAAGTTGAAGCCAGATGTTTTTATTCAGTCAATTGTTTTAGATTATTTCCTTTATCACTGTCTACATTAAATCAGACCAAACCGCCACTGTTTGAGGTCAGTTAAGATTCCTAAAATGTATTGTTTAATTCCTTACTAAACACCAGATTAATGAAAGTGTTTTCCGTTTCCTAAAGGCACACAGTGGAGTTTACAATCTACAGAGTTGATACATAATGAGTTATTTTAAATGATTCCTTAGGCTAATACACAGCACTTGATACTAACCACTTAAAATACCAACTATGTGAAAACATATTGCTTTACAGCCACAGGTTCTTATATAGTCATGGAGCTTTTGCTCTAGAATTTTTCCGCCTACTTGACTATTGGTCATGGATGAGGCAAAGAAAAATGTTAAACTTCCTGTGGAAGCTAAAAAGAGAAAATGGGAAAGGGATTGAAAGTTAAGAAAAACAAGAGTCGATCTTCGAAAGGAGTTTGTTGGTTGGTGCAGGCTGAAAGAAAAAGCCGGAGGTAAAAACCATTCTGCCACAATGGTGCTCTCCAGAGAGCAGCATGCCCTCTTAGGTGAACCGAGATGCCTAGTGCGTTCCCAAATGAAAAGACATAGAAAGCTGGCTGGCTGACTGTTTGTTTACTTTTGCGCAAATTCTGCGGAACTTGTGGCCTCTCGGGATGCTAGACATGAAAGTTACAGGTCTAGCACCCCTAGTGGCCAAAAGTTACACGCTGTGCCTTTAGAATGTGGACGTTTTACTTCTATGCCTTAAAAGAATTAGGCATTATCCGATCAATATGGAACTGTAAACAGTAGGATGGACATTTTATCAAATAAACAAATAGATAAACTTTGGTTTTCAAACACAAAATCAATTTTAAACTGTAATATGGTTTTCAACCATGCTTCCCTCTTCCTCTTTGTACATAAACTCTGATATTTTGAACGGAAGTGGTGGTGAATTTATTCCATGTATGTGCAGAATTAACTGTTTGACCATGATTAGAGCTTGAATAACTCCTTCATTTATTGTTCTAACACACAGCTAATAGGGAGTGTGTTCATAAACAATATATAACAGCCGATATAATATCTGATTAAAAAAGATATTTACCACCCCTACCGGGGAGGGTAATAAACATCTTAAAGTATCAGAAATATAAATTCCCAGCTTGCTGGGTATTTCATAGAATATAAATCCACAACATTAATGTGGCATCCAACCTAGATGGGCACTGAACATTAAAATCACAACATATGAGACTGCTAATGTTCTGCATTTAAGGACATGGTCAAAATGGTCTTACAAGGTGAATCACAATATGCAGCTTTGGATTTAAAAAAATAAATCTTCTCCACTGGATAAGAATTTTCTTTCTTTCTTGTTCTAAATTAGATTTAGTTTTTAAATTATATGGAAATCTTTGGATTCTGTCTAACTAATATTGTTTTTTTTTTGTTCTGTGTTAAAAGTTCTTTTAGTTTTGAAACTGCTAAGCATGCAGAGCTGCGCTCATTGATGCTGCCAGATTTATTTATTATAAATCCCTCTCAGCATGAACAGTCACAGACCTTTCTTCCTTAAGAGCAATAAACTCTGTAATGCTCGATTTCAGCTACTTCATAAAAGCAATCTTCTAATATTTCTTTCATCTTCCAGCCACAAATAATATTATTTCTCTGTGTTTTCAAAAGGTATTAGATAAAGAACAGCAGTGTGCTTTAATCTAAATAAATTAGCCCCAGTTGGAAGCAGTAATGGAACACAATAAGCAATAAGCTGCTGTCTTGAAACTGAAATGAAGGCCCTAAATACTTTGCGCTACACTCCACTCTACTGGCTGGGTGATAAACAGGGCTCTCTGCAAGGTCCATTTTAGGAGGAGGATGTAGATGTTGGATGTGTTCGATTTCAGAGGCTGCATCATCCAAGGACGCGGTCCATCTGGACTGGATTGTTAAAGGCTCGTGAAAATAAGGAGATGAGTTTTGGCTATGGCTTCAAACTGTTAGGAATCCAGTTTGTGTGGGTTGTGTTTTTATGTGTTTTCCCTCCATCACCAGGTGGCGCCTGGTTCTTGTTGGCCCTAAACCTGCGGATGGTTGTCTCATTACCGGAGGACTCTTAAGCTGCTGACTGCCACTACTGCGATGCCAGAGTGTTTGCCAGTTTTTGCTACTCTAGCCAAGCTGAGTTTTGCTGAGTCAAACTGAGTTTTTTGTCTTTGCCTCTCGGCAGGAAGTCATCCGGCAAACTGGATGTTTTGGACCTTCCCCCCCTGGAAGGATTCGTCTGAGCTGCAAACTGAGCTGGGGATTCAAACTAGAGGTTTGTATAAACTTTTGCCCAAAGGATTGTTTGAGCTTCACACTGAGCAGGGGATTAATCTCCACAAGAAACCGTTCAAGTACCATAGGAAATCTAGGTGGCAGTCAGCTCCTCCATACCTCAAGGAAACACCTCAACTTGGGTAAACCCTGTCAGCCCTCCAACGAGCAAGTCAATAACTGGAACAACCCACACCAACTGGATTCAGAGAAAGACACCTTTTACTGGAAACATGAGTCCTGTTGCCTTTATTCCCTTTGCAAATCGAAGCTCAAATTTGCCACTGAGCCTGAACTAACCACAGGAACTTCCCCTTCCCTTTTCACTGGTGTTCAGAGCAGCACTGGACCCATCACTACCAGTTCTCAATAAACCAGTGAAATCTTTCATTGGTCTCTCTGTTTGGTTTTCTGCATGTGGGTCAGAACTTAGAATAAAATCCTGACACAAACAGGTCCAGCCTTTTCTGGTTTTCACCGTCCGTACGCTTTGTCGCCTAGAAACTGTGAAAGTTGACACAAAAATGAAAAACAGAATGGATACCAAACTTCTCACTGCTGTTTTTTTTTTATTATTTATCTTTCTTTTTAATTGTAAAAAACTGCACTCATGAGAATACAGATTAGAATAAAGGTGGCAACCACCGGTAGCATGAACAAATATAAAGCAATTGTAATTATATAAAATGGGTAGAAGGATATAAGTTAATCTAAACAATGTATGTATATAAATTATATCTGCAAATTCTCTGATGACATACAAATGGTCTTATCTAGATTCTGTCCATAATAAGGAACGCATGTCTTCAAACCAACAAACCAAAAAAAAAGAACATTTAGATTCAGGGCATAAGATGTGTAAAAAAGAGTGTCGGTAACCAGGTGGGTCAACGATGAGTGAAACACGACAACAAACCGAAACAGACAATGAAAAAGATGAAAATCCAGATTCTGGATCAGAGGACAATACAGCTGAAGATGCAAATTCTGAATCGGAGGATCAAAAGAGGAAGATACAGATTCTGAATCGGAGGATGCTGAGGATGACGATACAGATTCTGAATCAAATGATAAAGCAGATGAAGATATGGATTCTGAATCGCAGCATGCAACAGATGAACATACAGATTCTGATGACATACAAATAGTCTTTTCTTCAGATCCTGTCCATAATAAGTAATGTATGTGTTCAAACCAACAGACCAGGAAAAAACAACATTTAGATTCAGCACATAAGATGTGTGACAAAGAGTGTCGGGAACCAGGCTTTTCATCGATGAGTGAAACACACCAACAAGTTGAGTCAGATGACAATAAAGATAAAGATACAGATTCTGAATGGGAGGATGAAAAAGAGGAAGGTACAGATTCTGAATGGGAGGATGAAAAAGAGGAAGGTACAGATTCTGAATCGGAGGATGCAAAATATTAAAATACAGATTGGGAAACAAATTAATTGATGGATAAAGATAGAAATTCTAATGCCATAAAAATTGCATTTTCTTCAGAACCCATCCCTGGTCATCGGGAACTCCTGCCTAAAAAAGATTCTGAACCCGTGGAAGAAGCAGATTTATGTAAAGATTTTGAAACACAGGAAAAAACAGATTAAAATTAGGACTATGATAACATAAAAATGTTCTTTTTCATCAGAAACCTTCCCTTTTACGGTAATAGGTAACTCATGCCTGCAGACCAAAAAAAAAATAATAATAATACATATAAATATATAAATCAAAAACATGAAGAAAAAAAAATAAATAAGTAAAAACATAATAGTAAGGTGATCAAATCAAAAATGGTTAATGGTTGTCCTTTTTGGTTTATTCAAAATCCTGCATAGTTATTAGGACTTTCATACCATTGCAGTCCAGTGTTCAAAACTTACCTGCAACATTTCTCTGTGGTGTTGGCATGCTATAACTGTGCATCTGTGGCTTCTCTTCAGGTGCTCTGGCTTGCCCACAAAGTTTAAAAACCTCCATGAAAGGATAGGATAGGTAAATAGCCTTCTATATATTTCCTTGTGGTGTTAATGTATTACTCTGAACCGATAACTCAGCTGCACAATATAAATTACTGTATTCGGTTCTATTAGAAGAGGATGTACCCGGATTAGTCTTTTGTTGTGTGATACTGCCAGGCATTACCTGTGACTATGTAGATTCTCCGGCTTACTATTAAGGCAAGATAATCCAAATGTCAATGATAATATGAGCTGGGAAAGTTAAGACAAGACAAGTAAATGTTATGCTGCCTTCCATCATCTGCTTCCTTCTGATCTCCAGCCTGTTGTCCGACCTCAGAGACATCAGCGCCTGGGACTCCCCGGGCGGCGCCCGCCACATCTTGTTGGCAGCCAACTGGCTGGAACCAACCTCATCATCTGGTCTCAGACTGAACTATAAGACCAGGTTAGTGACTCACACATTCATAATCATCTGCCAGATAGACATGGTCACTAACCTGTTTTCTCCTCCTGCAGAGAATCGTGCCTTAGACTCCGACGCTGTTCACTGCTGTTGCCGTCCTATTGATTGAGCTGTGTGTCATCTTGTTAGAAATTCTTATGGTATTTTTTTGTGACTAGACTCCTTTTTAGGTGTATGAAATATAAACCAGCCCTTTTTAAAATGTAACTTAGTTTACAGTGGCTCAAATCTAAGCAGCTGTGACCCTAACAAGTAATCTGTATTTTTCTTATTGAAAATGTTAAGATTTTGGCTACTGCAGGTAATATAATGGCTGGTCATGATCTTACAACATAATTTACTTTTAAAACAGAAAATAACTTTTTATTTCAAGAGTGCAAATTATATATACCAAGAGCTACAAAGCAGACTGTGAAAGCCAATTATTTTTTTTTTACTTTATTACTTTTGCAAACTGAAGCAATGCATTACACTATGTATATTTTTTGTCTTTTACCATAATCTGTGACATGAAAAAAAATTACTTTCATTATAAGGGCAAAAACACTAGCTTGGGGCCCAATATATGTTTCCCAGTTGTACTTGTTTGCTCAGGAAATGTGTTGCAGCGCATAAAAGTTTATACAGTCATAGTTAATTTCTGGAAAACAATTGAAACAACAATGAAAATGTTTTGTTATTTGGGTGGCTTTGTTATGCTCATCCGATACAGATTACAGTGAGGGACTTAGTTAACTTAAAGGATTGCAAACCAAGAACATATAAAGAAAAACTGTTGGAATCATAAAAACATTTCAGCAACTGCATCAAAGTGATTTAGTTGCAAGCAGCATTAGCAAGTTGCTTCAGAAAAAGACATCCATCAAAGGATGGAGTTCTTTACTTACTCTATGAATTTATAGAAATCTAATTTACATGTATCATGTCATGACGGATTAAATGTCTTTTACCAACCAAAAGCACATAACACTCAATTTCTTAACCTTTTGCCTTTTTTTTCACATTACCAAATGACTCACGGATACACAAATAATTTAGCAGTCCCGTAATTGATGAGGCAGCTCATGTGTGAGCATGAATCTCTCCAAATAAAACATTCAAATGTTGACATTCTCAGTAAACAACAAAATACATCTACCTGTGATAGTCGTTATCCAATGTAAGTTACTTAATTGATCCCAGAGTGAGCCAAACCATTGACTGCTCTCTTGGAGCAGAGTCTTAAAAAGTCTTAAACATAAAAGCAAAACAAGAGGCAGTAATTACTAGGCAGGTACAGTACAGAAAATGCTACATAAATGGTCTTTGTTTATTTTTTTATTCAATATATTAAAAAAGGATAATGCAGGGCTCCCGTCAGTGAGGCCATTCTGATAAAACTTCAATACACATCAAGGTAAGAACAAAAGTAAAGCTGCAATTATGTAATCAACTCATCATAGAGGCTTTTCTAATATTAAAATTAGATACTTTGGAGCAGAGATCAGAAAGGGGTCATCACACCACATAAGTATTAAAGCAAACTGATAGAAGAAGATGAAATAGCAAACAAAGAAACATCCGTCAAAATAAACAACTTTAAAATTTACTTTAGTTTCCTGCCAGAACCTCAAACTTTAAAACTGTATATCAAAAAACTACTCCACATTGTAAAAGGGTCTTTAGATTAAAAAAAATTGAAAAGTGTCTATTTTTGTTTAGTAATTTGACTTGGTATATGATTAAAATAAAAAATCAAGAGATGGTTTCAGGGATGTGCAAGACCTTTTATAATGTTCCGTTACCAAAGAAAATTCCTTAGCCAAAATTCCTTAGTGACTATAACCTTACACCCTACATCATGAAGGTCCTAGGGAGACTCCTTTTGGTCCGCTTGAGCAGGCAAACAGGCTGCTATTATGACATGTCGCTGTAGAGTTGGAGCTGAAGAAAACTTATTTCAACAAACCCATTGTAATTTCATCAAAACAGATAGCACTGTGATAATCATGTTATTTGATTTTGCCTGTGTTTTTAACCAAGATTGTGCCTGATCTGCCATGCTAGAAACTCCGGAAGACTCTACTTCCAAATGCCAATGTGAATTAGAATCAGAATTCCGAGAGAACAGTCAGAGGCTGAGTCCGAATGTCCACCCTAACCCCTAAATCTCTAAATCACTATATTGTGGACTTTTTAGTGAACTCATTTAACTGACTGTTTGGATAGATGATCACTACATTTTGCTCCCATTTGGTCACGTAACCCCGCTTCCCCGCGCCGTGCCTGTGTCTTCTTTGTTATTTGTTGCCACTGTGGCAGGGGGCCTCTGTCATAACAAATCCCACAATGCTTTGTGAGGATAGCTGTTTGAAAGCTCTTTCAGGATATATATGCTTGTCTACTGACCATTGATAATTGCTACTTTTCAAGGTGCATTGTGGGAGTGTTTCGAGTCTACTACTTTTTCATCCACTAGATGTTCAGACACTCATTTAAAATGGCGTAACCACTATACAGTGCCCTATATAGTGATTAGGGCGGACATACAGACACAGCCAGGGAGACAACAGAGCAGATAACTAAAAACAAATTCACAACTCTTTCAGGGACCTGAAACACTGGACCCAATATTCAACAAACAGATCTGGATGATTGCCAAAAGACTTTATTTAAAAACGGCATGCGTCAGCGCCTGAGCTGGAGCGGATATGCCGGATCCTCTGGTTCACAGTTCAGTCTGATCACTGAGGGATGAGAGGAATCCGCGAAGGTGATTGTCCTCCGCTTGCGGTGGGCACGGCCCCCGGAGCTCCGTGAGGTGAGCAGCGCTGATGCCAAGCGATGCCGTGGAGCAGCTGAGTCCAGTAAGGGAGATCCAAGCCGAGGTCATAGCGGGTTCAATTTTGTAACCAGATGATCAGAGAGCCGATGAGGTACCGATGAGGGAATCCAAGCCGTGGTCAGGAAAACAGTCCAGGTTCGGTAAGCCAGTTGCATCCAATAAACAGTCCAGGGCTGGCCAGACCAACAGAGCAGACAGGGGCAAAGCAAAACTCGGGATCCACAAGACAGAAACAGGTCACTAACAGAATTATCAGAATGATTGTCCAATGCTAGAGTTACTCACACCAACAGGCTAGAGTAATCTGGCACTGGTGGCTTGAAAACAAACAGTATATATAGGGGCTGAAACCAGGTGGCAAGGATAAACAATAATGAGAAAACAGGCAGAGTAACACAGGTCGGTGGAATAAGCAATCAAGCCAGCCACCAGTGCCAGGACCATGACAAACTCACATCAGAATTTTTCTGAGGTTGTTAAAATTTTCCATTAGTTTTATAAATAAAGCCTCCACTATGTTGATGTATCCAATAAATTTCTATTAGAAATTTGTGTTTGTAAAGTAACAATTTGCAGAGATGTTTGAAAATTTCAGCAAGGCACTGTAATAGTCTATTACAGAGACAGATTTCTAATATGAATTGCCATCATGTTGTTATCTTTTCTGCTTTTAATGCCATTGATTCCCTTGATACTAAGACAATGTGAGTTGCACACTTTTATAACACTCCTATATTTTCCCTAGGTAAAATGAAACAATCCATGCTCAGAGATGATTTATTTGGTGACACGTGTTCTAATGCAGGATGGATGTACAGAGAGGCTTTGTCATAGTTTACTACGAGAGAAATGAGTAACAAATGAAACTGAGTGGGTTGCAAAACCAAAGTCTGTGAAATAACCATCACTAGGTCTATGTGTCACAGCTGATATGATGTACTTACTTCTTCAGACCAAATATTGGATATATTATATAGATTAAGTGAGAATATCAAGCAATATTTTTTTATCAACTTAATGTCTTGAAGGGCTGCCGAGATGGATGTACAGTAACGTTTTTCAACGTGGAAAGATCAGTAGAAGACATTTTCTTATATAATCTTCAGGTTTAGTTCCGTTCTTTTGTGATTGATCAGCGATTAAAACCCCTTCCTGACTTTAATGGTGACATGTCAGAACCCATATGAGATGGCTACGGGTCCTTGGCAACAGTTTCATAATCCTTGAATTTCTGTGTTTCTCCTTTTTTTTTGTTTAATACTTGATATGATTTGAATATTTCTTATTTTATTTTACATATAATAGACAAAAACATGAGTGAAATTATACATTTACATAACAAATAGTGTGACATCTATCTGTATTCATCCCCTTTTTACTTACTGCCTCTAAAGAAAATCTTGTGTAAGCATAATATGGACGTAATTAACATCTCTGTGTAAATAAATATTTACCTAAAATTACTTTTACTTAAAGGACTCTGGATGTTTTGGTTATAAAATGTGTTTATGTGTTTAAAAATTTTACTGTCTATATTCACGGATTTTGACGCAATTTCAGTCAGTCTCTCGGAAAAAACAAAACAAATTCTGGTTTAAATTTTAACCCAATTCTTGAAAATATTTACTTTTTTTCTATTGCTATTATGAGAAGGGGCTTAAATTTAAGTGACAATGTATTTATACAATCACTTTCCCTACTTTACAAAAGGTTATATTTAAATTTTACAGGAGTCAAATATACCAGTCAGCCTCTCAACACCTGAACCCTTTAGTCAGACTGGTGTCTCTATACCATTCATGAAATGACAAACCCTGTGTAGTAGGTAAAGGTGTTAATGTTAAAGGGATCACTCTCTGCCTGAGGTGAGCCACCTCTGCGGCTGCTTTGCAGCTCTTTTACACCAGATGCAATCACCCAGTAAATAAAAACATCTTGTAAAGGAACGACTGAAAAAAACTAGACTTAAACACTTTAATCTAAGTAAAGCTGAGAAATTGTCACAGAGATTAGAGCTGAGCCTCTTGCCAGATAATAACACGGTCACAGAATGCAGAAAAAGCCCCAAAGGGTGATTATATTTTATAAACACTGGGCACATCCATATAAGTAGTAATGCACTGCCTCACATGATGATGGTAGAAAATGTGTCACCACATTTTTGACTTAAACTGATGTTGCCAACTTGGTAGCTGACTATTTCTCCTATAATCCAAACCTATGAAGGACGTCTACATTCAACACCCCTACAGAACATTCCAAGCACCTCGCTATGCCTTTTGGACTCACTAAAGCTCTAGCTGTCTTCCAACACCTTATTAATGAGGTACTCAGGGAAATGGTGGGACAGTTTGTGTTTGTTTCTTTAGACGACTTTATTATCTACTCTCATGATCTCAAATCCCACAATAAACATGTCAGATCTGTTTTGATGCACCTTCTGCAGCTTTTTTTAAAGGCTGAAAGATATGAATTTCATGTGTCAACTATGTCTTTCTTAGGCTGTGTGGTATCCCCGGACCCCGGACCATGGATTGGACTAAGGTGAGCGGAGTTAACGAATGGCCTGTTTCTAAGGACAAAAAGCAGTTACAGAGATTCTTAGGTTTGCAAACTTCTATCAAGGCTTTATCCAAAATTACAGTGAGGCAGCTGCGCCTCTGCTACTCTCATATAATCTCAGATCAAGTTATGTTGGAACAAATGGGCTGATCAAGCTTTTCATAAGCTAAAAGACATGTTCACTTCAGCACCTGTTCTGGATTCCCCTGATCCAGAAAGACAGTCGTCGAGGTGTATGCCTCCACTGCCAGAGTCGGGGCTGTCCTTAGTCAGGGGACCAAGGAAGGCAAGAAACATCCCTGTGCTTTCTTCTCCAAGGTACTTTCGAGCATTGAGAGGAACTATGATTTGGGTAAACAGGAACTGCTAGCAGTAAGACTAGCCCTTAAAGATTGGAGACACTGGTGGGAGGGGTCCAAGGTTCCATTCTTGGTTTGGACTGATCACAAGAATTTGGAATATCTTAAGAGACTTAACCCCAGACAGGCGAGGTAGGCATTCTTCTTTATATACATTGATTTCTCTCCCTGTCCAGGCTGTTTGAGGCGGACAAGCAGAGTTCCAGTGGTGCAAAAGAATATATTTTATCTGAGTCTGTTAGGTGTGCCATCACTATGGTTTACTTAAAGACAGGAGTTAGGGTGTCTCTCTGTAACCACCAACCCCGGGAAGCCTTCTCTAGGGATTGTTTGTTTCTGACTTTCTGAGAAAAAGGGTTTTAGAGTTTTGCTATGTGTCTTGTTTGTTTTATCATGCTGGTGTAACCAGAACTATCAGGGTTATTCAGGCACAATTATGGTGGCCTTCCCTGTCTACAGATCTACATGAGTTTGTGGCAGCTTGTCTGAGTAGCAATCAAGAAAAAACCTCAAGAACACCCCTATACAGCTTACAACTAGCCCTACCCATTCTGACCCAGGTCCAATATTGACATGGATTTCATCACCGGTATACCCAGCTCTCAAGGGAACACTGTTATTCTGACAATAATCAACAATTGACAGACAAAATTGACATAGCTGCACCTGTTAAGCCAGGTGTAAAGCCAGGATGTACTGATCATGTCATCTTTTACCCTGTTTTTCCTAATTGTGCTATTGTGATATAGGCCTCTTCTCCTCACAAGCCTAAGTGCACTCAATCAAATACCATAGTATGTTAGACAGAGTCAGAGCAGGCAAGAGGCCAGTACCATGAAACAGGTATTACTGGGTTAGTGAGACAACAGCCTGATCAGCCTCAACCCTGACTTTGCAGTTCCATGAACCTGAATTTATTTTTGGCAAGGCTAGTCACAAGGGCAAGGTACTCTGAATGGCAAACCTATTCCAGGGCAGGCTAGCTTTCAGGATTGATCTGAATCCTAGAAAATGCTGCACCATGTAGCCAATCACCTTTTCCATATAAAATTTATGTGCCCTTTCACTGATGACCCGATTTATTCAGAAGTTAAAAAATAACTTAAAGCAATATTACAATAATATTACCTAAAAGTCAAATAGCAGTTAAAACAAAATATGTTCTTGACGAATTGAGAAGTCTTTCATTTATGTTTTCTTTGCCTCCTTTTTGACATACCAACCTTTTACTATTCTGTAATTGTTCCCCCCTGTGTAATATCCTCATACACCCCTGACAGTCACTTTTTTTGTATAATTGATATATGAAGCTACATAAAATCATTATAATAAAAAAAACAGTGTGCAAATTATGAGAAGATCTTTTGGGTCACTGAAACAATTATTCAAATAAGTGATGCAGGTTTTCACGGGCCAGCCTGGCAGATGCTGGGACTGTGGTTCGGCTGTGCGTTCCTCACTGTATGGAAGGTTTGAGGCACTGAACAGCACCAGCAGTTAAAATCAGATCCTATGATGTCATTACTCTAACCACAGGCTCCCCTCAGGGCTTCGTCCTGATCCCCTTGCTGTTTACTCTGATGACAAAACACAACGACACAACTGTGTCCCCAGTTTTACCACCAATTACTTTGTGAAGGTTTCCTACTGTATGACCCCACTGTGGTGGACCTCATCAGAAATGACAACTACCAGGAATACAGAAAGCATTTGGAGCAGCTGGTGGGCTGATGCCGAGATAACAGCTTGATCCTGAACATGGAAAAGACTAAGGAGGTCCCTGTCGACTTCAGGGAGAACCAGCCTAACCAGGCTCTACTGCTCATCAACAGCAGAGCTGTAGAGGTGGTCAGCAGGACTGAATTCCTGGGAGTGCACATCACAGAACCTCACCTGGACTGTAAACACCAACTCACTGGTCAAAGGGGCACAGAAGTGTACGTACTTCCTGCGGAGGATGAGGAGACCCCACCTGCCCCAACCCATCCCCACCACATTCTACAGAAACACCATAAAGGGCATTCTGACCAGCTGTCTCACTGTATGCGGTGGAGGCTGCAGGACCTCAGACTGGAAGAACGTGAGAAGAGTGGAGAAAACAGCAGAGAGGACATTTAATCCCAACACTGCATGTCCCGAGCCCGTAACATCATCAGTGACCCCTCACACCCCCACCATGGACTGTTTTCCCTGCTGCCACCAGGGAAGAGGCTTTGAAGCATCCGATGTAGGACCAGCAGATTCTGCAACAGCTTTTTCCCCACTGCCATCAGATCGCTGAACTGTTGAAATAAACTCAAAATGAAGTCACAGACTGCATCAGACTGCATCACCAAACCAAAAACTGTATTTTTGCAACATATGTCAGTCTTGAAATTCTTTTTGTATACGCTCTGTGTATACAAAGCTATTTAATCCAGCAGGGTATCTGATTACTGGTAGAGCTTAGCTATTTAGCTGTACTTAGCTATAGATGGCTTCATAGTCACCATCTGACCACACTTCTCTAGTCCGAATGACATCCCAATATCTTTACTGTAGATCTGGGTGGTATGGATCAGTGAGTAGATGTCCCGCTCATTCTTAGTATACAGTACAGCTTGATGTCCTCCGTGTAGGGCAGGTGACTGATGGTGGCCCCTTTCCTGAGTTGGTATCCATAGTTAGTCTTGTTGGTTATTTGACTGAGGGGTTTCAGACCTATGCAGAACAGCAGTGGGGACACCAGATCTCCTTGGTATATGTCATATTTGATGGAGACTTGTGCAAGTGTCTTGCCATTGGCCTCAAGGGTGGTTTTCCATAACCTCTTCGAGTTTACAATGAAGGCTCTTAGAGTTATGCTAATTTTGAATAGCTCCAAAAATTCAGGTTAGTGTTTCGGGTTCTGCAGCCTCGAGCGACTGTTCTGTCTACCAAGAGCTGATGTTTGGCACTTCTGGTATTTTGACCAATTCCCTTCTGAGCTGTCCTCGTGTATTGATCCATGTGCCTGCTTATGTTGGCCACTATGACATGGACATGAGCTTCCAACATGTGGAGAGGCAGGTTATTGGCCGATAGTTGGATGGGACTTTACCCTTTGAGGGAACCTTCAGTATCAGGATTGTGCACCATTTGGTTAGCCATTCAGCATGGTTCATGTTTGTCAGCAGCTGGTTTATTTGTTCTGCCAAGTGCTAATGGAGTGCCATGAGTTTCTTAAGCCAGAAGGCGTATATTATGTTGGGGTCTGGTGCAGTTTTTCATACCTAAGACTCCTTCTTGGATGGTCTTCCACTGTGATGTTGACTGGATTCTGTTCAGGAAGGCCGCTGATGTCCTCTTTCAGAGCCACAAATCACTTTGCATCACTGTTGTGACCTGCCTCCTTCTCCAAGATGCCTTTCCAGCAATATTCAGTTTCCAGCCTTAGTGGGGTGCTTTTACTATTGCTCCCCTGCCACTGAGCTTACACTTTCGCTGGTTAGACTTAGAGAGACTTATAAAGATTTTATTTAGTAATTTTGTAAACAAAAAGAAATTTCATTAAGAACAGCTCTCTTGACTGCTTTATTTTTTCAAGTGCAGCCTTGATAAAGTAAGCAGCAGTGATAAAAAAAAAGAAATAGTGTTGAGTTTGAGGCTTTATAAGGTAGCCCAATTTTATTTCTGACATTTTAAATTGAAAAAGCATCCTGGATGGAAATAAAACGTCTTCAAACTTGGAAACAAAGACCAGTAGGTTATTTTTTTCCTTTTTTGGAATGACTATAACCTGGATGACTGAGAATCTTTACCAGCAACTTGTCAGAGGATGAATCAAAATCAACGCAAATGTGCAGGTCATGTGTCCGACAACTGGAGAGAATAGAGGCGGACTTTGCCATTTTCTAGAAATGGAAAGAGGTCGAAAACAAGATGACAGGTGAAGCATCTTCTTCTTCTAAACGGACAAGAGAATTTATTCAATCTAAACCTCAGAGGTCTATTAAAACCAAGTCAATTGCGGTATTGAGAGGTGAGTCCCCCAGAGTAGCCATGTTTATAATGCCTAGGCAAGGCCCTTCTGTCTGTTGTCATTTCCACATGCCCAACCCAAAAAAACTCTGCTGGCATGTGGTCCGACTCACTGGTTATAAGATGGACATATTAGGAGGAGTCTTTCAAGGTGGATTTGTTGTGAGACTTAAAACTCAGATCTCGTGACAATCCAGCTTGCAGCACAAGGTTACATAATTTTGGTTGATCTGCTACTTTAAACCCAACCCGTTATAAATGCTCGTTTACAGATTCACGATCAGTTTAAGCTGTATTGAATTAGCGATTTGATAAACAGCTTTGTGGTACCGCTGATCCTGATTGCCGTTATTGTGGATTTGATAAACTGAATAGGCTGAAAGTAATCCTGCCACGTTGAACTTGCTTCGTAGAATGAAACCCAAATTACAACAAAATAAGCCAGACTTGGCCCATACGCATGGCTTATGAGCTAAGCCTGTTTCAATGAAAGACCCCTCTTGACCTGCAAGACAATAATATATTTATTTAGTTTCTTAATTTGGTTATGTTGGAAACTCCATAGGTAGGTAATTGAGAAAGGTTGAAATTAGTAAATCTAGGAGCTGGTTTGCAAAGAAATTGACTTGGACAAGATGATAGATACTCTCAATTTAAGTGTCCAGTCTCTGTCAAACCCATTTTTGTGGCACTTCATACTCGTAAGACAACTCTTTTCACAAAAAGAGGCAACAGTTTTGAAATGAAAGCAGCATATAATAGAAGTTATTAGGACTCTAAAGCTGTCTTCATGTTTTAAAGCTATCACTTTGTGCTGGCAACATAAATGAAAAATGGTGCTTTTATTGTCCACTGGCGCTTTGGGGGAGGAGAGCAAATAAGGATTTAGAAAGAAGGAGGAAATGTTGACAGGCTGTGACTTACCTGATCAATGACTGCAAACATAAAACAGATGTACACAGTTTGCAGTGGCCTGTGAATAAGAATATGCCCTCAATTTGTTATTTTAGACATTACCTATTTGTTTCAAGTTATTTCAGCAATACTGTGTCTTAGTCAGCCATGTTTTCTCATTTGACACAAAATCCTTCATGTCTGCGGAACTGAATTTGGGACATTGTGTAAGATATATATGCATGAAGCCATTTATTTAATTCAAGAGCTTTTAATGTCGCCAATAGCCAAACAAAGCACCAGAATAATTTTAACCAGCCCTGAAAAGACTGGTTTGGCTTCATCAATCTTTTCCTTGTTCTTAAGCCTTTTACATATGCAGCACATGGTGTTTGCAGAAACTGTTGAATCTCAGCCAGTATATGGAGGAAAATTAGTAGAATGTACAATAAATAAAAGTCATCAGTTGAGGTGGGCATACACTGTAAGATATTTTCAATCATTGTACTCAGCTACAGCTCAAACTGTACAACGAACGCCGGGTTTAAAAGTTCAAAGCTAACGATATATGTTCTTACACTTTACAGCCTGATGCTCTGTCACAATCTAAATGCTCACACTTTTGCTTTTCTCAGGCTTTGTGAAGGCAAATCTGTGTTTTGCATGGTCCAATGTGGTGTCACAAAATATAAAAGAAATAACATACCAGTTTAATGATGGAGAAGCTATTGATTAGCTTCATATTTTTTAATATATACAAACTATTTATTTTCTGAGAATGTTTTTATTTAAAAGCAAGCATGTAAATTAGCAAACGCCTAGAAAAAGTACACTATATTATATAATTTTCCATGCGAATCCCAGATTGTTTATGCTTGTTTGCCTTTTCTATAAAGTCCTTTAAATCAGTCCTACCCGTCTTTATCCATGCTGGGTCAGATCCTAACTTTTGAAAAAGGAGACATGGAAAGCACAATAAAGTGTTAGCCTCGATGCATGCAGTTAGTAAAGCCTTGTAGCTAGACCAGGTCGTGGAATAAGATAGACGGAACCGTCTCCATCTGTCTTTGGACTGCTGATTAATTTAGAAGTTAGGCTGATCAGCTCCAAACGCTTTTGCCACCAAATTCTCTTGGTAAGTTTCCTTTAAGGGACTCCACTTAATCACATTTTTCATGCGCCATTTCTCTCTCCCTCTCCAATCTTCTCCAACTTCTGGAACTCCAACCTTTCAATCAGCCGCACTATGACTGTGAGGTCAGTCCCTGTCAGCTCTGGGCATAGGAGAGCTGCATCCCAGGATCTCCTATCCTTTTGCATTGCAGAGGAGCAACTGTTCATGTACAACTTTTAATGAGAGACATGGGCATAGATTTTTGCGCCCCAGTGGGAAAATACGTCACCAATGTGACGACGCACTAAACAGTCTTTAAAGATTAAATATTTATCTCGCACATTTAAAAAATAAAATAATATATTCAAAATATTTAAATTTTATTATCTAATTTTATTTGTTTTTTTATGCCTTAATTAAGGTCATTGGGTGGGTGGGGCAGTGGCCTAGTACCCTCTATTGGCAAGCCTTCACTGTTAGTGTTGGGATCTGGAGGTTTGTCCACTTTCTCCACCAGAGGGCGCACAAGATCTCCTGGGGCATGAGCTGACTGCTACACCTGTCTTCAATCTGCACATCAGGAGACTCCTACTTAAGGAGGCGGAGACTGACACTCTAGTGCCAGAGTGTTAGCCAGTAATGGTTCAGCTAGACCTGAGCCAACCTGCCTGATCTTATCTCTGTGTTTTTGCTTGAACCTGCCTGATCCAGTTCTCTCTCTCTGCCTTCAGAACCTGACCTGTCTGAAAACCTGAAACCGGAAAAGTGACTCAGTCTGGAATCTGCCTGCCTGCATTCGGTCAGTCTCTGCCTTAGCCCTCAGCCCTCTGCCTGCTGACAAATATCTGGACCCTCAGGGTTACCCCCCTCCTGCTGATCTGTTCCGCCCCAGAGCAGGTATCAACTCAATCACCCGACAAACTACTGGATCCCTGGAAATCCTCTAACCTCTCTGTTCTCCTTAGTGGTGATCCTTCCGTGACCAGTCGGACCAACCCAGTCCCAGTGCACATTTGAAAAAATCTGGGAATAAACCTTTGAACTTTTTCTCTGTCTCCTGAGTGTTCTCTGCATGTGGGTTAGACATCTCAATCCCATACCATACCATACCATACCAACTTTATTTATGAAGCACTTTATACACCGAACAGGACCAAAGTGCTGTACACAATCATAAAATACAATAAAATTATAAAATAGAGAAAAAACGAGTGTAAAATACATATTAGTATACAAAAAGAATAAAACAAAGTAAAACCTCTCAAATTGTGCCAAAAGCCAAGGAAAAAAGATGAGTCTTAAGAAGGGACTTAAAAACAGCAAGAGAAGAGGCCTGTCTTATGCTCAGAGGCAGATCATTCCTAGCTGTTGTCATGATTCCCATCATGACAGCTAGAATGAATAGCTGCAGTGCTGTTATGTCATTCGACAAAATCCGTCATTTTAATGAAATGACTGCTGATGTGAAATTCACTAAAATTCTTAAACTGCATTTTAGTAGGCAATAAAACAGGATCGACATGCAAATTTTGTGTCAATGTTTTTTTTTTTTTACCTGATCTGATTTGGCCCATATGTTTTTGCACAATAATATTGATGATCAAACCAGATGTGTTTAATCTTTGTCAGTTGATGGCCAAAAAATAACCTAAACTTCATACAGCCACAGTAATAATTTTCAAATGAAGTTCAATGGGGAATCAGATTTATCCTGCTCCAACACAGACTGAGAACTATATTAACGGGGTGATATAAGTCATCAAAGTCTACAGTTAGACACAAGCAGCCGCTGTTTTCACCATTCAATTAGGTTTTTAGAAAGAAAAGAGCAATTTATTTAAAACTTTTCACATAGTCTTACCAGGGCATCCAGGAAGGTGTTTACTTTGATTCTGAATGACAAGCTAAGAACACAGATTTTGACAACGCAACCGCCATTTTTCCCCATCTATGTTCTTTAATTAAGATGTGCATCTTTTAAGATTTTTGAGAACACTTCAAGCCCTGAGGTTGCTACTTATTGCATATAATTTATGGTTTACTTACTCTGCTAATGTCAAGTAGGCTTGACCTCAGAAAATCTCCAACAACACGGAATTAGCTCTTGTTATTAGAAAATTTTGCCACCACGTTGCACATAGGTTTACAAGACTCAGCTTTTATGCAAACTCCCTATATCAAAGAGTTTCTTTGCATCAGTAGGCATGTTTACTGAGCCACAATTCAGACAGAAGATGAAAATGCAGGAAGGAAAGAGGAATGTAGGTGCAGGCTAAAAGTGAAGCCTTGATGGATTGTTTCCACACTCGGTTAGCTCAGTTTGGAACTTGTAAATGGGTAAATAAAGTAGAATCATTTGTTGTGTAATGAGACCTGAGCTGTAACTAAAGCACTTACTAGGCTCCAATGTAAGCCCCATTCCTTTAACAGAGAGAAGGGTGCCTGACAGAAAAAGGATACTGTAGGTTTATGACGAGATGAAGGGGAGCAGTGAGAGGGAGACTTTATTCATCTACTCAGTCATGTTTGCTGAGCTAGTTGTTTCCACCTCCATAAGTCATCCCCCTTGTTCAGAGAATCAACTCTTCATGACAGGGATCAGCTCCTTCCCTGCCACTAAAAGCTAAGCGGTGCACAGAGTAAAGTGGAGACACACAGACATAAGGAATCAATGGTAATAAAAACAAACAAAAAAGCAGAATTATTAAAGTGGTGTTGATATTTGTCCACAGCGAAGGTGATGCTAAGCAACGCCGTTGTGGGTAAGTTTAGCCAATTAAACCTGCAGTGGATTATATTACATATATTAATAACACCAGAACAAGCCATTAGTGTGATGATATTAATAGCCCTCGGCATTCTACAAACACCGAAGTTATTAAATTCTGAGAGATTTTTCTTTACATATCTTCCTACTGGAAATAGTGTTACAATAAGAATGCTTATTGTTTGAAGGCATTCAGAAAAAGATTTTTCAACATAGAGGGCCTTACAAATTAGCTATAGCTCTCAAAATTGTCTACATCATGTTTGAGCCACCAGCACCAGAGTGTTTTATTGACATTTTATGTAAATGAAAAACGCAAACCAGTCTCCTTTTCCAGATAATTTTGTATAGCTTTCAAAACGTTTGCAAATAAAAAACTGAAAAATAATGTATTTGTGTACACACCCGATTTAACCTTATATAAAATCCAGTCAACCTTGTTGTTCTAGTGACATGTTATCCCAGCTGGCTATCATGTCTACGTGGTGAAAACTCTGAAGCTTTTGTACAACTTTGCCGGCGAACTCACTGCATCCAATTCTTCACAGAAGCTTGAGCTGAAAACCCAGCATTATGTTGTGCTGGTAACTGCTGCCAGTTGTGAAAACAGATGAGGAGAGGATCACTAAAGCCTTCACAAATAATATAATAACCTATTAAGTCAATCTGCATGTAATTTAAAACCAACATAAAGTTAGTTGTTCTGTGATGTGTAGTACAGCTCCTTAATGAACAAAAAGTAACATAAAGTTAATTGGACAGAGCTTACAGGTCAGAGATAAACACAAAACATTAAAGTACAGTTAGGTTATGGAAAGTTATCCCTGAGCTTTGAACATCTCAGAGTCCCTTTCAATCAATCATCAGCAAATGGAAGTATGTCCAAACGTAAACCCACCAAGACATGTCCATCCACTTAAAATGATGTGGGCAAGCACTGTAGATCCACAATAATGTCAAGAAGAAAATATTAAAGCAAACACCCATATTCTTATTCACAGTAGGGTTAGGTTTGTGAATACATGTTTCAGTAGAGAAGAAAAGCTGGTCAGAGTTCACAGGAAGATGGAGGTAGTTTAATTTGGACAATCTAGCCTGCTAAATGCTGCAAAATGTAAGAGATATTCGCCTTTTAGCAAACAGCATAACCACAGTATAGTCAAGAATATGGCAAAACTTGAGCACAGATGTTCTCAACCATGTCAAAAAAAACAACAATGCTTTGAGGTCATTCTACTTCACAATTTCTGTCTACTTCTGTTGGCTGAAATTGCATTTACACGCATAGACAAACCCCAGAACACCAGCCACTGACTCTCCTCTCCACTAATGTAGGAGCAGACCTGAGCAGGATTAAAGCCTAGAAGGCTGCAGGTCCTGATGGCATCCCTGAATGTATCCTCACAGTGTGCTCTGGGGACCTGGCAGGAGTGCTGATGGACATCTTCAACCTGTCCCTGGCCTGCGCTGTGGCACCAACCTGCTTCAAGTCCAGCTCCATTGTCCCGGTCCCAAGAACTCCAACGCATCTAAACTAAATGACTACCATCCAGGAAACCTCACCCCCATCATCACCAAGTGCTTTGAGCGGATGGTTCTAGCTCACATTAAACTTTTACCTATTATTTATTTTTTCCCCGAATTAAGGTATTTCTGAGTAGCACATTTTTGGTTGCAATTTTGAACATTTCATTTTGGTACACCTTTAAATCTAGAGAAATTCTGCAAGGCGATTACTAGATAAGTCCTTTGTATCTTTAATTGCAGTACTGTAAAGTCTGCCTGTGTGTGTATCTTAATTTCATTTAAGCTCAATAACACATGTATTAGATTTGCAGAATTGCTTGATATTGATTAAATTCTTCTTACCCTGCTGGAAATCTCCTTCTCCACAAAGGATCACAGAAGGTGGAGAAATTCCATGAGGAGCAGAATACTGTTTCTCCTTAAATGGTGTGGAATCACTTCATTGAAGGGGTTTCAAATTCCCTTCAGCATGTATTACTGTGAATTCCATGGTACTAACATCATCCAGCTGCTGTTCTAACCATAATAAAAAGCAACATCAGTAAATATTAAAGTTATGTACCAGGAAATGCTGGTGTGTCTGTGTCAAAACCTATTAATCATCTTGTGAGACAGTTTCTTTTAAGGTTACTTTTGCCAATTAGAGCTCAGCAAATTCTGTATCTGTGATGAATTTCATATTCTACAACTCACATTGCTAAAGCTTGATTCTCTTACTCTCAGTGTGCCTTATCATACTTTAGATATACACTCTGATGGATTGTCCACAAAATGATTTAGAGCTCCATGCACTGCCCTTTCAGAAGAGCCACATCCAGCCATGATTGATGTGAAGAAATCACCTCTCTTTGCTTAGAATACTAATTTGATTCCAAGATTCCTGTGCACTTCTGATATTAAGTTTCACACCATCACTTTTCAGTAGTCTTGCTGGAAATATAAGGTATGGTCAGGTAATATTATGGGAATTATAACTAAAAAAGTATGGGCAAGATGTTCAAACAACTGTTGATAAATTGTCATTTTTTTATTTGTTCAAACCTTTATAAACTCTTGTCCAAAGGTGTTTTGTCATCTTTAACACGAGCATTTTAAAGTACACTTTTAGATGAATAGTCCAATTTGATGTAACTAGCTTTTAGTTATTAAAGTGTGAGTGTCAGCATTTAGAAATCACAAATATATTCTGAAAGGATCTTTTTATTTAAGGTGAAGGGGGCCCTTGGGACAGTTAAATGAAATCTAGATTTTAAGGATATCTGTTCTAGACCAGATATGACTTAAAATAAAAAACAAAAATACTTTTTTTGATCATTCCAAATTTTAGAGCTCTAGTTTTTTGTAATCCTTTTGAAGTTTTTCTTAAATTCCTTTACATTTTTTTTCATAACCAAAGACCTCTATCACTTATGCTATTACAATTGTATTTTTTTGAAAATATGATTTATTTTTTTCTGTGAGGAAATTTTCCTCCCTGGTTTTTCTAGGAGTGTAAACTTTGATCTCACCATAGACTTGCATCACTCAGAAAATCTTCAAACAAAGAGATAAATCTTTGAAGCTGACATGTTCATTTCAGCAGATTTGTTTCTCTGTGCTGCAAAAAATAAAAATGGAAAAAGTCATAGCAGGGCATCAAGACAAATTGATGCTTTTTTCATCTGCATATTGATTGGGAAGTTCATCAGACAGCACTAATGAGATTACAAAAAAGCCCACTTTGAAGAAGAAGAGATCAGTGATTATAACAAAGTTGACATTCAGGATTATGTTTAAATCTTATAATTATTAGGATGTTTTGCTGTCATATTTACAAAAAAACTGTGCTCTGAAGACGCATTGTAATTAATCAGAACCTGGTGCTGCTTTTGCCAAGTGAAACTTGGGTGGGAAGGAATGTTGAATCTTTTTTCTTCATTATTATTAGTTTGGTGCCCTTAGCATTAGCCAAAATTCCTATAAGGAGGTTTTAAAGGCTATTTCTTAAACAAAAAAAGAAAAACATCAATAAAGACATACAGTCCCAACACAGTTTAAGGTCAAATGCAGAGCAGTTGTTTTACAGTCCATAGTATGGTGAAGTTTAGTTTAAAACATACACTTATTATTATCACATTGCACATTTTTCATTAATATCAATCTTGCAGTAAGAAGTTGAAGTTGAAATGTGGAATCTGTCACCACATCCACCAGAAGAGATCTCCAAGATCTCAAACTCATCACCAAATTTTATGTAAACACATCATGACCATGAGAGTTGCTTCACATAATTCATCTGCATTGTGTGTACCTCCTCTGTTGTCTTTATTTTATTGCTGGTTTCTCTCACAAGTGTCCTCTGTTTAACTGTCCGTTCCCATGTCTGTTATTTTCCGTCACACTGTCGCTGTTCAGTGTCCTGTTGTTATTATGTTACTTCTATAACTTTTTTGTTTTTTTTGATTTTGAGAGCTCTGGTTTTCAACCAGACATTTTCACATTCTGTTCATCCCTGACCATAAACTGTTCACATCAATTTTTCATTGACTGGTTTAAGCTGGGCATTCACTGTACTAGTTTTTGCCTTTTTGGACCGATTCTCCAGTTGCGTGAGAATTTTTTGGATCAGGCCGAGTTTCAGCCTCATCATGTGTCCTGTGTTGTGTAGTATACAGGGGGTAACAAAGTGCGATCAGCCTCTCGCGACAACCTCCTGATCAGGAGTTTTTGAAATTCAGTCAGTCATTGTAAGGTGCTCATGGGTAAATCCTGCTGTAGAAGCAGAGCTACGAGCATCTACGATTTACCAGAATCTTGCGCACTGAGCATGTGCAAACAAGCGAGTTCTTCTTCTTCTTCCAGATTGTCGACTAACAATCTTGGCATTGAGTCAGGCGATGAGTCCGACGAGTCATTTTTGGACGTGCAGTATGAGCAGGTAGATTGCATCAGAGAGTCACGCCATACAGTGTGAGACATACATAGTCAGTTGTAAACTTTTAAATCCCATGGTTTCATTGTACAGCCGGAGCTGTAGCTGAGTACAATGATTGAAAATATTGTACAGAGTATGCCCGACCTTACAGTGTAATACACTGCTAAAAAAAAATATAGGAACACTTTGAAAACACATCAGATCTCAATGGAGGAAAAAATCATGCTGTTTATTTATACTGACATGGACTGGGTGAAGTGTTTGGAACAAAAGGATATCTCATTACAGTGGGGCAAAAAAGTATTTAGTCAGCCACCAATAGTGCAAGTTCTCCCATTTAAAAAGATGAGAGAGGCCGGTAATTTTCATCATAGATATACCTCAACTATGAGAGACAAAATGAGAAAAAAAAATCCAGAAAATCACATTGTCTGATTTTTAAAGAATTTATTTGCAAAATATGGTGGAAAATAAGTATTTGGTCAATAACAAAAGTTAATCTCAATACTTTGTTATATACCCTTTGTTGGCAATGACAGAGATTAAACGTTTTCTTTAAGTCTTCACAAGGTTTTCACACACTGTTGCTGGTATTTTGGCCCATTCCTCCATGCAGATCTCCTCTAGAGCAGTGATGTTCTGGGGCTGTCGCTGGGCAACACGGACTTTCAACTCCCTCCAAATATTTTCTATGGGGTTGAGATCTGGAGACTGGCTAGGCCACTCCAGGACCTTGAAATGCTTCTTACGAAGCCACTCCTTCATTACCCGGGCGCTGTGTTTGGGATCATTGTCATGCTGAAAGACCCAGCCACGTTTCATCTTCAATGCCCTTGCTGATGGAAGGAGTTTTTCACTCAAAATTTGATGATACATGGCCCCATTCATTCTTTCCTTCACACGGATCAGTCGTCCTGGTCCCTTAGCAGAAAAACAGCCCCAAAGCATGATGTTTCCAACCCCATGCTTCACTGTAGGTATGGTGTTCTTTGGATGCAACTCAGCATTCTCTCTCCTCCAAACACGACGAGTAGAGTTTTTACCAAAAAGTTCTATTTTGGTTTCATCTGACCATATGATATTCTCCCAGTCATCGTCTGGATCATCCAAATGCTCTCTAGCAAACTTGAGACGGGCCTTGACATGTACTGGCTTAAGCAGGGGGACACGTCTGGCACTGCAGGATTTGAGTCCCTGGCGGCGTAGTGTGTTACTGATGGTAGCCTTTGTTACTTTGGTCCCAGCTCTCTGCAGGTCATTCACTAGGTCCCCCCGTGTGGTTCTGGGATTTTTACTCACCGTTCTTGTGATCATTTTGACCCCACGGGGTGAGATCTTGCGTGGAGCCCCAGATCGAGGAAGATTATCAGTGGTCTTGTATGTTTTCCATTTTCTAATAATTGATCCCACAGTTGATTTCTTCACACCAAGCTGTTTACTTATTGCAGATTCAGACTTCCCAGCCTGGTGCAGGTCTATAATTTTGTTTAGGGTGTCCTTTGACAGCTCTCTAGTTTTGGCCATGGTGGAGTTTAGAGTGTGACTGTTTGAGGTTGTGGACAGGTGTCTTTTATACTGATAACAGGGTCAAACAGGTGCCATTAATGAAGGTAACGAGTGGAGGACAGAGGAGCCTCTTACAGAAGAAGTTACAGGTCTGTGAGTGCCAGAAATCTTACTTGTTTGTAACTGACCAAATACTTATTTTCCACCATATTTTGCAAATAAATTCTTTAAAAATCAGACAATGTGATTTTCTGGATCTTTTTTTCTCATGTAGTCTCTCTAAGTGAGGTATATCTATGATGAAAATTACCGGCCTCTCTCATCTTTTTAAGTGGGAGAACTTGCACTATTGGTGGCTGACTAAATACTTTTTTGCCCCACTGTATTTGATGAAAATGAAAATTATCAACCTGCAAAGGGTTAAACTCAAAGGCACCCCAAAGGTTACAGTGAAAAAATGATGGGGCAGGCTAGTCCCTTTTGCTGAAATTTAATTGCAGCAACTCAAAGTGGTATCCAGTGATTTGTATGGCCCTCATGTGTGTATGCATGCTTGACAACGTCGAGGCATGCTCCTAATGAGACGACGGATGGTATCCTGGGATATCTCCTCCCAGATCTTGACCAGGGCATCACTGAGCTCCTGGACAGTCTGAGGTGCAACCTGGCAGTGTCAGATAGATTGAACCATAATGTCCCAGAGGTGTTCAATTGGATTTAGGTCAGGCGAGCATGGGGGCCAATCAATGGTATCAATTCCTTCATCCTCCAGGAACTGCCTGCATACTCTCGCCACATGAGGCCGGGCATTGTCATTCACCAGGAGGAACCCAGGACCCCACTGCACCAGCATAGGGTCTGACAATGGGTGCAAGGATTTCATCCGGATACCTAATGGCAGTCAGAGTGCCGTTGTCTAGCCTGTATAGGTCTGTGCGTCCCTCCATGGATATGCCTCCTAAGACCATCACTGACCCACCACCAAACCGGTCATGCTGAACGATGTTACAGCCAGCATAATATTCTCCACGGATTCTGCAGACCCTTTCACTTCTGTCACATGTGCTGAGGGTGAACCCGCTCTCATCTGTGAAAAGCACAGGGCGCCAGTGGTGGACTTGCCAATTCCGGTGTTCTGTGGCAATCGAGCTCCATGGTGCCGGGCAGTGAGCACAGGGCCCACTAGAGGACGTCGGACCCTCAGGCCACCCTCGTGAAGTCTGTTTCTTATTGTTTGGTCACATTCACACCAGTGGCCTGCTGGAGGTCATTTTGTAGGGCTCCTACTGCTCCTCCTTGCACAAAGGAGCAGATAGCGGTCCTGCTGATGGGTTGTAGACCTTCTATGGCCCTGTCTAGCTTTCCTGGAGTAACTGCCTGTCTCCTGGAATCTCCTCCATTGCTCTTGAGATTGTGCTGGGAGACAAAGCAAACCTTCTGGCAATGGCACGTATTGATATGCCATCCTGGAGGAGCTGGACTGCCTGTGCAACCTCTGTAGGGTCCAGGTAGCGCCTCATGCTAACAGTAGCGACAGTGACCCTAGCCAAATGCTAGGGTGAAAAATAGTCAGAAAAAATTAGAGTGGCCTCTACCTTTAAAACCATTCCTATTTTAATGGTCATCTCGTTGTTGCCCCTATAGTGCACCTGTTGTTAATTCCATTAACCCCAAAGCAGCTGAAATTGATTAACAACCCCCTCCGCTACTTACCTGACCAAATCATTATCCCAGAAGTATAATTAGGGGGGCCACATGCCGAAGGCATGGCCCACCTACTACTATCTCACATATTTATTCCGCGTATTATTAGGGGGGCCACATGCCGAAGGCATGGCCCACCTACTACTATCTCACATATTTATTCCGCGTATTATTTTTATTATAGCTTATAGTTCTCCTCGCCACCAAAACTTCGGCGCGTAACTAGTCACGCACCATTCGTCGGATCGGGCCCAAAGTTGGCACACGCGTAGAGACCAATGGGGCGATGCGTGCTTGTATAAAACTTTCTCATTAGTCCGAAGGTTTGCGAATTATTAGCGAAAACGTCGCAAAAAAATTCCCATAGGAAATGAATGGGGAGAGGAAAAAAACAGCATAAAAAACAGCGCTTCACTGTGTTGGCATACATTCACGTAGAAAAACAGTTTAAAGCTCAGTTTGTAGATAAATCCTTCGTCTCATAAAACTGAAGACGGCATGTTGATAACTGCTACGGTTTTTGTATAATCAGACCTCAACGCCACAAAGTT